>NC_092862.1:77378428-77570051 GCF_032062135.1 Pyxicephalus adspersus | reverse complement strand
TAACATTTGTTTACATTTAACCACCTGGTGAGAAAAACTTGGGGTTAACGAAAATTGCAAAAGTTTTTCCCCCGAGCATGCTCGGGCTTAACGGCCAGGTGGTTAAATTAATATGTCAACAGCCTGATTGGTTAACCTTGTTTGCAGAAGAGCACACTTTTCTCATATCTCAATAGGTTATAACAAAAAACAGTTTGCACTGTGTAAGAAGCAATTAGGGAAGCTGACAACACTTAGCATTAACGTCTTTATTGCCAGCATACATTAGGTCATTAATCACTAATCATCAGAATCACAGCAAACTGCATTTTTACTATAATCACCAGGTCCACAAACCTGAACTCCAGAAATATATCTGTGTTCAGTTTGAGCATTTGAAAATTGTTTCATACTTCATGCATCTTACCTTACTGGAAGCACTTATGGGGCTAAACTTGGCAAAGATACCCACTCACACTATGTATCGGAACCACTTTACAGGTAACAACCAAAATTTAAATGGATGCCAATTTTTTAAACTAATAGAATAAAGTGGATCCCAAAAATGTTATGATACATACATTTTTTTCTTGGATAGCTATGAGAGTGTGAGCTTAGTGTAGGGACCAGTTTAACCACCTGGGCGTTACACTGAGGTCTAGATTTCTGTTCCAAAAGCGTTACAGGTTTTAATGAATTTTTTTATTTTTTTTTTTTTAAATTGTAGACCTGTAACTTACAGAAATATGTCTGAACAGGGTTCTAGTAGATATCATGAATATAAAAAATGTTTGAAACACACAATCATGTAAAAAAAAAAAAAAAAATGCTTTTAATAAAATTAAAATACACAAAAATCAGCTTAAACAAGAATACATAAATAAATGAAAAATACTGAAAATGAGATAATTCGGTATACTGTATAATAATATATTTTTCTAAAACACCTCCCTAGTGTCCAACCCTCCAACGTCACATACCTATAGACAAAACCACATAAATATATTTTGTATTATTTTGTATTGGACTGGATACAGAACTTTGTATTGAATCCAATACAAAATATTTGAATTTCCCGCTACGACCCCCATCGACGGGCGCATGCACGGACATCATCAGGAATCGCCGAGGGACGCGTACGCGAACGCCGGTTATTCTAATTCTTTCCAAACTTCCATGCAAAAAGTGTTACATTTTTTGCATGGAAATTTATTTTGGCTAGTAGGCTCTAATTCACCGAATTACCGCATAACTCACCGAAATATGTCCAAAATTTTAGTACATTTTTTTTTATAAAACATAAAAAACCTTTAAAAAAAAAAAAGTGTATAATGTAATTTACAGTAGCTTATATAATATATATATATATATAAAATACAATTATATATATTATATAAGGATTTCTTTGTATTGGACTCAATACAGCTTTTTTGTATTGAGTTCAATGCAAAGGAACTCAATACAAAATTGTTAATTTCCCGCCCCGCGCCGACACATGCAGCGACGTCACCGGGAAAATCCCGGTGATCATCACTGCACTCGCCGGATGAAGACCGAAGAGAGAAGACGTGTCCAGGGAAGCGGAGGGAGAAGGTGAGTATTTTTTTTTTTGCGATCAACGCTGGACAGAACGGAGGGAGAAGAAGCCGGCCGGCTTTTTCTTCTAAACCGGCCGGCTTCTTCTTCCCGGAGAGGACATCCGACGCTGGAACACGACGGATGGACGATCGCAGCGGGACCAGGTAAGTGATCCATATTTCCGAACTTTTCTCACTGTATTTTCATACAGTGAGAAAAGTTCGGGGTTATCGAAAATAGTAACTTTTTTTAGCCCGTACCAAGGTCGGGCTTATCGCACAGGTGGTTAAACAGCACCTTCAATTTGGTAAACTAGCTTGTGCAAAATAGTGCAGATTTGCAACTAATCTTTTTGATGTATTTTTATTTACTTAGCAGCCTGTGCTGTGCTATTTTGCGGTTTATTTTTCCACATATACAAAAGGACAATTTTTTTGGGGGGAAGCTAAATGGCTCAACCATATTTTTGGGACTGTAGAGGATACTGGAGTGTCTGGAATAAACCCACATAAACATATTAACATGTAAACTGTGCAGATAGTGCCATAGTGCAGATGTGAACCTGGGACCCCAAGGTTTAGGGCTAACTACTTTGCCACCCTGTACACCAATATTCTTTTATTTTAAAATAAATATTAGTAAGGTCTTGACTGCTGTGACAAAAGTAGTGTGCATGTATTTTAGTGCTCAGAGGGTTATAAATAAATGTACGGGTAGGGGGCCCTAGGGAACCCTTAATAAACCATTTTTGTAGCCAATTTCCTACAGGTTTGGTTAAGTGAACATTTTTTTTAAAGCCTGTGATGCTAAAGTTGTGCACAAGTGGTTAAGTACAATTAATGTTTTACCGTTGACTCTGAAGTGGCCAAGGAGTGGTTGATGGAGTAGGCAATGCAGATGTTGGGCTCACTAGCATTGCACTATAAATGTTTGATGCAACAACTAGTATGCAGAGAAGAATAGGTCCAATGATTGCACCTTCTAGTCCTAGGTAGTATGCACCTCCTGCAACTGCCAGACCTGTCAAATATGGATGGCCACCTCTGTAAAGAGAGAGGAAAACAAGATGTTTATTTTTTTTTTCTCCCATGCAAATATGAAGCCTATGAATTGTCAAATGCATCAGTGATAGTGACACTCTAGAGTCCTCAAAGTCAAAAGGTAACATTGCATATGTAGCATGAGTTAGGGCTGCAGTGCTTCCCAGCATGCAGATGAATGTGCAGACTGTAAATGCTCATAACATTTTAAAAAAACATAGTGAATATTATTCTGCTGGAGCACGCAGTCACTCAAATAAATCACAAGTGGACACAGTATTTCCATGCTGTTAAAAATATAGAACAGTCTTTTGTGATAAAACAAGCTTTCCTGGAAGGGCCACACTGTAACAGATTGGTTCCACCATATTTTATTGTGAGCATTTACTGCTCAGGCAGCTTACTGATGTAAAATTGACAATCACCATGTCTACCTCTTAGCATACAGGGTAATGTAAAGGAAAATGGAGCACAATATTTTGTTGTGAGCAAAAGACTCTTGGGTTGTTCTAAGGAAATTTTTTAATCTCGTCTCCTTTCTAAAATCCAGACGTTAGGGTTTACTTTACAATTACATATTCAACTACAGGGATTATCGGTTTTACTATCCAGGAAAGGTAGTTTTAACTACCCATGCAGAGAGGATACAGCAGGAGGCTGTGCAGTGACCCTATCTATGGTCACTTTGGAAATGATAACTAGGATTTAAAAAATACTGTAAGTATATAATATTTAGGTAATTTCCTATTGACATCCCATAATAAATACTTGAAGGTGGATTTTTCCTGATAATTTTCTTTTACATTAAGGCCTATCCTTACACTTTGCATATTACTAAACCTAACCAGTTTTTAAACTGTCCTCATTAACACTGCAGACTTGAGAATATGTGAACCTTAGGGAATATTGAATTAAGAATGCTTCCCACATGTATTGAGTAGTTAGATTGCAGTGGTAAAATCCATAAAAAGAACTTAGAAATAGATTCAGGCTAACTGTAACTGAAACAATATTGTTATCAGCAGCAGATTTGGGAGTCCACCAGGCTTTGCTGTGTGCACAATAGGCTTGTGCTTCTTGATTGTATGATCAACAGGCTACAAGTATTGTATCCTTTAGCAGATACACAGCTCACATATGCAAGTTTTAGCTGTTCTCATTTAGCTGTTTGCCTTGAGTGGAGCTTACAGTTTTTTTTTTTTGGGGGGGGGGAATAGACCACTGCAAAAATGATCAGTTTCTCATTCTATCTGTTATAGGTGCAAGTATTGAACTGAACTGATTTACTCAAGAACCACTGACAATATTTCTCCTAATTTCAAAATAGATATTTTCTTTAGAGCATAATTTTTAAAGAAAATAACAATACATCAAAAAAAGAGAAACAATGCAGTGTTTGCAGAACTTGAATAATTTATAGAAAACCAATCCCCTGTTCACCCTTACACAAAATGGCAATAATGTCACAAACCCAAAATGGCAATAGTGCCACAAACCATCATGGGTTTCGGCATGTGCTCCACCAGTTTTTCACATTGCTTTTTTTGTAACTTCACATCACTCTTTCTGCAAAAGATTCAAACCACTCAGCTTTGCCTAATAGTTTGTGACCAAACATCTTCCTCGATGTCATTCTAGAGGTTTCAATAGGGCTTGTATGTGGCTTAATTAATGCGTTCTTCACAAAGACACATCTGCCAAATTCCAGCTTTTCTGAAACACCCCCAGATCATCACTGACCCGCCTCCACCTTTTACAGTTGGTGCAAGGCACTGTGGGTTATTGGACTCATCAGAGAAGATGACCTTACTCGATACCCTACAGTCCAATTCCTGCCATCTTTCACAAACCTCGGCATGACTCCTATTTGCTTCTCAATGATGAGAGGCTTTTTTTCTTCACTTTACATATCTTCAGCCCTGACTGTAGGAGCCTGTTTTGAACGGTACTTGCTGTGCACTCACCCCAGTCACGGTTTGCCACTGTATTGGAAGATCAATTTATGTCAGTCTATGGTTCTTGAGTGACATTCAAATGAGTTTGCGGTCTTCTCTCTCAAAGCTGATTCATTTTTTCCCTCTTGCCAGGTTGTAGCTTTGTTGTCTACAGTGCCTTTTGCCCGAATTTTTTCTTGTGTACTGCCGTCAATTTTACGGATAGAAACAACCTGACTCTCAGTGTAGCCTTGTGCCAGTAATGCCAGTATTGCGCCTTTTCAACTGTTTTGGGGAATAGTTATTTTTAAATTCCCCAATTACCTTGGTGTACTTATACCAGTGTTCTGCCATCCAACTGACCACATTGCAAGAAGAGAAAGTTGATTACAGCAGTGGGTCTCATACTATTCCTTATTAAATAAGATTTGTTTCAGGTGATCACCTATACAGGACCTCAAAGCAGAATGAGATAGGCTTGTGTAGGAAGTTGAAATTTACCAGGTTTAATGGTTTTCAAACTCTGAGATGCAGATTTTAAAATACCCCTCAATGGCCTCCCCCCCCCCAGAGCTGTATTTGCTAGTTAGGATAATAAAGCCTCAAGTAATGATCTGCAAATTTAAAGGTGTGCACTTACCCAGATATATCAGAGTAAATCGCAGTATCAACACAGTATGTTGGCAACAAATGGCATACAAGTAGTAATACTGCTTTACAGCTCTCTCCTTGCGAAAACCACAGGTCTAAAACAGCAGGTACAGCTGCCCAGTATGTGCCCAAAAAAGGCACTGCTCCAAGAATTGCTGCCAAAGCTAGGGGAAGAGGAAAATACAAAAACACAATTTATTGGCAAAGATTTGCAAACACAAATATGCAAGTATTTATGCATTTACAACACAGTTTGAACATTTACCATGAACACATGCATTAAAAATTTGAGAATAAACTCAGAGATAAAATACCCACACTATATACTGTTCATTTCTTTATTTAAACTAAAGAAAAAAAAATAAAAAAATAAGACCGCAGAAGCAAACATGCAGTTATTCTTTTCTATGGAAAATGCAATGATTATAGAGGGTATAAAAGAAAAGATATTAGATATTTATTCTGATGCCTATTTTCCTTAAGCAAGAATTATAGCTGGTATACACATTCACATAGTAGTGCTACATGATCAGGCTAAGGGAAAGAAAGATTGGACTACATGTTCAATTTCAGTAAATCTATGAACTTATGAAAGATACAGTTTGAGAGTAATCTCATTCCTTATTTGCAGTATCATTAAATCAATGTGCTGCTAATGCGATGACTGTCAACAATTATTTTTCTCAGCAAGAGTTAAATCACTCCTGTACCACTTAACATTAAAGGCGAATAGCAAAAAGTACCATGGAGAGAAATGAAAACTCAAAGTAACTACATAAAAGATAATAAAAAGCACATGGGATCAGTTCAGGTATGGATGCAAAAACATTTCCCAGGCACCGAATATTCCCTGGAGTGCAGCACAATCAATCACAAAAATGATATAAAAAAAAAAAAAAAAAAAAAAAAAAGGTTTGGGACAGCTGCAAATCTGCATGCAAAAACATTTCCCAGGCACCGAATATTCCCTGGAGTGCAGCACAATCAATCACAAAAATGATATAAAAAAAAAAAAAAAAAAAGAAAAAAGGTTTGGGACAGCTGCAAATCTGCCAAGAACAGGACATTCACCAAACATAAGTGACTAAGAGAAAAAAAAATAAATAAAAATAAAATAAAAAAATCCCACCAAAAAAGATGCAACCAACAGTTCTATGACTGCTCAGAGGTAGGTGGCTTAGCCTTGGAACTGCATACAAAAGACAACATTTCATATTCCATCCTTTCTAGTTTAAGAGGAGGCACATGATGAAGAACTAAAGTCAGATAGTATGTTTTATGTTCCAAGGAAAACTAAATTAGTTGCCATCAAACAAATACTCTATTTAGCATTAACCACAATGCATATGTGTGAATACTTCTATATATGGACCCTGGACAAAAACCAGAGCTTTAGATGTGTTTTCCGGCACGACACTAAACTTGCAAAACAGAAGAATTTATTAAGAACACGAAATATCCTAAAATGGCCAGTTTTGAGCCCAGAAAATTTGTGGCTAGAGGTGAAAAATGTTTGTTCATTTTGAACCCATATGTAATTTGAAAGATGAAGCGGTTTCATAGAATAGAATGGTGGAAAATTACAATATTCAAAATGTACAAAGCTATATTGCTAAATTAAGATAAACATTTTTTATGAAGTTACTAGCCTCAATGGTACTAAGACTGCATTGGAATGTAGAGTTAACCTTGCCTTGTCATGGAACACAGCAGTAGCCTGCTCTTAAACGGAGAACAAAATTAAAATTAATCCGTGTCAAATGAAGCATTTTGAGTGCAAATGCTGCTAGAATCCAAAAAAAGGATGTTACAGAACAGCTTAGCCATCAGGTCCTGCAGCACTGTCTTTATGGAGAGGAGATGAGAAAGGCTTCAAGTTTGTCCTTCCCAAGAATGGAATCTGGGAGTGAAAACAAAGACTATTTCTATAACTCATTATCTACTATCCATTAAGCTAATGTAAAAATATTGAAATACGTATCTATTAAAAAAAAAAAAATTAAAGGACCGTTTATAAGGCCCATAAATTAAGAGTAGGGATTGCTTGAATTTATTCCCTCTATTGTAAATTTAGGCTTGCTTACCTTTGTTTTATTAAATATTCCTTTATTATCTTTGGGTTTATCTATATAAAATGAATTTCAAAACTCAACAAACCATACACCTTTATAAAAAAAAACATGAACATACAACATACAAACATGCATACGCATCTTACCAGATGGTATAAAAATTATGTTTATCCCAAAGATTGTATGGGTAAGCCAAGTATACAGTCCATAGAAGCAAGCCATTTTTAGGGAAGCATCAAATACACCCCTAAAAATGAAGAACAAAGCAAAAAGATGGTACTCAATCAAGTAGGTCTAACATACCAGTGACTTTATATATACATATTGGTATTCTCTTTTATAAGATAATGCAAAGATGGTATGTATAGATTCTGCTGCATTAGAGGCTTATGAATTCTACCCAGCATTCCCAAAACACTTACCATAAGCACAAAGAATAAACTGCAGCCATTTTTCTTAGCCTAATATTTCCCATTTCATGTAGTCTGCAATGGCTCACTGGTTTGTTTTCAAGCAGGTCACATATGGGCATTTCCCAGAAATTCAAAAAAAAAAATTTGAAGAATTCTGCAAAATAATATTTTTTGTTCGAGGTACAAAAATGATTTTTTCTGGCCTCAAAAAATTTCAAATAATGGCAGCAATTAAATATAAGAATGACAAGGTGCCCAATGACAATGTTTGGAGTACAAACTAAAATATATCTGCAACTGTTTAACCAAAAGAATGGTCAAATAACCCAAAATAATCATATATAAAAAGGAGTGGTTTATTACTTTCATTCTTGGAATATTCTGAAAAACTAGTCCTTGTGTGCTGGATCTTAGCTGCAGCGTGGATTGTAACTAGGATATTGGTTCTCTGAAGGCATATTTAATCATCCAAAGGGCCATCATGCAGCCGTGGGCTCTAGCTAACACCAAAAAAACAGATGTGTTCCTAACATTATCTCATAAAAAGCCTTCACTCAGATATTAAAGAAAAAAAAAAAAATTCAATACCTAGAAAACTTATTTACTTATTTACAGTTACCAAAGCGTGAAAACCTCTAATTTAAGACCATCTATATTGTGTGTATTCTGTTCTTTATCAGTCTGTAAACAGAAAACTGATTCTGGTAGCACATTTTAGCACTTTTTTGTAAGAGCACAAAGCAAATAAAGCACTGCACTTGAAATTCTGTTTTTTTTTTTTTTTTAGCACTGGGTACTTTGACAAAAACCAGTGAGTGCACCAGGTTGCTGTCCTAACATTTCTATTTGCAGAAAAGTAGTTGTCTTTTCGTAGTAATTATACTAATAAACAGAAACGCTAAATAGAAATTCACAATACAATAATTGTAATGCAGGCAGCCAGGACAAGATCTTTTTAATAAACAATAGCCAACTGGATCTAATTTCTACTGCACATACAAAATGTGACTTTATAATAGATTTGAGTTAAAATGATCATTTCTCAAAATCGTTATAACCAAACTAACTAGAACCCAACAAGCCAATCATTTGTCCTGCGAGAAAACAAAAGCATAAAAGAGGTAAAGAATGCAAGATACAGGCAGGCCCACGTGCATGCACTCATGTGAAAATATCGCACATACTAAATTGCACAAAGACAACATGCAACTTAGTAATGTGCAATACATCCACCCGAGCAAGCGGAACAGGAGTGTCAGGATACAGGGACATGGAGCATTCAGAAAGTACATGCCATAAGAAGCAGATGTTTATGCAAACATGCACATGCTAGTGTTGCATATTTATTTGTTAAACTTTTTTGTCTACTTGTCATCTTCAAAAAAAAAAAAAAAATTATTTAACTTTAAGATCATCTAGACCAGCGGTCAGCAATCGGTGGTCCGCGGCCCTGGCAGGTGTGCCCCCCAGCAGGGTCAAGAGGAGGACCCCACTGGGGGGTGCACCGGCCATAGCCACAGACCATGTCTACCGTGGACATCGCAGGCTCAGACCTGTGGGAGTGGGCAGGTTCTGGCATCATGACATCACTCAGGGGGACGTTTTTTCCCCTTTGAGTGACACACTGCTCCCGTTAATGCACGGTCCGAAGCCTGGGAGTTTAGTGGTTCGTAGGTCCAATAAAGTTGGCGACCACTCATCTAGACCAGGGGTCTGCAACCTGCGGCTCCAGAGCCGCATGCGGCTCTTCAGCCTCCTTGTTGTGGCTCCCTTCGGCTGCCGCGGGGAGATCTCTGATGGGGGATCCCCTTCCTCCCAAGACACTGCGGAGGAGGGGGATTCCCTATCCGGTGTTCTAATGAAAAAAATCTACCAGTGAAATAAATCTAGCAGGGGGCGTGTACAAATGGGTGTGTACAATGACATCCCCCTCCTTTGAACCCCAATTCCTCTGGAATGGGGAGATGTACAAAACCAAAAATGTAGGTGCAAGTGGGGGACACCTGTGACTAACACCCCCTAAAATTTAATTGTTAGGCTATCATCAGAACATAAAGAACTCTGCCCATCAAAAAAATTTACCGTTACACATTGCTGGAGGCACCTGAACCCCAATTTTTCTGGAACAGGAAGGGGGTACAGGTGAACAAAATTAGAGGTGCAAGTGGGGGACACCTGTGGCTAACACCTCCTAAAAACTCCACCCATCAAAAAACCCCTACCCTGTTACACATTGTTGGAGGCTTCTAGCACCTAAACCCCAATTTATCTGGAAACAGGGGTACAGGTGAAAAAAATTTGAGGTGCAAGTACGGGACACCTGTGGCTAACACCTCCTAAAAATTCATAAAAACTGTGCCTATCAAAAAATTCTACCCTGTTACACATTGCTGGAAGCATCTAGCATCTGAACCCCAATTTCTCTGGAATGGGGGGGAGGCGGTACAGGTGACCAAAATAGAGGTGCAAGTGGGGGACACTTATGGCTAACACCACCTACAATTGAATCGCTAAGGCATCGTCAGAAAATAAAGAACTCTGCCCATCAAAATAATCTACCCTGTTACACATCGCTGGAGGCTTCTAGCACCTGAACCCCAATTACTCAAGATTGGGGGGTACAGGTGAACAAAATTAAAGCTGCAAATGAGGGACACCTGTGGCTAACACCCCTTAAAATTTCATCGCTAAGGCATCGTCAGAACATAAAGAACTCTGCCCATCAAAAAAATCCACCCTGTTACGTTAGAAGCCTCCAGCTTCTAATGTAACAGGATGATACGTTCGAAGCTGGAGGCTTCTAGGGGCATAGTTCAGTGTTTAATTTATTTCAAAGTAGGCCTACACATGCACACTTGTTGTAACAGATAAAATTAAAAAAATATTAAAACTTTTAAAAGTTTATAAACTGTGTTATGTTTTGCGGCTCCAGACTATTTTTCTTTAGTGGAAGAGGAGGCAAAATGGCTCTTTTGATAGTAAAGGTTGCTGACCCCTGATCTAGACCACACCTTCTATCTGTTTTCTTTAGCAGAAGAATGCCTTAATCTTTAATCTGGCATTATTCTGAGCCTGCACTTATATTCTGAAAAGGGAGGGTAGAAACCAGAGTGAATCGACTTTCAGATTTGCAGCAGGTGCTTGGGTATGCACATTTATGTTGCAAAGGTGCTATCTGCATTAATACTTTAGCTGCTTTAGGCAAACAGACCATGCAAGACCATCCAGACAGTGACACTTCAAAAAGACAGCATTAAATTGTTAGCCCTGCTTGAATACAGTGTCAAACTATTTGAAACATTAGTATCAGATGCTTTAAACACCCCTTAAATAGTATTGATCATAAAAAAATCATAGATTAACTTTTTTTTACCTTAAAGCAAGAAATTTTAAAAGGTACATAATGTTGCAATTTATTCTCATGACACTGCATCAAGATTATTTGGCTTTTAGGCTACATGTTTTTGCAAAACATTTTTTAAATTTAAATTTATTTAAAATGACATGTTTTTTCGTTTTGGATGGAATATTGAGAGCTTAGACCATTATCTGACTGGGGTTTTAACCATTACTTTTATAATAAACTTTAAAAAATATTGGTTTTAGATGGTTCTGCTGGGGAAGGGTAGGACCCATAAGGCTTATCCGGAATCATACCTTATTGCTTCCTCTACTGACTGGCCAATAATATTGGAGGATGGGCCAGGCTGGGAGAGTGGTGTAAGGCTTATAACCCATTTTACAGGCTTGTAGTATTCATCACTGGAACTCAGGAGGTAGAACAACGTTGTAAGAAAAATAATCTATAAAATACAGAACATACAACAATCATACAAACTTTTCAGTCTTTTGCAGTTTTCTTTATGATCTGTTAACAATAGGAGCAATTCAAAGCATTGAGCAGATGTGTAAAATGCAGGGGAAAAACTTGATTAGGGGAAAAGAGAAAACATTTGTTTAATTATATTTATGTATGTAATAAGTACCAAGCTGCCATCCACAAAAGTTTTTTGCACCAAAAAAAAATACAAAAAAAGTTTAAGGAATGTCATGTGCACCAGTTAGGATGTAGCTCTCTTGCCCATAAATTCCTGCTCCATCACGGCCTACCAACCTCTAAGTTTAAGCTCCTGGGCTGGACAAAATGTGGATGAGAGGCATGGGTCTGATATATAGGATCTGTACCAGTGTACATGCTGAAAGCTAAATAAGACTAGGTGCAGACCTAAAAATTACATAACTGTTCACTCTGATGTGCAAGAAATGTGACAATTAACTTTAAAATTATAAGATAAATTGTAGTATTAAAAAAGATGACTGGTGCTGCAATTGCATTTCCTGCTTCTTTTAAAATCCTCCAGGCTTAGAGCTACAAATTCTGGTAATAACATAACCCACTCATCTAAATGAAAAATACATTTGGTGTGGTCCATACCCCATGTGCTTCATTAACAATACAAGAAAAGGAGTATAAAAAAAAAGCACTTATGTTTAATAACTTTTACCTAAATTAACATTATGGCCTTACATCTTACACATTAAAATGAACCAGAAAATATTTCACTGTGCCACTCAGAAAGCTTAACTCAAGTTCATAGTGGTTTCTTCCATTTAGATTATAGCCAAAAAAAGAGCAAAACTGGTTGTTTTGTTGCTTAAAGTTTGGTTGCCCTGCAGAACTAAGGTTTACATCAGGGGTGTCAAACTCAAATACACAGTGGGCCAAAATGAAAATTTTGGACAAAGTCGCGAGCCAACCTTGATATTTATTGAAAAAAAAATATGTACACAACTGAGGAAGGTTGCTAATGAATGTCAACAGAAGAGGGGGTGCTTGTAGGTCCTGATTGACGTGCCAGCAGAGCATTCTGGAAATTGTAGTATTAGTGTGGCATGCACTGTCTACCGGCGGGCCAGCTCTAGTAGGCATTTAGTATTTTCTCATGGGCCAAATATAATTACAGTGTGGGCCTGAGTTTGACATCCCTGGTTAGCCAGGACACTATCTACATGGAGTATATATATTATCCACATACTTACATAGGTTTCCTCCACACATCACAAAATTATAATGGTAAATTCACTGGCATTCTATTAGTTTTGCATTGGACTATGTTAGGGAGGTTAGACTATGGCTATATTAAGGATATTAGACTGGGCTCCTCTAAAGGACAGTTTGTGATATGACTCTAAAGCTGTGTAATTTGTTAGCACTATAAAAATATATATTAAAAAGGGACCAAACACATCTCTTCATTGCTGGATCAAACTAACTTGCTAAATTAACTACTAGGACAAATAAATGAAGGTATCCAAATACCTTAATTTTATGCTAAGTGGTGTCTGGAAATGCCATTGAAACTTTGCAGTATTTTTAAACATTATGTCTAAAGTTTTACAGATAAGCAATAAAGCAGGCCTATACAGCTACCAAGCAGATCATATGGTATATGTTTAAATACATACCAAAGATAAGACAAAATTAAGAAGTGCAGTGCCGCTGTAGATGATTACTGTAAACAAAGTTGTTACTGTAGTAAAGAGTAAGCTTAAATTTCGACTCATTACAATCCATAGGGACTCCAGTATCTAACACAGAATAAGAACATGAGTCAATTTAGCATCAATGCAATTCACATGACACACAGGCATTGCAAAGGAAGAGTAATGTAAAAAATGATAAACCAAAAATGTTACACATTAAATACTTCTACATGCAAGACATCCATATGCTTTGTACATAAAAGGAAGAACAGCGCTTTTGGCAAGAATGTTGGACAGGCTGTGGGAAAGACCGAATGCCGCTTTGTTGACTTATCGATTTCTTTTCCTACTATGTCTTTCTTGATGGTCACGTTCTGTCATGGTTGATCACTCTCACTGGCTCAGAGGTACAGGATGTGTGGGCTCTTTCTCGATTTGCCTCCTCATCCCTTTGATAATGCTTTTTTTACTTGAAACCAGTGCCCATTACTTCCCATCTCACATCAACTCTCTTCCACATCTAACAAGTCCACTTTACTAGTTCTGCTCTTCCATTCATTCCTATTTTCACACTAAAAATACACAGACAAAAAGGCATACCATACCTAGAAGAATTTTTAAGTTCTTCTATGTCAACCATGACTTACTGTTCTTTTACTATTGTTATTATTTCATTAATCTATAGAAGTCTCTATAAATCCCTTGAGGTAGTCAAACAGCAAAACCCATCAGGATCTAGGACATTTGCATTATGCATGGTCACTTTAAACTATTGTAACAACTACTGCTTTAACTAGACAGCCATTATTGTATATACCAATGCCATCTTGTATGTATGGTACCTTGGATGCTTTGTACCTTGAGTAAAATTCAACCTAAATGTACCAAAAAGCCCCTCTGCCTGTTCTTCTATTTTTCATTCACAATTTCTTGACAGACCCCACCACACATATACACCAATATTCATTCTCCTACTGCTTTGTTCATTTGATAGAGCCTTTGGAAATAGGTGTAACTTCCAGATCTAAGGGAGTCTATGACCTTCTTTGCTTCTGTGAAAGATGCAGTGCAGGGACCTGAGGATCCATTTGCCAGGCCCAAACATTTTACCAAAAGGTCATTAACCTAATAACGTACCAATAGGAAGCTTACAGAGGGACTGACAGTTTTCCAGCAGGATGAAAGGATGCCAGGGGGGAGATGTGGGATACGTAAGAAATAATAGGTGGGAGACTTTAAAAATGGTGAAATAATAAGTTAGAAGGCAATGGTAATTAGTAAACACTATGAAATTAATGTAAGAAACCGAAAGAAACTCACCGAAAGAAAAGTTTCAATATTCTCATGAACAAATGAAGCAATATCTTGCCAATCTAAGATCTCCCCAAGCCAACTGTTCTGGCGTTGAATTGGAATCTTATGACCCTTGTTTCTGCTCGAGTATGTCACATTCTACCAAAAGAAGATACAAAATGTAAAGCCTATGTCTGAAATTTTATAACAAATGGACATGTATATGCAATATGCATTTTTTAAGAAGAACAGGCATCTAGATCAGTGTTGCTTGACCTCTAACAAGATGGAACCTCTTGAAAACACTCTTCAGGGAACCCCTTCTATAATGTATATGCATTTTATTTAATATGAATAAGCATCTAGATCAGTGTTTCTTGACCTCCAACATGATAGACCCTCTTGAAATAACTTTGTCTTCAGGGAACCCCTTCTATATTTGCCAAATCCATAGCTCAAAGTACATTAGTGTGGTGGTCAGTGAGAAGAACGACTCATATTTCTGGCCAGTGGGAAGAACACCATTCTTACAGATATCCAGTCAGTTAAAATAACTTAATAGTTACAAATTGCTCATTGCTCAAGGAACCCAGTCATTTTCGGGAGAAACCCTGGTTGAGAAATACTGATCTAGATGGGCCTTTAACCTCTGTAGGCCCATTGCCAGGGTTCAGGTCAACACTTCACATTGTTTTATAGAAGAGTTTTAACATTATACTGATACATTCTACTAAGCAACCAGGGTCACCTGGCTTTAGAGTCTATTAAACCTAGGGAGGGAAACAAACAAGGACATAAAAATTAGTAAGCAATTGTTAAAACGGTTTAAGCAACCAATTTGTGTGTGTAAATTACCCAAATGGTATTCTGAAAACAGAAAAACGGGGTTGCTACAAAGTATCAGGAAATAGCCCATATTTTTTACAAAGTGTAAAAACAAACATTTTACTACTAAGAATACCTTTGTGATCCATGAATGGTAAAGTCTGTCCCAGAGTTCTAGAACTTGTTTCTCAATTATAGCAGTGTTGTTAACCTTTTCTCCTAGTACCTTGTGTAGCTGCAAATAAATTCAGACACCATTTTTACTCTACTATTAAAACATCCTTACAAATAAGTCTAAAGTGAAACACATTAAGGCCCATTTTGTTGATACTTAACTGCTAATGCCTTTTATCTGATGAATAAACCTTCAAATTAGCATAAAGAATGGGAGAATTTATATTTAAAGCAGAGCTTTAATTCATGAATGGGAGTGCAGAGCCTTCTGGCATGCATAGGTCACAGATCCCAGGGGGCTTCGGGTTTATAAATCTGGCACCTATGCAGTGCTGGATCGTGTGATATAGACAAGAAAGAGCAAGAGCAAATAGTGGACAGCTCTGCAGGGATCGGGGGCTCTGCGGAAGGTAAATAACATTTTTTTAGGGTATAGTTCCATTTTAATTTCCCAAATGCATAAAAACAAAAAAACAAAAAAAAAAAAAAGAAGCTCACCAAGCACAGTGCAACATTTTTACAGAGCTTTTATAAAATAGCGCCCATTAAGAAAAAAAAAAAAAATAATAATTCCTACCTTATTAGTAATCCATTCTCGGCCATACTGATAAACATTGTTTGCAGCAGAGTTGAGGGCTGTCTGGACAACCTGTGCCTCCGGTAACCAACTGTAAAAAACAAAAATATAAAAGTAATATAAGAGTGTACACAAATAGAGCAAGGAGAAAAATGTGTGCGTTATTTTAGAAAGCTGATTTTATCTAGGATGCATATTGCAATAAGGATCAGCATATTACCCAAGATACACACAGCATCCATAGCTGCATCCTGACAAGTTTAAGGCACCCCAAATAGTTAGGGAATATTATATTGTATTGTAGACACAAGATATATCATATGGGTCATGGTAAATGAAGAGCCAAGAACTGCCAACAACAAACAGCCATGTATTGCTAACAGTAGACCATAGATTCTAGGACAACACTCAATTCCTATAGTTCCCTGCAAACTGGAACACCTTAATCATTTGTACATAAAATATTTATATGGTCAAGAAAACTGTCCAAAAGTTATAATGTTAAAAAGCTCAGTTGTCTTACTTTGCCCATTCTGGGTGATTAGAGACGGTTTCATTGATTAGATTGCTGGTCACTTCAATAATGTGAACACTTTCTTCATGAACCTATCAAAGGATTACATTTAAAAAAGAAATTTTGGCAAAATCACAGCAAAATCTTCCACATACAAGCAAGCCCCCTCAAATCAACTCTAGCCCTTTTATCTGCTTAATTGATAATGACATAATGAAGGAATTGCCCACACCAGCCCATGAAATTGCTTTTGAGTCATTTGTCCAATTACTTTTGAGCCCCCGAAATAAAGTGATTGTGTAAAAAAAAAAAAAAGGCTTTATAGTTCCTCACATTTTTTGCAATCTTTTTGTTCAACCCACTGAATAAAAGCTGAATGTCTGCAGTTAAATTGCATCTGAGTTGTTTCATTTAAAATTATTTGTGGTAATGTACAGAACCAAAATTAGAAAAAAAAATTGTCTGTCTAAATATTTATGGACCTAACTGTATATACTCTTAATTTTCCTCCCTTACAACACCACGTAGGCGAAGATTTTACATAATAAAATTTGGGGACATGTTCCATGTTTGGGTTACTGCATGTACTGGGATATCTTAAAGATGACGGTACATCAAAAGGTCCTAATCCTAAACCTATTTTCTGTAGCTGATTTGATCTCAAATCAGCTAGCTTCCACAATATGTTTTTAGCTAAACCAGAAGAAGTTATCTCCCAGATATGTCCGATCATTAAAAGCTGCACTAAATGGAAAATAATTGACTGCAGTAGACAAGCACCCTAAAACAATGGATACTCATCAATCTTTTGACATTCCACTACAGTCTCTGCCATGGTTTACTGATGATCTGCCACATTATCTCTGCTCCCATTGAACCATAAAAGCACCACACTCCCCACATCATAGGGGGTTGGCTAAAATTTGACCCTTTTTCTCTGCAATCATTTTTTTAGATGTGGATTTATGGACCCAGAGCTCATGTGCAGAATGAGTCACCAAGAAAAGGAGGATTTTTTTTTATGGTAACGTTATAATTTATTTAGTTGTGAAAACACTCTTAATAGTACATAGACATGAGTGAATACAAACATTAAGCTTAGTCTACATGGACTGTTTCCCCAGTGTTTAACCTGAGCGCTTAAAAGTCCATGTTAGAAATTCCCATGCATTCCAATCCATCCCCACCCCATAGTGCTTTCTTTGTCATAGAGGAGCAATCAGCGGAGCTATCAGCGAGCTCTGCTCTCCTGACAGCTCCACTTTGATTGCTCCCGCAGGCCCAGCGCGGCTGTGGCATGTATTCCACAAGCATGTGGGTACAGAACACATGCTACAACTTCTCTAGGGCCGCAGGTGCAGTGAACTCAAACGACCTTTCCCTTGAGAGGTGATTTGACTGCACCCGTCGACCCTGGAGGAGTTGTAACACCTGCTCTGTACCCACGTGGGTACGTGCTACAACTCCTCTAGGGCTGCGGATGCTAAACTCACATGACCGCTCCATTGAGAGTTTTTTAGCGTTTTTAGGGCAAACTTTAAAATGCTTGTAAAGTACATTAAAGACACATAATAGTTTAGTTCAAAAATTCATAGTCATCCCGCAATATATTATCACATGACCTAATGTATTTGTTCTTCAACCTTCCCTTGTCTTTTTTTCAGGTCAGTATTTATAACTTTTGCAAAATAAAAAATGACTATACATAAAATAAAACAATGTGACATCTTTACAAAAAATGTTACCTTGAAATTTTCAAAACATACTAAACTGTAAAGTTTACCTTTGCTGTCAAAAGTAAAGCTAGAAGAAGGGTTCCAATGACTAGCAAAAATATAATGAATATGCTGATTATTTTGTCAAGAGTTTTCTCCAGCCAAATGATCATCTGCAAAAATTGAGAAACAATTAGATGCATTTTGTGGATAAAGACTACTACATTTGTACAAAACGCCAAATCCCGAAAAAATTAGCATTTTTTCCCAGCTCAATAAACACAAGTGTGTATTTTTTCACATCATAGTATTTACATTAGAACAAATATGGTACAATTAGTAAGTTAGATATTAAGCGGCTATTACTTACAGTGGAAAAAACTAAATTTTTCGATAAGTAATAAATGTGCAGCTATTATTTCTAAATCTGCACAGGTTTCCTGTCAAGGGAAAAAAGACTTCTTTGTAATGTAAAGCAAATCTTCAATGAAACACTAAAGAGCACACAAAAAAAAAATTAAAAAAACAAAAAAAAAAAACACCTATCTACAATCTTGACACTTGGACCAATGGATGCATGAGCAAAAACAAGATTTTCTCCAAGTTAACTCCTTTATCAGTGGAAATTATGAAGAATGGGGAATTTAGCTCTTAAGATCACCAACAACGTCAGTTGTGTTTTGTCATGCAAATCGACCCCCTCGCCCCATCAAGCCCCGTTCGTATTTAGGAGTCATCTGCATTTCAGATGTCCTTAACTCGGGGGACTACCTGTATGTTGTCAGCATAAATATTACATTTCTGCCAAGATGTAATTAAAATCAGTGTTTGCCAAACTAGACCTCATTAAAAAATTGTATTTTACATTACTCAAAGTTCTCCTGAGCCCCTTTTAGTTTGTTTTCGGATAGCTACCGATAAGTTGGTTTACAATACTGGGGGGGGGGGGGGGATATGAAAGGGATGGGCATTAGAAAGTTGGAACAAAGTATAGGGAGGTGGTAAAAAAAAAGCCAACAAGATTATAGGGGTTACTGGATTCATATAGCAA
Source organism: Pyxicephalus adspersus (assembly GCF_032062135.1). Classification (NCBI taxonomy): domain Eukaryota; kingdom Metazoa; phylum Chordata; class Amphibia; order Anura; family Pyxicephalidae; genus Pyxicephalus; species Pyxicephalus adspersus. Next base: position 77,550,751 of record NC_092862.1, on the reverse strand, counting down.
CAACTGGAAACACTCTTTTATTCTTTTATTAACACTCTAAATGATTCCCTTATTCCCACACACTTCCATATAGTCTTCCATATAGTCAGTTTTTTTTTTTTTTAAAAAAAAAAAAAAAAAAAAAACACTACATGCTGATAAGCAGACTTATGATAAAATGAAAAAAAAAATCAACAGGATTAGAAACCAAAAATTGAAAAAAATACATATAGCTGCAAGTTTATTTGAGACCAAGGACGATTTGTTGCTCAATAAAATCTTTAAAAAAAAAAATCCATTTTGCTCCGATAATTAAGGTGTGTACCACTTATGCCAGAAGATGAGCCACTATTTCTCAGTTTTAGGTCATAGCACCTCTGAGGCCATGAGGAGCTTTTTTAATGTACTCATTTTAAAGCCTTTATCTAGGTTATTGAAGCTCTGACTTACTGTAAACCAGGACCATTATAATACAGGAGGTTTCTGTATTTCTAACCCCCTAGTTTGTACTGTCTCTCTGGACCTTTGACTTACTTTATTAAACCCCGACAGTATAGTTTAAAAATGTAGCTATCTATAGACCCTGCCAAAACAGTGTTTGAGATAAGGCCATGTACAGCAATGTATTTCTGAAACAATAAGTGCATGGTAAAGGTTAAAGAGCGTAACCTTAAATGTTATTTTCAGTGTAATCATACATGTTGATCCTAATGGCAAAACATTTGACGCATTCTTCAATGTGGTTGTCTGGAAAGGACTGCATGTACTCATGCCAATGCATAGAGGGTTGGCAAGTTATTTCCTAGTCAATCCAGTTAAACCAAACAAAGCAAAATAGCAAAATCATAATAACAATCTACAGCATGTACAAAGTACAGGGACAAACAGAAAAGAAAAGAACGTAAGAGCGTAAGAAAAGTACGAGGAAAACTTTGTTTAAAAGTGTTCCTGTTTACTTAGATCTACAAAATGAAGCATTTTGTGGGGGTATTGCTTTATCAAGCAATAAAAAAATGGATTTTACTATTTTAAAATTGTTTAGTTTACAAAATGATGGGAGATAATACTTGTCCATACTTTCTGGGGGGGGAGTGGAGAAAAAAAAACAAAAAAAACTTTTCACATAGATACAGACTTTTTTTCTAACACTAATTTGTTCTGTATGTATACTTCTTACCAAGAGTACAGCGGGGCAAGTAGACAATATGAACCTCAAAGACGTGTGACATCAACTAACCACAGCATTTAACAGTGTGCTTGTAGAGAACGTCATGTTTAGTTTGAAAAAGAAAAACAATGGTTTCCCCATAAATAAAATCCTTTTTATTTATTTGTAGGTTATGTCTTTTATTTTTCATGATATAACTGGAAAAAGGGGTTTGCCAGGTCAGTGACAGAAAAAACATGGAAATAATGCAGAGTAAAAAAAAAAAATAATAAATAAAAAAAAAAAAAAAAAGATGATGATTTGTAAAAACAAACCATACAGAACCTTCCTTTTAGGCACACAAGGGTTAACACAGATCAATGTCAAATAAATTTATTAACTGTTAAACAAAAAAGGACAGCAGCTAATTTCAGAAGACATTATCTGTTTACCTGCTCATTAAGCCATTGCCACATCTTAAAGTGGGGAAGTAAGGGAAAAAGGAAAGGGATAACACGAGAAGAAAAAAAAAGGGAGAAAAGACAGCAGTACATTAGTGAAAATGCATATATACAGGGTGGCAAGAACAAAAAGGTTCAAACCAAAAGGATAGAGCAAATATATAGCACAAAAAAGCTATATATTAATTTATTTTTTTGAACAAGACAAAGATGCCAAATGTCCATTAAAACACAAGATAAATATATACTGTATATTTAGATCTGTTAACAAATAGCAGCTTATTGCCAAAACAAAAATCCCAATTTTAGAATAATGCTTGTTAAAAACTTGATATAAAGAGAAGTTGAAGGCAATTATCATAGACATAATGCCATGGTTCTCCGTTACATAAAGGCAAACAAGCAAATACAACATTTGTATCACATGCATCTTTTGTTTTAGACATGTAAATTACTTGACAAATACAAGTTTCCTTATTTTAGTCCTCTTGTGTAAACACCAATTAATTTCCCCATGTACCCTTTCTGACAGAGTCAAACCATTCTAAAACAATACCGTTTGCAACATGAGACAAGATATGTAAACTTTTCAACAGCTTCAACTTGTGGGAAATATGTTGATTATGAAACAGCTCAATCTGCCACTTGATTTAAAATTGACTAATATATATGGCCAATACAATTGGCCTATCTGATCACTTTCATTTTGTTAATGCTACTAACTAGGTGAAATCTGAAAAGAAATAAATACAGCCAAGTTCTCAAGCTGTGTGACTTTTTTCCATTACAGCATGTTAATTTTTATAACTAATGTTATATATCTCACCTAATTAGAAAACAGTTAATCAGCCATCTCATTGCAAAAAAAGGCACTGTTAAATGTTTTAAACAATAATGAGTGTTTACGATTGGTTGCATTTTACTGAAAAATATTAGCTGGGAGAAAAAAAAAAAAAGAATCTGAAGGCTTCAGTGTTATAATAATGGGGATAATTCTGAACACTTCATAATATGTGTCAAATTCAAACTTCAAGGAAATCGAAAATTATGGATTAAAATTAGTTCTATGCCTATAGTATAATTCTTATGGGAACAAATATTTTGTCTATAAAAAAAAAAATAAATAAAAAATAAAAAGTCGATATCGTAATGCAAAGATTATGCAATCTGTTATCTGGCTGGAAGCTAGAGCTCTAGTGTACATTTAAACGTTCTTGCCAACTTTTAGGCATTACGAAAAGAAAATACTTACAAAAATTCATTAATTTGTATAAAACATTTCATCTAAATGTATATGCACAATGGTGTGCATGTTGTTGACAGAGATTAATTATTACTACAAGAGAAAGAAATACCTACCTTTCTGTCAACTTTTAGGATAAACCTTCCCAATCCTCGAATCGGTCCAGGTGCCAGTGCTTCTTGTCGCTCCTTCAAAAAGTTTTCTATTCTATCCCACCAAGATTCAAAACGATCCACCAAGAAATCTATAACCCCAAAACGAAACACCAGCTTCTTAACTGCAAAAACTAATAAAAAAAAAAAAAAAAAAAAATCTATTTAGTAGATCAGAATAACTAAAAATTAAAATACAGCTATTATAACAGTACAACAAATTCTCACTTTTGCACGGGAAACAAGAATACTGCATTATATATCTATTCATATACTTTCTTTCTTATGCTTATCTTGTGAAGGTCACAAAGGAATAAATATTAAGAATAAAAGGCCTATTGAAACCACAAGAAAAAGCTGCCATGCATAGTCTGTAATTGTGCATACTAGCAATAAATAGTTAAAAAAAATTTAAAAGTGCCAATATTTTTATTTCTATATTATACACTGGGGAAGGCATTTTTTGTTGAGTTAGATCTACACCTTTTTTTTTACTAATTTTTGACTGGTGAATCCAGAAATGACCCCAGTTTTTTTTTATCAAATCCAGTTTTTACGATACCAGGGTACCCTCAATTTTTGTCAAAAAACAAACAAATTTTACATACAATGAAAAAATAATGAAATAACTTGAATGTACTGTTTATTTAAATGTCTATTGTTCATACAAAGGATTTATTGTTACTTAAAAAATTACACTTATAGCTTTTCCTGGAGTGTTCAGTGTTAGGACAATCCCGCCAGATGCTCCAACAATAGTCAGCCATCATATGTACATCCCATCTACCCTGATACCATCCTTCCAGGAACTTGGTGGAATCGTTCACCTTGCTCAACAGTGACTGCACCAGGGTTTTCCAGGAAGTTAGAAAGATGGCTATGCAGAAAATGCACCCTGATGCCCATATTGCTACCAATCATTTTGTAGCTCTCCAAGAGTTTCTTTCTGGACAATATTTGTGTAATTTTTTGCTCGTGCGTTTCCAAGAAAAGTCCTTGACAATGGCTTTGAAAGATAACCAAGCATTTTTTTTGAAATCTGACATTGTCCTGATTAAATGTTCATCTTTGATGAGCTGTCGAATCTGTGGACCATCAAACACACCGACCTTAATTATTTCAAATGACAGGCTAGGAAATGCCAAAATGAGGTACTTGAAAAAGTCTCCTTCAGTTGGCAAAGCTTTAACAAACTGCTTCAGTTATAATATTAGGTAGAATATAATATTCTATCAACAAGTGGCTCATGTAGAATGTTTGGATCACCTGGTTTTAGGGCAGATCTTTGAGGCCAATTCCTTTCTCCACCCAATGCTTCTCACTAGCTCTGCTGTCCCACATGCACAGATAACAGGGATACTTGGTGTATCCGCATTGTCGACCAAGAAGAAAGAATACCATTTTAAGGACAACACAGATGACCCAATTGTGTTGGTGATATGGCAAGAACTCAATGATTCTCTTTATGTCTGCAAATTCTTCACAAAGAGAAACCGAATGGCCAATTGGGACTGACCTAAATATTTTGCCATTGTGAAGAAGCTCCGCTTTGAGCTATCGATGAATAGTCACCATTCAGTTGAGTTATAGATTGGCATTCCCAATTCCTCCATTAAACCAGGTATGGTATGGCAATACACAAAGCCACTGTCAATGCTAAAGTACCGCAGCAAATGCAATTTCTCTGGTTCGAAAGTACAATACCTTTGTTCCTTTTTCAAGTAAGTTTTACTCACGCAGTCTTGATGCTAGGAGTTCTGAAGCCTTCTTCGATAGTCCCAAATCACTCAACTCATGCTGATCAAATCCCTAACGAACAAAGTCCTCTTCAATTCCAAACTCTTCATCATTGTTGCCACCTAGTTCATCACCATAATCATGTTCTTTAAGAGAGGGTAGTGTAACGAAAACAGACACTGGGATTTCATCAAACCACAGGTATACCAAATAGCATCTTATCACATGTTGTCCACACTCGACACACTGTTTGCACACCTTATGAGGGGCCCAAGACTTATCTTGATCACCAGGTTTAACTTTGAACTATGCCAAATAGGCTTGCTCTACAAATGTGCTAATGTTCACCCTGTGACTGGGAATTGTGAAACTGCCACAGATATAACAAAATGAATCAGGGTTGTTTAGACATTTACGACGAGAAACAGCAGAGCCAGACATGATCTGAAAGAAAGGAAATACGTGTGTAAGCAGAAAAATAAATTTTGCTCATTTACTAGAGCAGCGAACAACCTCTGACCACACTGTCTTGCGGTAGAGAAAAAAACTGAGGTGATAGAAGAAAACTAACTGCACTTTTAGAATCAGCATACCTATTTTAGTGTAAATAAGCTTAAAAAATGATAGCGATGTGTAAAATTTTAGATATTACACAAAGCAACAGTTTTGTAGGTATAAGTGTCACAATAGTTCCAAACTTGCTATTTTACAGTATTTACATTGCTTTACTCCTTTACTTAAGTGTTTTCATTGTAAAAATAAAAGTATGAAATGGTCCAGAAATATTTTGATAGCAGTCAAAAATTTTAAAGGCTAATGCATGTAAACACTTGCATCATATTTGCACACACCACTTGCAAATTTGCGGTGTTAACACCATTGGTGAGCTTTATTGTTCCTTCTCATAACGTCAGTAGGCCATCTGTATGACTGTTAGCAAAGAAGTAAGAAACCTAAGTAGCCAATCTACCAAGTTGCCATTAACCAATTTCTAAATCTTTGGAAATATTATCTGATTAAAATCTGATCTAATATATATGATTTAAACCTGATATTAAAAGGCAAAAGAAAGCTTCCTAGAATGTGATATTTTATTGGAAAAAAAAAAAAAAAAAACCTAGGACATACCTGATTCAGGTTCATAGCCAAAATTTGAAAATGGTTCTGGGGAATAATTGGTGAAGTAAATCTGCAATCAAAATATGTGAGCTAGAATACACTTTATTTCAACCCTTATTCATTGTGATGTTAAGCTGTGGAAATTTATCTATCTATATCTCATTTTGGTAGGATATGGGTCACTGATTTAAAAGGTTACACAAAGATATCCGATAAAAAAAAAACTGTAATGAGAGAATATGGCTGTTTTAACATTTAAGCCAACTAAGCACAATAAATAAGTCAGTCGTTTTTTTAAAATTGAACTATTTCATAGGAAAATGGATTACCTGCAATGGGTACAGGCAGAAGTTGTACAATCCACAAATTAAGACAAATCTGTACGATGACAATAGCCCATACAAGGAGAACAAAGTAGATGTCACTTGTTTTCTTTTTTCGCAAAAATGCTCCAAGATCACTTCTTTGCCTTCCAAAGGAGGATGAATTGGGAGAGGCAGGGCCTTCACTTGTATCATTTCCTATTCAAAAAATATGTAAATATGTTCTTTGAGTAGGTTCTCCCATTTACTACACAAAAAAATAAATACTGTTAGAGGAAGATACGCTTAGGCTGGTAATTCAAACTAAACTTACACAAATAAATGTTAATTGAAATTATTAAAAAAATACTCTATACACTAAAATGATATACATGCAAAAGTACATCTTACACCAGAAAAAAAAATAGGGCTATGGATACATTGCTTTTGCTTGAGGGTGTGTGTTAGGTGGTATGTTGTAAAGTTCTGAGAAATATTTTTTGAAAATTGTTCACAATTTCCTGTACATAACTATTGGGTCAAACCCGAGTCATTCATTTATGCAACTTCTTTTCACAAGTGCTCTGGCCTTTTTCTTTTTTTTTCCTTTTATGTTAAGTTCATACACAAAGATTTTTTGGCCTGGACTCTAAAAGGTCTGTTTGACAGGTGCTACTGAGAGACTTTATGAAAGGTTTACAGGTGTGGGATCTAAGTAGATCACTGGCTAGTTTGTGCACCTCTGGTCATAAACTGGAGTTGGAAACATTTTTCTCTTCAAATTAAACAATTGCAAACTTCTAGAGGAAGATATCATTGCTAAATTATGGGTTCATGATTTGAAGACTGTTCCAGATTTAAAATAGTTTCACAAATGAAGAGTTTAGGAGGTAAGTGTGTTTTAAGAAAAGGTTATCCAGGCTTTATATGATAAAAATAAGCTTTTATCTCTAGATTCAAGCTTTTTTTGGATCCAGAACTATTTTGAGATCCCCCTTCAAATACCAATCACCCCTGTGGAAAATAGTTATGCCGGTCCCATAATAACTTGAAAGAAAGAAATAGAGAAACCGAGAGAAAAAGACCCACAGTAGTGTAGTAACTGCGTTGCCAAGCCTGGCAACACTGTGTCTCAAATCCTCCCCCAAAGGCATAAGAGATATACGGAGAAGCTGAAATCAGGCTAACAATTCCCTAATGTATTTGTTAGGCCAATCACAGTGTCTCTTTATATCTCCCTTATACCTTCATTTGATCCTTTTCTTTATTGTAGTTTCTTTTCCCTTCTTTATTTCATTTTTTCTTTCCACAGTTTTTTTTTTTTAAAGGGGGGGGGGGGGGGGGGGGGGGGGGGGGTATACCAGCTAAGGTGGAATCTTAAAGCAAAGGAACAGTTTCTTTTTCCTATTTTCTCCTCTCTAGTTGTTCCACTCATTGCCTTCTATTAAATTTCATTGCTCAATCCCCCTGCCTTTCTACCCAGCTGTGTTGTACCATACGGACGCAGAGCTGTCAGACGATTCCCTGATCCTCGGACATGAATTGTCAGATAATCTGGACTACTGCACATGCAACATCATCAGACAGCCCGGAGAGTTAAAAGCCAGCGGCTTTAAGTCAGTTCTGTTGCAGCGGCAGTGTTAACATGGCAGGAGCAGTCAGGTAGGTAAAAGGAAAACACACAAAACAAAGGACTGTCAAGTTTTACACCACTTTATACCAGTATTTAGTAGATGATCCTATATCAGAGATTACAACAATAAAATTTGTTAATAGGGCTCCATCAGCTTCACATATCTGGATAATTACCATCGCCCCCACTTTGTTCTTTGCATTAAAATGAATGTTCAAACTTTATTCCAAAGGGGTGATCATTTTCATCTGAGAGGGAGAGAATAAATATGTGGAGGCTTCTTCCCTCATTTTAATAGGATTGTTATTTATTCCACTCAAAATTACTTATCATTTTAAAGTCATCCTGTTTAGATCATCATTCTCATCATTTTAAGCGAAAATGTATACCGAATTTTTTCCTTAAATCTTCCTCCTAAAACTTGGGAAAAAACCCAGTTACATATATAATTTGTATGGTTTTCATTTATTGGCACTACCTTTACGCAGTATTTAAACTTTACCAAAAGAAAAAAAAGTGGAGGTAATTGTCACAACTTTTAATAACACTGCAGTTAACACTTTGGAAAGAATAGCACTATACAGCAAAATAGGTTTTCCCACTTTCAAAAATCTTCAAATTATTCCTAGATCTAATAACATGCACAAATTTACAAATATGTAGTAAGTAGATACAGATATTTTGTACCACTGTTCTGAATTTAGGCTAGACCTGTGAGCTTTGCAAAAAAGTTTTTTTATAAACTTTGATGTTATTGCTGATAAGAAAACATGCAAACCAAGTGTGACAACAACTACATCACCTGAACTTGCTGGTGCATTCATCTCTTCCTGGTGTTGATGAAAACCAGTGACCGATATTGCCATAGCAATAGTCGAGGTTGCAATGTTTAACATTTGTCCAGGAAGAACCAAACCTGCAAAAAAATTACATCGCAAAAAGGCACATTAAAACCTAAAAGCAAATTTGAAATTTTTCTGAACCCTACTGCACCCATCTATATGTTATTTTCTAGGAACAAGTTTGCTTACAAGCATCTTTAATCATAAATAGTAATCGGCACCACTACAGTATTTGACAGCAGTATACAATTGTAACTTAAGCCTAAATTAGTAGTAACTAAACTAGTAGTCACAGAATAAAGAATCATACAAACTAAGGCAATCAACAAGATTTTGCTCATCCAAACATTCAACTTTATATCAGTTTAAAGAGATGGTCCTAGAATGTAAGCTCTTCGGGGCAGGGTGCTCTCCTCCTGTGTCACTGTCTATTTGTCTGTCATTTGCAACCCTTATTTAATGTACAGTGCTTCGTAATATGTTGGCGCTATATAAACTCAGTTTATTAATACTAATATAACTATTATTATTGGTCAGAGTAGATAAGCATCACACAGAGGTTAGCAAATCAAGTCAGTGAACAGTTTCTACCAAGTTTTTATTTAAAGGGCAATTATTTTTGTCAAATTTATTAGGAGTATTTTCATAAAGTCTGCCAACTGGCAACATATTTCCTAGTAAAGTGTCTCCTGCGGCACCAGGATTACCAGCTTTTTGCTAATACGTTCCCAAGAGTCACAATTCACAGTTGTTTTCTGGCCTAGCAAAGAAGTGTGGTTGCTTTAAAACGTCCATTGTGGGGGGCATCCACTGACAGGCTTGTCAGGTAAATCGAGACACTTTGGAAAGGACATCCAGAGTATCATTTCTAAAAGAGGCATTGCCTAAATAACATTTCTTGTTAAACCTTTAGACCAAGGGTGCCCAACCTACGGTATGTGAGCCACATCTGACCCTCTCCTCATTCCCAGATTCTCTGCTCGTTGTCTTGCAGGGGATGGGGCGAACATTCCCCTATGTTTCACCATTGAGATCATGCTACCAGGAGAGGTGCTCATACTCCGTGTGAGCTCTCAGAATGGGCATATACTATGGTCCTGGCAATCAGCTGTGACTGCTCTTCGCCCGCCATGTACGCTAAGTGAGCTAATCCCAGCAGCATAAGAGCTGTGCCTGTGTCCATGCAGCTGTCACTACCCGCATGTATAAACCTTTATATCTCCGTCATTGATAATCATAGAAATTTGAAATTTTCAGGGTATAACGGGGACTCAGAGCTTTAAAATTAATTTCAACCCCCTAAATATAACAAGTTGCCAGATAGCGGTTCCAAGCACAAAACTCTAACCATTGTATGGTGTAGTTTCTGCTTTTTAGTACAGGAATGGTGAGCAGGGAGCAAGATATGACAGCCTAGCACTGTATGATAGCTTTAGTATCTTTCAATAAAAAAAGGAGCATAAAATTAAGTGCAGAAATTCTTGTTTTGTCACTTATTTGAATTAGTGCATGTATGTTAGGGTAACTAGAAACATTTCAATTTAATTTATTTTAAATTAAAACTATTCTAGTATTAAACATACATCTTTATTGTTTGTTTGCTTTGTGGCCCACAAGATTTATCTCAATGTCATCAGTGGCCCTTTAGATGAAAAAAAGTTGGCAAACTACAGACCATTAGGCGTTTTATTCTAGCACATAATTTATATCAGTTCATACAAACAAGCCCATGAGAAAAATGTTAAAACTCTCTGCGGCCCCTTTGGAGTAGGAAGTAAATAAAAATTTACACAACAGAAAAATACAACCTAGGTGAGATTTCAACTCTTTTCTAAAGGGAAAAAACCCCAGTAACAAGTACATCCACTAGCAACTGCTAATGTAAAATTTGGAAATTACATCACAGGAGTCAGTCTTACCTGAAGTGCCTTGTACAGCCTGTTTCTCATGAATGGCACCAACAACCATCAAAAACACGATCAAAAGAAATACCGGAATCTTCCATGATCCAGCAACAGATGCTGAAAGAAAACAATACATATTTATTAGGATTGGATCATCAAAAAAAATACTAAGTCTCAAAATTTTATACTGTGGTTGTGAAGAACCTTAAGACAGAAAGTGCTTTAAAGCAGTGTTTCCCAACCTCTTAGTCGCGGCACATATTTTACAATTAGAAAAATCCCACGGAACACCACCAAAAAGTCAGACACGTAAATTAGCTACCTGCTGCCATCTAGTGGAAGAGTTTTTTTTGGTTCTGCCTATCACTATACATCGCTGGTATAGACAAATGAAGACAATTTTTTTGCAGTAAATAAATCATTTTGGGACCAATTAACTGAAATTGGATAATTTCCCACGGTACACCCGAAGATCTCTCAAGGCACACTAGTGTGCTGCGGAACAGCGGTTGAAAAACACTGCTTTAAAGAACTATTTGATCCCCAAATGTTATAGCAGTGGCAAAGTAAAACAGTATTATCAAGGCTTTAATGGCTGAGCCAGTATTCAATGTACATGAATGTAACTTTCCACTATCTTAAAGCGGACCTAAACTCAAAATTTTTTTTCAATCATAAAAATGTGTTACAATTAGGACAAATGACAAGTGTTAAATTTCTCAGTAACAATCATCATAGCCAGAAGTATAAGCAGCCAACCTAACACACAAATCTTGACTTATGCTTTAAAAGGCAGCAAAAGTGGGTTTTATATCTTAAACTGACCATAGGTCACTAGAGTCCATGATTCTTTTGAAATGTGGTTTATACTGAAGACAATCTCTGCTCAGTTTTTTTCCCTTATATCACATGCTCATTTAGAGCTGCCACGGTTTGTGGCTGATTTTTATTTAAATCCTGCCCCCAATAGAACAATAAAAGGACATCATTACATACCGAAGTGAAAGAGAAGAATGAGCCAAATAGGAATTGAAATGGCAGTTAGATATCGCTGTGTACCTATATTCCACTTGAATGAAACTGCCAGCACATACCCAACGACCAGTGTCCAAATCTAGGAAAAAAAATAAAATTACATGTAGGAATACCAAAACAAGAGAATGTTCTATATGTAGTAAAAACGTATCTCTTGTTCAAAAAAATGGAAAATGAAATCCATTATGCTGTGTGTACAAACATTCTACAGCACATTTGCTGGGGTCCTGATATACAGTTTGAATCTGTACAACAGGTAGTGAGCAGGGCTGACTGGGTACCAGCCATTAAAAATATTCTACCATCAAACAGTTTGCAAGGATATTCAAACAAATCTTACTTAACTACAGATCAATCTTGAATTTCATATTAAACATCACTCCTTTGGACAAAATGTTGCCGTGGTATATTGCTTGCAACAAGCGACTTACATTTTTTTTTTTTACATCAATCCAGTGCTGCTCATAGCGTAACAATTTGCCCATTGGAAATTTCTTTGTAAAAACAAGAACTAGAAGCCATACCTTATTAACATGGTAAACCAGTGACTCATGTGACCAATTCAGCCACCAGAACATCTGTGAGAATGAGACACAGAATTGGGGCCCTGTCAGGAGACACTTTCCTGAAACAACTAAGCTGGTTGTGCCTTATAAATGGAAGGGTAAACAAAGCAATAGAAATTTTAACAAAACCAATAATTCAATAATTAATAATTTAACAAAGGTCATAATTCATAAATTTAACCGCAAAAACCTTTCCCAACACCTTTTTTTCAGAAAAGAATTTGACAGGCAGCTGGTACATGATTGCTTTCTACATTTTACTTATATAACAGGGTCACTGGTGGTCCATTCACCCTTTGCCATGGAGATGAATTTCCATTAGGCTAAAGTTAAAAAATGTTTTATATAGATAGCTATTTATTGGCATCATCATCAGGCCACTGTTTCTCTATAGGGCAGGGAGATCATGGCTGGCAGCGGCCAAAGTGTTGTATATAACTGACTGCAGGGAAGGAATTCACATCTTTAGTTCTTTCGTTAATGAAAGAACTAAAGTCCAATGAATGGTAGAGGATTGGCAGGGCCAGTAAAACAGGTGAAGAAAAGAATGTGAGGCCGGGTGTCCTGCAGCCAGGAGTTAGGGCTGGCTCTACCTGACCACCTGCAGCTGTAATTTAACACTAGGAGAAGCTCACAGCCTATAATTTAAAAACAGAAGGAACAACTATGCATGTTGGTAAGGCTGCTTTGCCAAAACCTATACTTAAAGAAGTTGCTGACATATTGGCTGCTTAAGGTGTTTATTTCTTTTTATCTTACACAGATCCCTCTGGAGTTTTCTTGGGAGTTCTGATCTCACTGTGCATATGTGGTATGTCCAATTTTTCATGTAAAAAAAAAAAAAAAGCCCATTCTGCACATGTTCGATCTCCGACATGTGCAGAAGGAGCAGCCAGAAGCATCCTGGAACGCTAGACGTGGGTATCCCAGGAAGTTCTGTGCTCCTGATAAAAGACAAAAGGTGAGGGGCTTCACTTTTTTAATATTTTAATAAAAAGGGTTTAAAAAAATATTTTTTTACTTTACATAACAGAGGTGTCCACTCCTATATATTTAGAGGGACATCCATCTATATATTTATTTAACAACGCAGGCCACATCTCTTAAAGACAATTAATGTACAATGTACAGTGAAGGACACACTCTTATATAAACTAAAAATGTTGGCGATAGGTCTGCTTTAGGACAGAGGGGTTTGTCAACCCTCTGCTCTGACCAGTGCTCAGTATTGGTGTTTTCTGGAAATGTATGGGAGTTATATCATCCTGATCCCAGCAATGAAGATGGGCAAAGACTTCAAGGAGGTCCTGGAGACCATGTAAACCAGGGGTGTCAAACTCAAATACACAGAGAGCTGAAATTAATAACTTAGACCAAGTCGGGGGCAAAACTTAAAATTTATTGAAAAAAAATGAGGAAGTTTACTACTTCATAAAAAACTAACAAAAACAAATCCCTCTACACACACTTTAAGGTTGAAAAGACTCATTTCTATCTATCTTTGCAGGCTGTGTGTTGTTCATCCTCTCACATCACAAGTTTGTCTGACACTAAATATTACACTATGCAGTCTCTAATGGTTGAAACAAACACAATGCCCCTGGTAGTCAGGCACCATGTGATCATTGCCTAGGCTTTGTGTCACATGATGGGTGTACAGGAATAATGCCTATGTATTGCATTTATTGAAAATGATGATGAGTGAGGGCAGGTGGGCCAGATGTAGTTCATTTTCAGGATTCTTTGCAGGGGGGGGGGGGGGGGGGGCGGCAAAGGACCTTGAGGGCCAGAGTTTGACACCCCCGATGTAGACAAAAGGGATCTAGGAACTGAAGGTGACAGGTAAATATTGCCCCTCCTTTCCAACCTCCTTACCCCTAGCCCACCTCTTTCAGTCATTGGAATGGAAGAGTTCTTTCAATCATAGGGGCTCAGAATTACATGCAGAAGTTACTCACTGGACCTGATGTATTAACCTCCTAAGCGGTAATCTCGAGGGTGACTCAAGGTGGATTTTAGTTGCAAAAAGCGGTAATCCTGAGTCACACACTTACCTTTCTCGGTTGGTGTCCCCTGGCGTCCTGCTGGTCCCCGCAGGTGCTTGGGACACGTCTACCTCCTCCAAACTCGAGCCGCTAACTGCAGAGCTGAGATCAACGGTTTCCTGTGACATCGGTGCGGCCAGGACTTAGCGGTGGGAAATTCAAAATCATTTTGTATTGGATTCAATACAAAATAGCTGTATTGAATCCAATACAAAGAAATATATAAATATAAATAAATAACATATGCTGCTTTACAGTTATATTACATGTTAAACTATATTTTTTATTTTTATTTTTTTCTTGTAACTTTATTATTAAATGTATTAACTATTGGACATATTTTGGCAAGTTTTGCCTAAGAATTATAGTAAATTTTGATTAAAGCTCACAAAGACTGGAGAAAATACACTTTTATCAGTGAAACTGGGTGATCCAGCAAACCTGGAATGGATCTGGTGCAGGATTCAAAACATTTGCCAGCAAATGACTAAATTTTATTGCAGGTTTTCTGGATTACTCAGGTGCACTGGGAAGTGTATTCTCTCAATCCTTGGAGAGCTTTAGTAAATCAGGCCCGGTGTTTCATGCTTTCCACAGATCTCGTACAGCACCTGCTAACCACCAGCTCTGATTTCCCTGCATTGCATAGAGAAGTACAAAGACCTTGTGATGATGTCTAACATATGTAATAGAAAGTTTTGTGTTTTTTTTTTGAACAGTCACATACAAGTGTGAGGAAAGGAATGGATGGTGAAGTAGTGATCAGGAGTTCGAAGTACAATGAAAGCAGAGGCCATGGAACACTCACCCACTGGGAGCTGAAGTAGTCCAGGGCCCCACAGATCACGCCGCACACGTAGCCCCCAATCTGCCGCACTCCCAGGTAGCTGCCAGCCCAGTACAACATATAAAGTAGAGGAGCCCCAGCCAGCAATGGCAGCCTGCGGGCCACCAGCTCTCCCAAGGCCTCTAGACTGTGGTTGGCAAAGCTGAAGGGTAGAAGAAGAGTGGCCAGAACAATGGGCGAGCCCTGGCGCTGGGTGCGGGAAAGCCAACCCCGACATAGACGTGTGAAAGTGTGCTTGAAGGGGTGAAGGAAGGTGCCGCATAGCGCTGCCCATAGCAGTGGCCTCAGAAAGGCCTCTAGGATGAAGTACACCAGGATAGCGGCACCGCAGCAGCCGGCGGCAAACAGCAAGGCCCCGGTGTTGTAGAACGCTTGTTTAATGTTCCGGTCGAAGCGGAGCTGCATCCCCTGGGAAAGTGGTAACGGGCCCGGCGGGTTCCGAGTAAAGCTCTGGAAGAGGTAGCGGGCCGCTGTGGGGGTGTCAGGTAAGGGGGCATCGCTTTGCTGTGGCGGGGAGCTTGGTCTGGCTGAATGGCCATGTGGAGACAAGATATGGGCGACGCTTTTCTCACTCTCCTCATCCATTTCAGAGGGTGTGTGCCGGCCAGTCTTCCTTGTTTGTGGCACTCCTACCGCATCTTGCAGGTGGCTGCTTCAACGTGGTGACGCGACATGGAGGCATGGAAGAGGATGGAGAATTCCGTATGGGGCGGAACCTTCAAGTATGGCAGAGCAGGCGGCGAGTGATAAAATGACAAGCGAGGAAGGGCGAGTCCTTGTATAGGGGAGAAGCACTGGGCGGGGCTATAATCAGGCTGTCACTACGGAGGGCGTGTTCTGTGTGGTCAGAGGGGAGGTCATGGGTGGGGCTACCAAACATTAATGAGGGGGGCGGGTCCTTCTGCGGGGCTGGGTATGGAGGTCTGTTATTATCACAGGACGCCTGAACTGTGTGCCTAGTATAGTATAGATATATATATGATAATTTAGTATAGTATAGGATAGTATAGGTATAATATAATATAGTTATGGTAGAATATTATAGTTATAGTAGAATATAGTATAGTTACACTATAGTAAAGTTATAGTAAAATATAGTTTAGTTATAGTATAATATAGGTATATTATAGTATAGTTATAGTATAGTAATAGTATAATATAGTTATAGTGGAATATAGTATAGTATAGTTATAGTATAATATAGTATAGTATAGTTATAGTAAAATATAATACAATATAATATAGTATAGTATTAGTTTAATATATTATAGTATAGGAATGGTATAGTTATAGTATAGGTATAGTATAGTTATCGTATAATATAGTATAGTTATAGTACAGTATAGGTATAGTATAATTATAGTTATGGTATAGTATTAGTATAGTATAATATAGTATAGTATAAAGTATGTAAAGTGTAGAAGTTCCATTAAATGTTTATTAGAATCTGTTTCTAAGAAATGATATATACAGTTTCCAAAGAGTATATCTGTTTGTGAATGTGTATGTATATATATTTTACTAATTGTGTTATAGTGTTAAAAGTGTGTAGGTGGGATGTTGAGGTGGTGGCTTTAAATAGAAGATCATGGATCATGCTGCAGTAAGTGGGGAGCGGGGTCATCACATGAACAAATATGTTCCCAGGCCCAAAAGTTAAATTTTTCAACATGAAAAATATTGTATATAATATGTTTTAACCACAAAATTGTAAATGTATCAACAACTTGAAAACTTTCCAAGTTTTGACAGATATTTGACAGCCACGCAGGTAACCACTCCTCAGATATGCACCCAGAAGCTGTAAAGAGGTGTTGACATACATTCATGGGCATTTGTTGTTGCTTTTGTTGTGCATTTTTTTTGCCACATGTCATAAAACAATCATGGGTCATCTGCTGTCCTTTAGAAACTTTCAACCTACTTGCAAAAGTTTTCATGGTTGTCCATCTTCTAAACAGCAAATGACATATGGTATTTGTCATGACAGTCATAAATATTAAAACAGGCACTGGTGCTTATTATAAGCCAGTGAAGGTAAAGAAAAACATCCAAATGGAAGTCCGAAAATATCGTAAAAAAATGCATAAAAACAATTTAACAAAAATTAATAAATAAAGAGCACCCACCCTGCTCCTTCACAGATGTGTAAAAAACATGTGTACCAATAATTCACCCATATAAGAATGACATATGTGTAAAACATATAGTACATTGCACAGACACCAGAGCATTCATTTTGGAGCTGGTATTTAGGGTTAACTCTTAATTTAATGGCCTGTAAAGATTTTTGGAAATGCTGCCTGCTAATTAGATAAGCAATCCAGCTCATGTACAGTTACTAAATACATGGCAGACAGAATTGGTTTGTGATTGTAGGAGTTTAACAAATTTATACAACTAGGTAAGTCTGAGCTTATGTCAGGCCAGCAAACTAGAACGTATTTTGGATAGTCTCTTCAAATTCGGCCTGAACTGAGTAAGGTTTTGGGCACAAGAAGAGCTGAGCAAAGGAGCTCATAGCTCAATAACCTTGGTGATGTTTTTGAGGGATTATACTTTTCACACAATTGGTTGTCCACCACAAGCAAATAAGGAAAAAAAACTTGCACACAATTCATATTTCAGTGGCTAAAAATGGTTATGGACATAAGACCTGCTCTAAAAACTCGGCATCAAAACAACTAGTAAAGTTATCACACAAGCCCAAACTTTTTCAAATTTGAATATTTAGTTGTAGTTTTAGCAAGGCCATTTTGGGGTGCCCTCCAGGGATTCCTGTTTGTAGTCCTTGGAGGGGGGGCAGCTTAATAGCACTGTAGCCATCCATTACCCGGCTTGACAGGTAAATCACATGCATACTTGGTAAGTGCAGAAGGGTTCAATACTAATATGAATTTTTTGAAGTAAACAAGCCTTTAAATATTTTGGCATACTTACCTTAATTTGTATACATGTTTTTAACCCCCTGATATATATTCAGTCACACTTCAGCCACCTCCTTACTAAAGCATTGGCACCTCTCTCCTGCGCATGCAGGCATTTCTGACCTCAGGTGCATCTGCTCTCGTCTGTAATGTCTGTAACATTAAAACTCCCATAGCATCTGTGAATGAATGAATAAAAGTTGCTTCTTCCTTTATTTTGTATTACTTCTTCATGCACTTCTACTCTGTAAATGTAACTGCGTGTTGTAAGAAACTGCCTATTGCTTACCAAACAACCCTGCAAGGAATGATGGACATGCCATGGAAGGTTCCCAGGTAGCTGCTCTTGGTTAACATGGCTGTTGTGGCAACAACAAACCGAGATGAAGTCTGGTAACAAATCATCAAGCAAAGTCATGGTCGAATAAGCAAAAACTTAAGGCAGGCAGATAACAATGTAAAGGTTCTAAATGGGTTTTAGAACTGGAAAATAGATTGTGGGTAAAGGAGCCTAAGAACAGATTCTCCAACAGGCAAGGCCCAAATGCATTTGGCACAACAAAGATAGTAAAAACAACTGTTATTTTATTTTACGATTCAAAACTTTATACAAAACAATACATTCCTCTCAATTTATGTAGAAATTAGTAAAGATCAAACAATACAAAGCCCACCTGCATGTAATACACAGATACATTTGCAGCCATTTCACTTGCAGGTCAGACACTTGAATCTTTTTTTTGAGGTGTTAAACTCAGTTGAGGAGAGGGAGTTACCCAGCTAAAACAAATAACGTGATAAACTTTATTGTGAGACATGAAAACCAATACAAAAAAAAATAAATTAGCAGTTTATTACTGTGCTGCATACAGTTAATGTAATATATAATAAAATACAAAAAATATGTAAATTTTTGTCGTTTTCATAAGTACTGTAACATAAATAGGGGGTGGTTGGTGGGAGCTGTATTAACTTTCACTTATTTCTATTCTTTTAAACTGATATATATACTTAGGGCCCATTCAAAGTTCAGACTTTTGAAGTGTGATTTGTTAAAGGGTACATGTGTTAGCATATTGCGTTTCCAATACTGGTACGATACCTTCTTGTAATGTGTCAGACAAAATTCTGCATGTTTGCTTTTGATCTGTGTATTGGCAACCCTTTGAAAAATTAACATGCTTCCTTAAAGCAACACATGTTAATGTGTGACACAAAGCATATGAACAGAGAAGTTTGAATGGGTCCTAAAATATATTGGTAGCCCTGCATACTGCAGTAGTTTTACCAGTCCCATATGAGTACACTGATGATTTGCCCTATGCAGGATGCCCTACTATGCAGTACTTTAGATCAAATAGATAAAAATGTGGAAGCAATCAAAAATGATCAAAGCTATTGTATTTGTGATCAATTTTTGAGCAGAATATCAATCAACGATGTGGAAGGGAATTTTTTTTAGGTTGATTGGTTACTGTTGTTGAACTATCATACCAAAATCACTTTTTGTGTGAAATATATCTGATTGAAATGGATATTTCAATTATATATAATTGTGAAAACGATAATAATACCAAATAAGAGAGATATCAATCAATAAAGTGGATGGTACATCAAGTATTTATAGTCGATTACAAAATCAGTTTGTATTGTTTGTAATTATAATTTTAATATTGATCAAAAATAACATAGTGAGAGAATATTGCATAGTATATGCTTAGGATAACACAAACGGGTTTATTTATAAAACAGGGAATGTGGCATTCCCTCAGAATACCCTGGTGGAAATCAGTTACTGGTACTGAAACACATGGGGCCTGATTTATTTAAGCTCTCCAAGGCTAGAGAGGATACACTTTCATTGGTAAAGTTGAGTGATCCTGGAATGGATTTCTTCAAAGCCATTTGCTATTTGCTAGCAAATGTTTTGAATCCTGAACCAGATTGTTTCCAGGTTTACTGAAGAAAGTGTATTCTCTCAAGCCTTGGAGAGCATTAATAAATCAGGCTCATGGACCTCAAAGATTCCCACAATGTAATGTTTGAGGAAATGTCATTTTCCCTGTTTCATGAATGAAGCCCAAAGTGTTCTATGGATCTTAGGCTGTAAAACCAGAACAGAGTTTTTTAATGTTGATAAGTTGCTTGCTATTTTGAAAGATATATGATTTTAAATCTGTATCCTACAGATATGGAGCTCTGAATCACTAAAATCTTGCCACAAAAATTAAATACTGTAAAATGTATAATATGCAACAGATTTGTTTTAAAAATGTTAAAGATTTAAGCAGTATAACACCTACATTGCTTATTGTCTTGGCACATGATGATTTCATACCATCTACTGTCTGCATCTGCAATATAATAAGTCACTGCTAGAAGGACCTTTAACAAAAAAAAAGGATTGTCCCAGCAGAAGATATCAGCAGAAAATATCTAGCACAACACAGAGCAATACGTCCTTATAACGTGTGTCATTTCCAAAGGTGAACAATTGTAGTCTTATGGAGTTCCCATTAGCAGATAAAAGGTTAAAGCAACAATCAGTAGAAGACAGAAAGGAGAAGAGAAGGTTTGGTAGGCTGCTGAAGGCATAAAAATATCTTCATAACGGTAAATGCTTACAACATTCTCTGAAACCGGAGGAGCATCAATATCATGTCTTGTTATAGAACCTGGAAAATCATAAGAAAGATGTGTTTTAAAGAAAGACATCAATTAAATTATGGTTAAGGAAAAAGAATTCATGTTTTCTAAATGCAAATTTTTTCTTTTACAGAAATATATGACAAAAAAGCTTCCTTCTCTGGTACCTCTTATTGGTGCACTGGTTCTCACATTATACAGTTTTGTTTGTCTACTCCCATGACTTTCAATTTCTGCAGATAGGACCAGAAATGTAATGCATTTTGTTATATTATTAAACCCCACTCAAACGGTCAGTTAAAATTAGAAAAGTACATTACAGCTGAATTAAAAAAAAGGTGTGGAAAATATTAACAATATTATTTTTTTTTATATAAAACAGTAAAAATGAGGTTCTGGTTCAAGGGTCATCAGACCCACCAAAATAATGGGAGCTTTGGCCTGGATGAAATATTTAAAACTATAATAGACTGCAAAACTGCATGACCTTTAAACTTTAAACTGTGGTCAGTGTAAAGTGGACTTGCTTAAAAGACATAAATAATCTTAAATTTTAAAGTAAAGTATATGGTTTTGTATTCCAGTATTTTTTCTAAGTGTCTGTGCACTAACCTAAACACCTTCCAAGAATGTTTGATTGATGATCTCAGAATAAGGGAAAGTATGGAGTAAGTTTTAGGTTTTCCCAGAGTTTGATGTTAACACAGGAGGGAGGATTGTTCTGATTTCAATAAAAACACAGGATAATGTGCTGCATGTCTGTGGAGTCTGAGAACTATGTACTGTATTTAATATACCAATGGGTACTACACAAAGTGAGGGGAAGGAGCTTTGAGGATACTTTTAAAGTGCAGATTAAGTTGCAGACATATTCTTGTGTAAATTGTCACTGTGCACAATTCATGGTAACAGCAGGAAAATTAACCACTGAAGTTTTGTTTATTGCTGTTATCTCACCTCCTTTGACCAGCTAACTGGTCAATGAAGGAGTAGCAGTACGTCATCCTTCTGCTCTGCCCTAATGTAAAAATGTTTATAATGGTAATGCTATTATGCAAGGGATTAAAGCCTTTGGTGCATCAAAGCCATTAATCATACATTTAATTCTTCTTTTGACATTTGGAATTGTATTCTGTAAATCTTTAAGTTACAGATAAAGTCGAAACTTTAAATGTAGCTCTAAAATTCAAATAATTGTGGATTTATAACTTACCATAACGCCAACATATAACTGTACATATCTTACCTTGAATTGCTGGTCCCCAGGCAAACAGATAGTACCAGCTTAAGTGCAAATCCACTATTGTCTCATCTCTGGGAACATACACAGGGCGTTTGAACCGACATGTTACCCTGTTGTTTTCAAATATTCCTTCTTCATCCCTTGCTGGGTTTCTCTGAATTTCTTTAGCCCACTGGCCTACATTATAAAAATGTTGGATGCGTACTCTTCCATTATCATCATGTACACAGGCCATGACATCATCTCCTCCCTGAAACGAAACGTTTTTTTTAACTAGGAACAGATATAAAGAGTAAGTGTATTGAGACAACAATACAAATACAAGAAAGAAAGAAATAAAAGCTTCTGTATTTTGCTAAAGAACTTTTTATATTTATTACCTGCACTAACCTACTGTTTTGCTATATATATGATAAGAAGATAAAGATGATGTCACAATACAAATTTTTTATAACAATAAAAATGGAAACAAACAACCAGATTTACTCAGTAAAACATCAACATACATTCGGTGGGGAAAATAAGTATTGAACATGTCAACGTTCTTAGAAATATATTTCTAATGGGGATATTGATAACAACCCAAGTAATCCACACATACCAAGAAATCAAAACAAATGCATCCATAAATTAGGGTATGTGTAATAAAGTGGAATGGCACAGGGAATAAGCTTTGAAAGAAGCCTGTGTGGTTTGATTTGTGTGATTTGGGCCAGTTCTTTCACACAAACAAAAACTTCAAATCATGAAGGTACCAGGGGCCTCTTCTGTGAACACTGCTCCTCAGGTTTTCACTTTTCCTTCAAAGGTTCAATACTCATTCCCTGTGCCATTCCATTTTCTTACACATAACTTAATTCATGGATGTAGTTGTTTTGATGTCTTTGTATGTGTGGATTACTTGGGTTGTTACTTACATCTGATGTACATTTCATGTCAATAGCCCCATTAGAAATATATTTACCGAGAAAAACGTTAACATGCTCAATACTTATTTTCCCCACTGTATATTATCAAAATTATCATATATACGAGGGGGTGCTAAGAAGTTCCTGGCTTTGCCCAAAAAGAAGAGAGCCAGAGTTATGAAATAACACATTTATTCAAAATATTTCCCCCTGAGACTGATGCACTTGGTACAGCGTAGTTACAGCTTTTCTAGACCGTTCAAATAAAAGTCCTTTGCTTGGGCCGCAAACCAGCTCTCAGCAGCATCTTTGACGTCAGAAATGTTCTCAAAACGTTGCCCCTTCAAGTGTTTCTTCAAATTCGGGAACAGATAATATTCCGAAGGGGCCAGGTCAGGTGAGTAGGGGTATGGTGGACCAATTGGAAACCCAGGGTGTTCAATTTGGGAGCCACAACGATGGACGTTTGCGCAGGTGCATTGTCCTGCAAAAAAAAGGATCTCTTGGTCAACTTTCCACAACGTTTCGTCTTAATTGCCTCCTTCAGCTAGTCCAGGAGTTTAGCATAATACTGTCCAGTGATACTAGAGCCCTGAGGTAGGTAGTTCACTAACAGAATACTGTCTTTGACCCCGAAAACCATGACTTTTTGGGGCGATTTTTGGGTCCGGAACTTCTTCGGCCGCAGGGACCCACTGTGGCGCAATTCCTTTGACTGTTCCTTGGTTTCAGGATCATAGATGT
This sequence comes from Pyxicephalus adspersus, assembly GCF_032062135.1. Taxonomy (NCBI): domain Eukaryota; kingdom Metazoa; phylum Chordata; class Amphibia; order Anura; family Pyxicephalidae; genus Pyxicephalus; species Pyxicephalus adspersus. Next base: position 77,527,271 of record NC_092862.1, on the reverse strand, counting down.
GGAGCTAGGTTTTATCCTCAGTCACTAACCTAGCCAAAAAATCCTGTGCAGTTTCAAAATGGGCCAAAAAGGCTTTGGATGCTTCAGCTCGTTTCTTCTTCTGATCACTGTTCAAACATTTCGGCACCCACTTCGCTGAAAGCTTGCGCATGTCTAGGATAGTGGTGATAACAAATCCAACACGCTCCCGTGAGATCTCAAGTATCTGGACTGTTTTTTTTGCGGATATTCAACGGTCCTCATTAATCAGCTCATGGACAGCATTGCAGTTGCCGGGTCAGTTGAGGTTGGGGGGGGGGGCGCCTACTGCAGGGCTCATCTTCAACAGTGAAATGCCCAGTCTTGAAATGAGATATCCAGGTTTTGACAATGCTGTAGGAAGGATACTTCCCCCCTAGTGTTTGTGACATCTCAGTGTGAATGTCCTTTGCTGACTTTCCCTGGAGAAACAAAAACTTCATGACGGCCCATGACTCCAACGACATGAAACTTGCTTGTGCCTCTGCCATGACAGCTTCTCACTAAAAGAAAAAACAGTTTTAAGAATCGCAAAAACCTGATATTTGCACAGTTACATATTAAGATATTAGGCTGTCATATGCCCCCACACTTATGTTTCTATTTCATCTGGAAGGGGGCAAAGCCAGGAACTTCTCAGCACCCCCTTGTATCATATATATTCTGACTACAATAAAAAAAAAATTTTCAGGTATTTTAAAAACAAGCTATATAGTGTGCATTGTAAAAGAAGTTTTTATTTGTTTACCATTTTTTTGTCTGATGAAAACCCAACAGCTACCCATCCATCAGTGTCAGCACTGAGCTCAAACTCTACATCAGCACCAATACGACGATAGCTTAAAAAGTAATCACAGGTCTCCGCATTGCACCCTGGTTTGCCATACCTAAAATTAGAAAAATACTTTGCTGTAATTTAAAACTTTATACAGATATTTATCCAATAAATCTCAAATTATATCCTTCTATTGTGATAATTGTAAAACCTTTCTTTCCAGAATATTGGATTGAGGCTATTTATAGCCATTAGATAGTGTTTAAAGAATTGGAAAAGACTTTGAGTTAAAGTATGACAGTGGCAAGGGGTTAGAACCAATTTTACGTGTTCATGTTAAAACGGAACTAAACTGAAATGAAAAAAGTCACACTTACCTTTAATTCCGCAGATCCCTCGATCGCATTGAAGAAAACCTTGATCGGGACGCTTCTTCTTCATACCATCTTGGAAAAAGCACCGGGTACTGCCATCTTCAGCCTTCTTTCTTCTGGCTACATCATCCGATCTTGCACTGCACAGGCGTGAGATCAGATGACATAGCCTGCTGTAAAGAGGGAAAAAAAAGAGTGCCGACCACACTGAACATGTGTGAGATCAACATCTCTTTCCCCTCGGTGTAGGAAAATGCCCCTTCTGCGCAGCCATCAAGACAGAAAAGAAAGGGTCTTCTTTTTTTTTTTTTTTTTTTTTTAAGGGTGTTGCAGTAAAAAAAAAAGGAATATATAAAAAAAAAAAAAAGAATAGTATTTTTACTTTGCTTAAATGGTTGTTTACCCTTTCATGTAAAGTAAAGATTTTAGTTCAGGTCTGCTTTAAGGAGATTCACTGTCACTGTATCCACTGTAAATGCAAAATTTGGCACCAGAACAGGAAGAGAGTGAAAATCTCTCTCACGGTGAATACCCTCCAAATTCCTAGTCCACAGGACAAGAAGTGAGGGGGAATCTCTTAATAGGACACAGATTATAAAATTAATTCATAGTGGTCTTAATGTTCACATACTTTATCCAACATAAAAAAAATCAATATTGGCCTCTAATGCCATTTAAATTGTCATCCGCTATGTACAAAACTTGTTTGAAAAGTTTTCTTTTTCTTTAGGCAATAAAACAAGTATAAACAAAATGCATGTATGGTACCTGTATTTATGAGTACAATATTATATGACCCTATCAACTATTTTTATGAACACTTGATTATGTTTTGCCTCATAAGATCAGTGCTGTTTATTAAGAAACATTTACAAGTTAGTAAGATAAAGACTCCACTAAAATGGCCACACAAATCTTTATATTTCATGGTCATAAAGAGTAAAAGATGCTCTATTTACAAAGCAAGGAATTTGACATAATCCAGCTGGGAATCAGTTACTCCCATTGAAACACATGGACCTGGAAGATTCACTACCAAGGAATGTCTGATTTACCTGATTTATAAACAGAGCTCAAAATAATAGTCCGGAAAAATGGATCCAGCAGATACTCACCTAAAACATCCTTTTGTTTTACCACAGTCATCCACACGTATCCTTGCAAATGGGTCCACTGGAGGAGCAGTGGGAAAAGGATATCCTGCAAAAGAGAAGATAATGTTCTGTGTTAGGTTTGATCATGTCTTTATTCTTTTTTCCCCAAAGATATAGACTGCAGCACTGCAACACTGTAGCAAGTCACAAGGTGAAAAGCTGACACAGTGCCCCTGATTCATCAATAAAATCCGCGCTCGCTGGAAGCGCGAAAGTACGCGCGGCCATCGATCGCGGATTACCGCGGTCCGGACTCGAGTATGCGCGTACACTCGCCTCACTACCAGCCGGATTCACGCTCGCCAGTGTAAAGCTGCCGGATATGCGCGGCTCCGGCCGCGATCTTTTTCAGTTGCTGAATAGCGCGATCGCGTACGATTCCGGATCGCGAATACGAATGCGCGACCGATAATCCGATTCTGCTTGATGAATCAGGGGCAGTGGTTCACCCATGTGAGACAATAGTAAACACAGCCAAAAGTACAAAGATTTACACTACTATGTCAACTCCAAAAAGTAGATACTGACTCCTTATCAAAGATAACACAGGCCTTCTGGAGGCCTAAACTATTAAGGACATTTTCCAGGGACATACTGTGATCTCAGAGAGGGAATACTCTTACACAGCATTCAGGCACTTAGCATAAAAATATATATCCAATGTTTGGTTCACATTAAATGTTCAATGCACCATAAAGTGATATTGTATCTTTGGGCAGTTAACTGCAGACTGAAGAACCCACTAAACCTGTCACAAACTGGAATCATTTAAACTCAGTATTGATTAAACAAATCCATAGGCAAAATGTACCTCCGTTAAAGGCTTTTGGGACTTACTTACCTTTATGAAGGACAGAATTTATAGCATTCCAAACAAATCTCAGTTTTGGATAGTGTAGGAAAGGTTAGAATGTCTATCAGGCTTTTTTGCTGTTAGGTATTTATTGGAGCATGTTGTGTCTCTCTGTAAGCACTGTCAGTGTGATAGGTGTAAGAAACTTTGCCAACACAAACACAGAACACATTGCAAACCACAAAGATGTTCCAACCCATCTCTGCTACAGCAAATGTGTTTAGAACTTTGTATATATCTCTGACTGATAGATCATCTGCCCTAGTGTGCACTGTCACAGAAGGTGAAAGAGATTTTGCCCTGTGGGGATGCAGGAAGAAATAAAAATCTGAATAAGATTCTAACCTTTTCTCATGTCATTTCAAACAACTAAAACAATACTGGTTGCAATTATACTTTAGGTCTCATGACATGCATTTACTATATAAGCAAAATCACTGACTGACCTTCTTCTGAAAGGTATCTTAAGTCATAAAATTCAGAAGCAAATGTGCCATAGGTATCCTGATGTTTCTCATCCAAAGCAGGGTCCCCTGGATCAGTGTGTCCTCCCCTTGCTGCACTTTCATCTGCAGGATTAGCCTTGGCTGATGATATGAAGAGTAGCCAAGTCCCCAAATTCAGGCACAGCAGAATCATGGCACTAGAGAAGAAAAACAAGAATTGTATATCAATATTTCCACATTATTTAACCTTAACGTTTTCTAACAGTCACATACCCAGTTCTAATGCTAGCTTAAAGCTTACCTAAACCCAACATTTTTACTTTACATAGAAGGGTAGACAACCCATTAAGGTAAAAAGTTTTTTTTTTTTTTTTAAGTTTAAAACTATTTTTTAAAAGAAAGCTGTGGTGATCAAGACGGGATGGGAGCACAGAGCCTCCTGGGATACGTACCTCACACATTCCAGGAGGCTCAGAGTGCTCCTTCAGCACATGCCTGAGATCAGACATGTGCAGAAGGGGCTTTTTCTTACAATAAGAAAAAAATGGAGATTTCACATATGCACAGTGGGATCAGCACTCCAGGAAAGCCGACTAGGAATGCCCTAATCCCAGGCATGGGCAGAAGGGGCATTTTTCCTCCTAGGGCAACGAGATGCCGGTCTCACGCATGTGCAGTAAGATTGGCTCTCTTGTTTTACCCTTCACAGCTGCGCAGTGCGGGATCGGGTGTTGGACAAAGAAGACCGAGGAAGAAGATGGAAGTAAAGACGGAACATGGCGGTTCCCGGCGCTTCCACTGCGGCGGGATGAAGAGTAATTTCAGGATGACGCTGGACCAGATCGTGGGAAGGACAAGCGCCATCGAAGGGACCAACCGGATTAAAGGTAAGTGTGATTTTTTTGTTTTCAGTTTAGTTCCACTTTAAGTAACTTGATCCGGGTATACTGTGACTATTCTTATGTATATAGCATTTTGTGTACACACTACAGTGAGACATGGTGCTGAAACTGCAGGACATTAATCCATGAAGAAATCAGGACTCCTCCATGTCACTACACCCCAATCACTGCACACATGAAGCAATGGCTCACACAGATGCAGCACACAGGACCTATAATGACATCACAGCCACGTGACCAGAGAGGGATCCTGGATACAGAGAAGCTGTGATACAGAACAGAGGGGTAGGAATAGGAGCTCAATGGATGATGTGTGTGTCATAAACAACATGTAACCACACAATATTTACACCAGTGTTGTCTGAAATATTCTACCCTGCGATGTTATCACAATATAATGTCCAGAAAAATAACCTAGTACATCCAAAACACAAACACACAGCTTGTACCCCTCCCCCTTCTATAAAGGAACACATTCAGATACTAAGGAGAAATGGAGCAGCATCGGAGACATGGAGCTATGACATTCATACAGTATTGGTTTAGGGGAATAGCAGAACGCTGATTTGTCCCCTCCTTAGTGTATCATGGATGCTCACAGATGGTGCTGAAACAGCTCCTGCACCTCAGTCTGTCTCTGTAACATGCAAGTGCCTTAAATGTTCATATGACTGCTCAATGCAAGCCTACCTTCCTGATGATCCTGCATCCATAGGCCGGTTACATGGGCTGTTGTGTCTCCTATTTCCCAGAGAACAGAAAGGACCTCTGATTACATCACAGTCATGTGACCCAGCTGGGGATGGGGGTCTTACAGAACAGAAGGTGCAGCATGGAGAAGGGATGTGATCATGGTGTGTGTGATTATCCATTCCAATGTCTCATTCATCTATGAGTTCTATGCATGTACATGGATTGATTCTGATATATAGATCCATACATTCAAGAGAATCTAAACTTTATAAGGGTTCACAGCCTGCTTTTTTTTATTCTCATTTTATTTGTTTTATTATATATATATGTATTTGTAATAAAATTATATTACAAATATGGGTCTATTTTGTAAATGTTTTAAAGGTATTGTGTGACTGGTGTTGAGAGGTGTGTAAAAAATGTATAGTGTGTAGGATTATTTGAGACCCATGGTGAGCTGCAGCACTTTGCTGCAGGCTCAGCCAGAATCCCCAAACTCTTCTATTTAAATTATTTTTATCCACAGCTGCATAAAACTGCAGCAAATCAAGACTCAAAATCCAGTTCGTTGCCTTTGGCCGTGTCGTTTTCACTTGCATTTGCACTGCAACTGCGGCAAATCTGGATACCCATGGGGCAGCTTGCCATTTCTAGGCGCACAGCAGCAATGAGCTGTGGTTTCACATGGAGGTTCTGAATTAACAGAAGAGTGATGGCTAGAAAAAAAACAGGCCAGTACATTTTTTTAACATTCTTTTTTTTTAATTGTTCATATATTTTTGTTTATCCCAAGCATGTTTACATTGACCATTTATTGATTCTCTGCTACAACTACTCTTTTAGTAGAATAATGCTTTCTAACATTAGTTTGACATTTCTTCATGCACATTGAGGTCATGTCCAAAGTTTTCTTGATCTTCAGTTACTAGCTTCAACTTGATCTTGACTATACCTGTGTTGCTGCCCACCCTGACTTGTTCCCGACTGTAATTGTGTCTGTCATTTTTGTACTTTGCACTGCAGCTGCTTGCTCCAGTGTGTCTGAGGAGAAGCCACGTCATGTCCATCATCCTGTACTATGGTGAACATTGGTGGCTTTTTAGATTCTGCGGCTCAGCCACATCTTCTCTCCCGATGCCAGGACAGGCCCAATGTGTTACAACTGATTTTTTTATTGTTGGCCAAAGTTATCTGGTAGCATTTTAACATTTAATTAAAAATCATATTCTTAGAACCATTGTTGTATAACAGTAGCTTTTATTAAACCCTGAGTATACATAATGCCTATTGTCCTGTGGTCACCTTAAGGTGTACACCACCTTATGTCAAAGTAACTGGTTTTGGAATCAATTAACCAGCCAATGTTAGTAGGGATCAGATCACTTCTTCATCACTCTTTTGAGCTTATGCAGAGTTTGGCATGCAAGAGATAATTGATATACCAGTTATACACATGACCCTGATTGTATCAATGGCACTGATTGTGTCTCTGACAGCATGTGCATGGTTGTGTCGATGTGATGATTGTGTCTCTCCAGACATTATCTTTGTTGTAACAATATAATACTTATTGTGCTTCTGTGGACTTTTTCTGGATGTGTAAGCACAGGAATTATTGTGTGTCTATGAAAATGTTTCTGTCTATTCGTCAGAATGTCATTGCCACACTTTTGAATTATCCTGCATGCAATTGTAGACTCGAGCTTATTTGCACCCATGTAAGCACAAATGTGCACACTTGGATGATCCTTCAAACCTGTGTACCCAAATCTGTTTATGTGTAACTGTCTCTTGATCACAGCTTGAACATACCTTTTTATACACTTGTCCAGCTTAAAGGAATAATCACTACCGTGAGCATACAGCGCCTCCACTGTGCACCAATCCCTACTCCCCCTGCCCCCCTCCCCACTACCCTCTTTTCTGTTTTATCCTTATACAGCACCTCCCCCCCTCCTCTTTCTCTCTCTCTCTCCTCTCTTTTTCTATACTCTTTAATATAAAATCAGCGACCAATGAAACCTAATGGTAGATTGTTTACTGCTATAACGGAAATGTTCTTATGTACGTATACAATTTATTTCTCTTTTCCATTTATCATTACGTGGCATGCTATATGTTCTCTCGAGTTACTGGATATGACTATTTCTGTAAAATTGTATGCCTTTTCACGCTTTTATTTGCTTTTGCCATCTGTATACACTGGTTTGAGTTCTGTAATTGTCTGTTTTTATTGGTTGCTAATAAAAAATAAATATGAAAAAAAAAAAAAAAATAATAAATGACTAATCAAACACCTGGAACAAAGCTGTCTGATCTATGCTTGTTACACCTAGGAGCATCACCCAGAGTATGACCAGTTCCTTTTTTAGTACTAGTTTAGATAATTTAATGTTTAGGTCCAGCCTGCTTCATTTTATTGTATTGTTTGTTCTAAATTGGTCAGTGAGCTGATGTTTTGCCTTTTCAACGTGCCTACCCATCTCTCCATAATTATGCTCCTCTACTTAATTTACTTAATGTTCCTTTACTCTTTTTCTCTATGATCATACTGCTCCACTTGCATCAATGCCCATTCCACCCTGTTGTCATTTTCCTTCTATCTATGGCCACTCCTTTCTCTGTTTATTATCCTCTTCTTTATTCTGTAGCTTCTCTTTTTCCACAATGATTCTCTTTTGTGATCACTCTATTCCACTTTCCTCTCTGAACTACAGGTCAATTTACAGCTAAACTTCTGGCATCCTATGCAATAGAATTTTGTTATGAGATGCATCTAAAGAGAAAGCCATGATGATAATGATTAATTGTCAAGCAAACATGATCATCCTGATTCTCCCATGATAGTTTATCTTCTCCAGTCTCAGAAAGCTTTATTTAATCAGGCTTATTGCATCACAGGACTGCATATGCATAAGGGTAGATGTATACATGAATCTAAGTTAAGCAGAACAAAAAAAAAACCACACCCTTACCTTTAATCCCGCAGATCCGTCTATCCGTCGGGAGGTTACTTCCCTTGGGTCCCACATCGTCCCAGTATCCATCTTCGACCCAGGTGCCAACATCTTCTTCCGGGTTCTTCTTCCTGCGTCACTCGATCGCTCACTGCGCAGGCGCGAGATCGGGTGAGGTAGATGATCTAAATCAGGTCATGCACACGCGTGAAATCAGCAATTTTTTCTTCCGTTAATGAAAGGGCTTGGGCATGTGCAGAAGGAGCTTTGCGCTCCCACCACAGTGATTAAGACAGAAAAAGGGGGTGCTGCACCCTCTTTTTTTTAAAAAAAAGGGTGTTGTAAAAATAAATAAAATTTTTACTTTAAATAAAAGGGTTGTTTACTCTTTTATGTAAAGTAAACATTTTGAGTTTAGGTCCGGTTTGCTGACTGTACATTAAGGTTCAATGCATATTGTGCAATTTGAATTTGTCATGCACATTAGGCATTCAAATAATGCTGCTTTGTGCCATATTGCTGATTGCTACCTTCATGATCATTCACTGTTTGAAATTGACTTTTAATAATTTGACCTTTAACAACGGTAGATTTCTGTATGTGATTTAGGGATAATGTGCCAAAAGTCTATTTATGTTTGGATCAGCTAGTAACAAGGGCCAAAACTGATTACAAATCTGCCATATTTGCCAATGTTTTATGAGTAACATGTCATTAATTTCACTTTTTTTTTTTTGAAATTGTATTTTTATTGAAAATTTACAACAGGGTACAGGAAAGGAAGAAAGAAAAAAAAAACAAGGGGAAGTAATACAAGGGGAAGGCCACACTATAAGAGTTAAATACAACAAATTCCAATTACAAAACAGTAAAAGCCAATTCTGTAACAAAACATAGCATAATACTTCATGAAATATCGGTTGACACGAGGAAAATGTAAATAACAATATTTAACAGAATGGAGACCAGATGTGTGAGAGGTCAGATGGGCAGGCTCGCATAGTAGTGATCCTAAGCCTCCCAAACTATCTCAAATTTAGCCAGATTATCTCTAAGGAGCGCTGTGAGGTATTCCATAAGGCGAATCTCCTGGATTCTCGCATACAGATTCTCCATGGAAGGCGGCGACACTGTTTTCCATCTGGAGGGAATCAGTGTGCGAGCCGCTACAAGCAAATGAGAAACCAGTTTGCGAGAAACTCTCAGCAAGGTAGAGCATGGTTGACCCAGGAGATGAGTGAGAATGTCCAATGTTATAGGTTGTTGAATCACCCCTGATATTAAAGCATTAACACGTGACCAGTATGATTTAATGACGGGACAGAACCAGAATATGTGCTCTAAGGTACCCCGATGAGTACCACATCTCCAACACATGGGGTCCACATTAGGAAAAAGACGGTGAAGAACCGCAGGTGTGTGATACCATCTGAGTACAATTTTATACAGGTTCTCCTTATACAGTGTGCAAATAGAGCTTCTGTGTGCTGCCTCCCATATATCCAGCCATTCGTCCACAGACAGAGAACGTCCCAGGACCCCCTCCCATTTAAGCATATAATTAAATTTATGAGGAGTTTCCTGTGTGGGACCATTCAGTAGTCGGTATATAGAAGAAACTGCTCCTTTAACATAAGGACCCTCCATGCATAGCCTCTCAAAAGCAGTGAGGGCCTGAAAAGTGGCCGTGGGCTGGATCGATAAAATATAATGCCGTATCTGTAGATAGGCATAAAAGGAAGTACGAGGCAGATCAACCCTTTCCTCCAATTCGGCAAAGGAGAGCAGTCTTCTCTCTGTCGGATGCAAAACATGCCTGATTTGATAAAGGCCTCTATCTTTCCAAGGGCCAGACATAAAGTCCGATAAACTATCTGGTACTTGTGGGGTAAGTATTATGGAGGTTAGCCTCGAGGCCGAGGATGAAAGGCTAAATTTAGTTTTACAAGCCCTCCATATGTTCCTCGTGAATAGCATAGGTGCCGTCAAATCTGAATCCGGTAAAGTTAAGGAGGAACTCCAAAGCATGACATTGGGATGTATGGGGGCCAGCCACATTTGTTCCAGCTCAACACAGATACATGAGGGGCATGGGGAGGTTCATAACTGTAAGTGTCGGAGATGCGCTGCCAGGTAATATTTGTAGATATCAGGGGCACCCAAACCTCCACAATCCCTAGGTGCGCAAACAATATTTTTAGCCACTCTATGTCTTCTGTAGGCCCAAATAAAATGCATAAAGTCCGTTTGGACTTTTTTCAATACCCGGGGTGGTACTCTTACTGGTAATGTTTCAAATAGATACAACAATTTAGGGAGGAGCATCATCTTAATCGAGGCAATCCTCCCCAACAGCGACAATGGGTGGTCTCGCCACTTGTTTAAGAAATTGTTTAATTCCCGGAAAAGTGGAGGAAAATTGTGAGAATACAAGTGGGAGTATGAGGAGGTGACGTGTGTCCCCAGGTAGTGGAGAGAATGCTCCTGCCAACTAAAGGCAAAGGAGTCCCGCAGGGCCTGCAATCCCTGGGGGGGGAACATGAAGAGGTAGAGCCTCCGATTTTGATGAATTAATTTTAAAGCCTGAGACCTCCCCATATACCCCCAGCTCCTTCCACAGATTAGGGAGGGATATAACTGGCTGGGATAAAGTCAGGAGAATGTCGTCAGCATATAAAGAGAGTTTGTATACCTTCCCCTTTACAGGGATCCCGTGTATATTCAAGTTAGACCGGATACAAGCTGCTAGGGGTTCAATACACAGTGCAAATAGCAGAGGAGATAGGGGGCACCCTTGTCTCGTTCCGTTTTTAATCTGAAACCAACCAGAAGAGGCATGAGGTAATTTGACCGAGGCGGAAGGAGCCGTATATAGAGACTCAATCGCCTTGACAAAGGGGCCTGAGAAGCCCATTTTTTCCAGGGTGGCAAAGAGAAAGGGCCAGCTGAGGCGGTCAAAAGCCTTTTCGGCATCTAAACTAAGTATCACAGAGGGATTTTTCCTTTTGTTAATGATATCAATGATGTTGACCACCTTCCTAGTGTTATCACTCGCCCGCCGACATGGAATAAAGCCTGTCTGATCTCCATGAATGAGAGTGGGGAGAAAGCGGGCCAATCTCGAAGCCAAAATTTTCGTGAAGATTTTTAGGTCTGAGTTTAACAGGGCTATTGGTCTATAGCTTGAACAGTCCAACGGGTCTTTGCCCTGTTTCGGAAGCACTGTAATGTGTGACCCTAACATAGAGGAAGGAATGGGTTTGCCCTTTAAAAAATCATTGAATAGTTTTAGAAGATATGGAGACAGTTCTGGTAGGAATGTTTTATAGTATAAATAGGGCAAGCCATCCGGACCTGGGGCTTTGGAAGAAGGTAACTTAGCAATAGTACCCTCTATTTCTTTCTCAGTAATGGGATTATTGAGGTATGTGAGGGCTTCCGAATCAATCCTAGGCAGAATAACCCGCTCTAGATAAGAATCAATTTTCGGCCGAAGGGATCTACCCAGAGGAGCCTGTGCTGCGTGGACTGTTTGGTATAAACGCTTATAATAGGCTTCGAAGCATGAGGCAATATGGGAAGGATCATACCGCATCACCCCACTCTCATCCCTAATTACCCCTGGAGAGGAACACAGCTGTATGTCCCGCAACTTGCGGGCCAACAATGTGTCCGCTTTATTTCCTTTGTAGTAATATTGCTGACGGGTGCTCTGCATCAGCCATCCCACCTTTCTCAATTCCAGTGCTCTCAGCTTAGCCCTGAGGGAGGTTATGTCCCTCAGTAAACTCAAGGTCGGTTTCTTTGCATATTTTGCCTCAACAGATCTTAAAGCCTGCGTCGCAATGGAGCGTTGCAAGTTAGCGTCTCGCTTAAGGCGGGTGCCCAAGGCTATACAATGTCCTCTGAGCACTGTTTTATGTGCTTCCCAGAGCGTGGACGTGTGGGCAACAGAGCCTTCATTGTCCCTGAAAAAAATTTTTAAGTTCTCTGTTAGGGAGGATTTAGTTTCAGGGTTCTTGATCAAAAATTCATTTAACCTCCAGTGACAAATTCTCACTGAACTAGGGGACAGGATTATGTCCAGAGTAATAGGGGAGTGATCCGACCAAGTGATAGGATGAATTTCTGCGGAAATACTATTTCTCAAAAGAGGGAGGTTAGTAAAAATATGGTCAATACGGGTATGAGTCCCATGTGGGGGGGAGTAGAAAGAGTACTGTCTCCCAGTGGGGTGATGAACTCGCCAATTATCAAAGAGTTGATGCTTCCTGAGCAGTTGCCTGAACTGTTTGGACTGCTGGGACATCTGTACTGAAGGTTGGGAATGGAGTAAAGTGAGTCTGTCACGAGAGGGGGAGAAGATCAAATTAAAGTCACCCCCCAATATCAAGTAAGTGTGTTTAAGTTTTCCAACTTTAGACAGCACCTTACGTAAGAATAGGATCTGGCTTACATTAGGGGCATATACATTACATAATGTGACAGACATGCCTTGTATCGTTCCATTCAGTATAATATATCTCCCTTCTGTATCCAGTACAGAGCTTGATAAGATAAAGTTGAGGGAGTCTTTCAGGAGGATCGCCACTCCAGCTTTTTTCTTGCGAGGTGAATTAGCCATATACGATTGAGGATAAGATCTGGAGGCAAAATTAAGCGAGCCCGTACTATCAAAATGGGTTTCTTGCAAAAAAATTACATCCGGAGACAGGCGTTTGAATTCCCTGAGAGCCAGTTTTTGCTTTGTGTTAGTATTCAACCCCTTAACATTATAAAACAATATCCTAGTCATCATCACAGTCAAAGTAGAAATCAAATGCTGCAGCCATAGCCTCCCATATAGAAGCAGGCACTCGTCTAGACCTGCAAATAATTATATAGAACTGGTCAATGCTCAAAATAGTGTCCCTGTTAAGGAGAAGAGGGGGGAGAAAGGGGTCAACAAAAATCCCCCTATTTACAACATAAAAAATAGAAAACCAAAAACACCAGAATAACCAACAGGTTAACTTTCGCCTATCGGCGATCAGGGGGGAATTGACATCCGCCAATCTCCACCTCTGACAAAGCAGAGGAAAAGGACAAAATCGTTGGGCAGATGAGCAATCCCTCCCAGAGGGACCGTGCGCCCAGAGGGCCAAAAGAGGTAGACCAATCGTAATGAACAACATATTGTCGGGCAACGCCGACCAGAAATAGTGACAGGCCACTGGGGGGAGGTCCCACCACCCCCAGCCACTGCCGGGGAAGGTCCCGAGCCCCCCCCCCAGGGTCGCGACAATCTCGGGCTTCAATATTACATTAAACATAACACATGTACTATGTACCCCAAGGTGTGTGGCAGAGTGACTATGGTAGTAATTCTAAAGTTGTTCAGAGTCCGACTTCTTCAGGGGAGCAAATACCTGAGTTAAAAGAAACAACAGCACTATCCCCCACTGTAGCCAGCAAGGCAGTAACCAACAGCAAGAGGGAGAGAAAAAAGCACATTTTGTAAAATAGTTATCCGGATCATGAGTTCAATAGGGGAACTCCATAGGGCAAAGCACCGCTAGTGATGTGAATGTGGGGGCCGGTCCGGTAAAGTTGAGGCCTCCCGGTGTAAGCCTTTAGATCTTTTCCTGTTGACCACTTGTTGCCAAGGAGGCGAGCGGGGACGTGGGGGATCCTCCTGCTCCCAGCCTGGGAGGCCCGGGCGCGGAATCCCCAAATCTCTGCAGAAGGGAGTCAGATCCTCCGGAGACCGCAAGGTGAATGTTTTCCCCTCATGACGCACAGAGAGGCTAAAGGGGAATCCCCATCTGTATGGTATACGGTTATCTCTAAGTACAGTCAATAAGGGTTGAAGTAAGCGGCGTTGTTGCAGGGTCTGCCAGGATAAGTCCTGATACAACTGTAGCGGGGCTCCATCAAATTCCAGATTTCTCATGTTTCTGGCTGTAGCCATGATTGCATCTTTCAAATCTGCGTCCACCAACTGACAAATAACATCCCGTGGTCTGGACGCAGTCCCCGGTTGCTTGGAGGTCCGGAAAGCCCTGTGGATTTGGACCTCTCGGGGGGGTGGGCGTCCCAAAACTCGGGTAAAAAAGGCTTGCAGAACTGGTTTAAGATCAGAGTCCCGGGTTGCCTCAGGAAGGCCTCTCACTCTAATATTATTCCGGCGGGATTTGTTATCCATATCCTCTATCAAACGCTGTAGCTCTCTTATTTTCTGATTACTTTTTTCAGCTTTATGTGAAAGAACCGAGATATCTTCCTTAGATTGAAGCACTTTTTCATCTAGCACATCCACTCTGTTGGCTAATGAGTGTAAATCAGAGCGTAAGGCCCCTATTTCCGCTCGGCAGGTCGCTTGCACTTTAGTAACTAGTTTCTGAAAATCCTCTTTAGTTGGTAAGGACTGCATGTATTGGTGCCAGGAAAGACTGTGAAAGTCCTCTTGTGATGAATAACCCCTTTTCCCCCTTACAGGTGGGCTTGACAGGACCATGTCCCTGCTATCCTCCTCCTCTGTTCCTAGCTCCCCAGGGGTGATCGGAAAGCCGCCTATGCCATCTGCGGCCCCTATAGGGGAATTCAAAGGCAGATCAACCCCAGGCCCCACCAAGGGTAGGTTCCGGGCTGATAATAAAGCCCCTGGCCGTGTAGTGGCCTGTCTTCTAGGCCTGGGTGGTAAGGTCTGAGGGTCAACGTGCTGGGCCATGTCCCCTGTGGGAGAAGCTGCAGGGGAGTCATGTCTCCCAGCGTGGTGCGAGGGACTCACAGTTTCAGGGGCTGAAGACTCTGGTTCCGGATCAAGCGGGGACTCTGGATCCAAGCCGACAGCCAAACATGCAGGCGAGCGGGAGTCCCCGTCCTCCGAGTCAGAGGGACGCCCACTCTCATCCCGCCGCCATGTGTGTGGAGAGGAGGCCGGCGCCATCTTGGAAACCGCTGATGGCGCCGGTGAAGATTCGTCCATATAAGCCCTAATGGACGTTTGGGCTGCCATCGGATGCGGAGCCGGGGTAGGGGGAAGCCTCCCCACCTTCGCTTTCTTCTGTTTGCCCATAGATGGGTGCAGAATGCCCGAGATGCTGCGGATGCTGGTCGGCGTCGCGGAGCTCCTAGATTACACAGCCAGCTCCCTCGCCAGCCAGGCCACGCCCCTCAATTTCACTTTTTTGTTCATTCTTTTTCTCAATTTTTGGCCCAAACAATATGTGTTATCTTGTCACCAAGTTGTTTTCCAGATATTTGGACTATAACCTCTGAGATTACGTCTAACTCTTGTCCTAAATCTTGTGCAGCTAGTTTAAAATCCACATCAAATGAACAATTCCTACATATTCTCAAGTACAGAGAATAATAAATACTGGTCTTAAGCAGTACAGGATATTGCTGATAGGTTAGCATTTCCTGCCATAAATCTATGATAAAGTTTTGATAAAGTATTATCATTATTCACTTCACTTTGGATATCCAAAAAGAAGATTGATAACAAATTGCTTGTTCTTAAAGATGTCTAATCCCAATATCAATAATGTATTGCAGTTCTTAGATGTGGTGGTTGCATTAGTTGTCATTATTTGGCTAAGGATATTTTTTGTAGGTACTGAAAATGTGAAACTGTATACTTATCTTCTTTTATTTATTTTTTCCCCACATGCAGAGCCACTATCTGAAATTTCTGAGCCCCATACTATGTAAGCTTCCTGCCCCCCACCCTGCATTTCTTCAAGTTCTAGCTAATAGTGGTTGTATAGTTCTGAAGTTGATTTTGATCAGAACTTGGAACTTGGAATTGATTTGAAGAAAAACAAATGTTGACCTGACATTACAGCAGTAATACTGACAGGTACAGTAAGGCTCAGCCAGTCCTGTCACCAGACAATAAAAAGTTTAGAAGTTCCTGGATGATGACAGCTTAGCCACACTATACCTATAATTGAGTTACCATTAAAAACTACAAATTCTGAATCTAGTCAGATTTCTTGACCACTCTGACCAGATTTGATCCTCTACTTCCATCCTTGCAAAAGTCAAAGGACCTGGCATAGCCAGCAAAAAAGCCAGTGACATTTTTGGGTTTAGCATAGGCAACAAGGGAGCCAGGAGTAAGTGTAGGGTCTGGATTAGAGAGAAAGGGAGAAGGGTACAAATGCTGGCTAGCCAAATTTCAGCACTTGCATTTGGCTCCCTTGCTGATTAACCGGACCCTGCATTTGCACCTGACTCTCTTTATGGCAAGACCAGACCCTTCATTTTCACTTGGCTGCCTAGATTCAGCACTTGAAACTGGCTCTCTTGCTTGCTAGCCAGGTGCAAATGGAGGGTCTGAACTAAACCAGCAAGAGAGGTCTTATATTGGTTGCAGCATTAAGGGATAAACATTGTACAGAATAGGGCAGCATGTAGAGGAGAGAGACACTGGTCTGTGAAATGTTGGCCCCTGCTAAATTCCATAGTGCTGTCTAATCTTAACCCCAAACCCCCTTCTTGATGGCTAGCTTAACCCCCCAATGCCTAAACTTAAACCACTTCTGCCCAGTGCCTAAGCTTACCCTTCTAAGTATTGTTCTTCCATGGAGCAAAATATCATGGGCAATGCTCAAAAAAAATTGAAGATACGAATCACAGTTTTTTATACCGCCAGCTGCAACACCAACACAACAAAACAGTGAGCCACCTCCATTTCTTCCGACCTACCTGACCTCCTCCAGCTACTTGCATTCAGTTTTCCTGGAGGCCACTGGTTGAAACTTTTCAAACTACAGTGTTCTCTCAAGACTTTTTTTCAGTTTGGTGGTCAAAAAATAAGCGGGGCAACAGACAAAAATTTTTTAAGGTAACCGCTTATAATTTTGTAAGCTTTTTAGGTTTTACTGCCCCCTGTATTTTTTTTTCAACTTTTATGCTTTAATGCTGTGGTCCCCAGCCTTTCGGAGCTTGTGGACCACTAAAGCTACGGACTCTGGACCGCGCATGCGTGGAGAACTGTGTGTCACTCAAAGTGGGAGATACTTCCCCCAGACGTGGCATCATGATGCCATAACCTGCCCACTCTCCCATTGCAGGCTCAGACCTGTGTCCAGAGACACAACCCGCCCACCCCCCTGAGCCTGAGATGCATACGGTGACATGGACCACTGCTGGTCTCCATGCTCTTGCGGCCCAGCTGTCAGCATGGGTTGGGGACCCCTGCTTTAATGCCCTCCTGTTTAGTACATCCCAGTTTTCCATCATCCTTGTATTATGCCCCATAATCCTCTGGGTGATGAGCAGGATTTCTTGCTCCTGCCACAGATATTGATCTTACCTTTTACAAAACCTACACCCTGGTAAACCAGGCTCTGCTGTGGGCAACAAAGTATCAAATATGTGAACTTAAATAAACTTACAGTGACCCCTCAGCCTGCCAGTTCTGCTCAGATTTTCTGAAGAGTAGACAGGCTGCCAAGGTTCACTAATGCATTCTCCGTAGGAAACAGGGGTTGATCTACTTTGTAATGACAGCCAGATAGGAAAGAAGATCATTCACAAACTTTGTAGGGTAGCAGCTGGGCCCCTGTTTTAAAAGAGCCCATGATTTTGTGCTGTTTTTCTTTTTACTGAACAAATGTGTTATGAGTGTTTCCCCCTCCTACCCTCATATGTTTTTGTTCCCCTATTGGTTTCAATTGTTTAAGTGTCTTTGTATTTTTGAAAAATTAATAAAAACATTTTGAAAAAAAAAAGAGCCCATACAGCAGTCCTATTTGTCCCCACTCTGCCCATATGGGTATTTCCAACCCTTAGCCTTTTAATCCACAGAGATAGTCCAGATAATCCAGCAAACAATCACTCTGCTTGAGGCCTTCTTCACCTCGCTGGCACCTAAGGGAAAGAGCAGGTGATTATCCAATTTTCATTTTGTCACTGAGGATTTCAAGTAATTCCTCATTATCATGATTGCTATCCTCAGTGTTAAAGGTAGGTAGAAAAATCTGCTCATTTAGACCAAAGGTTGACTTGACTTTATGGGTGAAACTCAGCAAGGGCACCAAGTCTACCCTTTCCAGAAAAGGGTGGTAAAAGGCACCTTAGCACTTAAGGATGCATTTTTAGACACCATTCAAGCTGATGTGTTGGCCCATTTGGTTGTAGGTGTCAGACCAGATGGAAAACCTATGCCTCTTAAGAAGGTTTAATCCTTAAGACTGAATTGGAAATCTGAGGTACCAGAGAGTTGTCATCCTATTTTGTTCCTCTGCTTTGGATTTTAAGAACTATAAACGATACTTGAACCCTGTGTATATTGTAGTTTTAGACTGCCCTGGCCTTACTAGGCATACTCCGCTATTTCTGGATGTTTCTTGATCTTATTTCAGGTTCATACCCCTTTTACCAGTTATCATCCCCTAATTGTTTGTTTATGATTTCCTTTTGTATTCAAATCTTTTTTATGTTTTCTGTAGAGATTGGGTTTTGGTATTGTTTTTTTTATTTATGTTTGATGTATCTTTCTTATATGTGCGGTTATATGCAGATTCTGTCTATCCCCCCTTTTTTTGTTTAAGCATGCTATAAAAATAAAGAGGATCTATAAAAAAAGAGAGCACCCAACTGCTGCAGAAAACTTGAGCGCACTTTGTTCAATAGCAACAAAAACATTTACAGCACTCTTAACAAACATTGTAGAGCAGCAGGCAGCAATAAAAATTACCACTGCAATTAAACACTTTGCTCCACAGCTCCTTCACCTTCAAATATCAGGTACATTCTGGGGAATGGTTTGAAGAAAGAAAACAGGGTGAAAGAAACTCCGCAGACTTGGTTAGCAGTGTTCTGCTTTAAACAGCAAATGAGGGGGAGGCATTTGGAGCTCAGATCAGGAGAGCAGCCTAAGGTGACAACACTACTTCTCCATAGATACATTATACTGAGTGAAGATTATCATTCTAAAATAAAATGTATGTAATTGTCCGGATCGTCAAGTGGAAAAGGGCTGAATAAAGTAAAAGGAATGCAGTCACCACAAGCTACAATATACGAAAAATGAATGTGTAAATATATGAAATGTGAAATGGAATGGGAACAGCTCACTAAATGATAGAATGTGCTAACCATCAAGCTAAGTTTTTTATCAGAAAACCTGAAGGATATGTTATTTAAGGAATAACATCCTAGTATATATACTTTTTTCTTTTTTGCTACTGATTGCTACCTTACAGTGATTTGTCAAGGGCAATCTTTCAAAAAAGAAATCTTTGTAAGTAAAAAAAAAACAGGAATCAGGTAGTATGCATTCTCAAATATATAGGGCAGCTCCACAATTCGTTTTGAGCTAAATTAATCTGATTTCGCGTTCGCTGATTTCATTAGGGACACATGCAACAGAAGATCTGTTTCAGTTGTTTCTAGTTGCTAGTTCCTGTTGGAAGCAAGGATTGTCGTACCAAAATATATTTATATGCACATAGTTGGACAACAATTTAAGGGCTAGAGATGGCTAATCACAGGCTGTTGTGTTTGAAGGCGTATAACCTTACCGTCATTTGAAAATAAAAAACACAGCTAAAAAGTAACTCTGTCCAAAGATTGTACTCTGTGCACTCTCAGTGCTTTGATATGTTTGGCAAACGTTGTCCTCTTTAGCAGAGCACCTGGCCTGCTGTGTCCATATAAGTAAAAGCAAGAGAACTGCATGATGGTATTTATAAACTGTTTATTATAGTGGCGCTATGATACTTGTGTAATTATTCCTTCACTTGAATGCCAAGGCTTGCTTCCAAAAGAGAAAAAGGTCTAGGTGAAGATGTATGTATTGTTAACTGTTAGGGATACATGCTTGCAACAGTGATTACTAAAAACGTTATTATTGTCTAATACTGTGTAGGGCTCCCTTGTGCTGCCAAAATAAATCTAATCCATTGTGGCATGATGTCCACAAGATCTATAGAAGTGTCCTGTAGTATCTGGCACCAAGACATTCAAATTAGATAAAAAATATGATTTTTCAGACCAGACAACCTTTCACTATAGTTCTGGTGTTATTCTTCCCTTGTACATGGTTTTCAAGGCAGACAACATAGGTATACTGACTGGTCTGCAACTACACAGACACCATGTACAACAACTGTGATACACTTTGTTCTGACAGCTTTCAGCATTAAGTTTTTCAGCAGTTTGTACTGGAGTAGTTCTCTGTCCATCATTCAGCCAAAACCGATGCTTCATATTTTGGTAGATGAGGGATAGATTTCTTGACAATTAACTTTTATTTAAAATCGTTATTAACAACGATTTATTAACTCACGATGACCCTTTTGTTGAAATACTTGTGCTTTAAATTCTAGGTCTGTATGTCAAATGTTGCAATTATCTAAGGTTCCCATTCTACCTTTTGTTTTTGGTTTGTAGTATGGAGAATAAAACAGAATGTGCTGAAAGAGAGAGGAGGAACCCCACTGTTGGCGTATCCATGACATGCACCAAGCCAAAACACCCACTGAGGGACATTTACCAAGCAAATTAGAAATAAATAGAAAAGCAGACCAGGCTTCCTGTCAGCAGATTCTATGTGACTGGTCTTATGTATATTTTTGACTCCTATGTCTGTAATCCTAGGGAACCAACTAAAATAGATTTGTAAAGATCTGCAACAGATTTACTATTGGAGGAAAGAGAGATTTTCTCTTAAAACAGATGTACAGTTAAAAAGTGGTTAGTTGCTGGTTTTATTCTGTCACAGTAATTTATTAAGAAAGGTTTCTAATTATCAAAAATCTGTGTTAGGAGGTCTTAATTATCTCACTTTATTTTGTTTATCATTGCCTGGTAGATTTAATAAATAATTAATAAATGTAATAAATCTATTCCAACAACTTCTCCTCGCTAAGTTGAAATTCACAACAAACTTGTCAAAGAAACACTTTAGTTTGTGATGTGATACATCACAATATTGGCCCATGCTGATTTTGGAAATGTAAGATACGTACAGCATATATTTGTGTCATAAAAACTAGTGTTTCAGATGGTGCAGTTTTTTAGTTGGCCACTAGATGTCACTCATTAACTATATTACACTATATTGTTCTGGAAGTTATTTTAAGTGATTTTGTTTAAAAATGTGGATAATAAGAAAAATATATGTTAGTTAAATCTATTAAAACTATATACTATATATAGCCAGTTTCTCAAATGTAAGCAGAAATTATTATTATCATACAGTGTTTACAAAGTTCATATCACTAGCTGTCCCTCAAAACAGCTCGCAATTTAATGTCCCTACCTCAGTCATTTGTCTTTAATAAAGTCTAAGGTCAATTTTGAGGGAAGCCAAATAACCTAACTGCATGTTTTTGGAATGTGGGAGGAAACCAGGGAACCCAGGAGAACCTGCAAAACCATGCAAATAGTGGCCTGGCTGAGATTCATACCTGGGACCTAGCACTGCAAAGGCCAGGGTGCTAATCACTGAGCCACCTTCCTGGAATAACCAAATTGTCTTTGTCAATGATTGTCTCCTGATCTGATTCACAATTTAGCTGCTTAAGATCTTTCACCGCTCAAATTGTTCATTACCAATTAAATTTCTTTTCAGTAAACAAATGTTATGTCTGCCCTATACAAAGTACTAGCTTGCTGTACTAAGGGAGTTGATAATCCCATAACAAGTAGGCCACAAGGTTGTTGCTTCATCAGCCTGTCCATGTAAACTAGGGACAAGTACTTTGGGTACTTTTACTAAATGTTGAGTAGAAGTTTCTTTGTAAGAGAATAGCTTCAAATAATGTCCACCATTCACCAAAATATTGTTTATTATTTATTTTTCTGAAAACCTCATCTAGAGGTTTGGATTTGGAGAAACATATCTGTCTTTTATCTTACTCTGGAGGAAGTAGGAATTGGGATTTTTTTTTAAACTCAACTCTATGTTTTTACAAACCTATATAGGGTTCAAATGGGTGAAGGTTTAACTAAGCAAGGTACACATAACTTTACCCTTGTTCCTTCATTCTTACACATAGGCCCTGATTTATTAAAATTCTCCAAGGCTGGAGAGAATACACTTCTATCAGTGAAACCGGGTGATCCAGCAAACCTGGAATAGATCTTGTCCATGATTGAAAACATTTGCTAACAAATAGCTTGATTTTAGGAAATCCATTCCACTCAGCTTCACTGTTGAAAGTGTATTCTCTCCAGCCTTGGAGAACTTTAATAAATCGGGGCCATCAGATCTTTTTTCCCTTCAATGTTCTGGTGTTCTGGAATGAGGTCTTCATTGGTTCTGTGCATTCTGTCACAGAATATATTCACAAAGAATAAATCATTAGAATAAATATTGCAGAGGCAGGTAGATGCTTGTCTGCATGTCTTTAGAGATGGCTCCCTTACCATCGAGAGCACTGAACAGGTCATCACCAAATCTTACTCAAATTCTAGTGATGCAAGCAGTCAGAGACACAGAAACTTTGATGTTCCCATATTGTACAGCTATGAGGCTAAAGGCACAGGGGGTACACTGCCATTTGCAGGAGGAGCTCTAGACAATAATTCACAGTTTTGGGTACTACTTAAGCACTAACATTTCAAGATTATCCATGTAACATTGCAAACCGTGACATTAGTTTTGTGTTTGTGGCATCTGTAAGCACTAGGTAACATCAATATTTTGTACAACCTTTTAATTCAAACTGCAAAACTTTAAACATAATCCCACCCTTAAAGTTTTTTGGGATTTTAAAATATTTAAGGTTAATCAAAAAAAATAGTTTTGTGGGAAAATATAAAATAAAAAATAGTTTTTTTTCTGCTAAATTATTAAAATTATGTTCGAAAATGTTATTTTATGAATAGATGGCAGGGATACTTAGAACTCATGGGAGGCACATGTCTGCCAAAGGAACAATCAGCTCAAAAGATACAAGAATTTTATGAATCTAAAATCAAAATCGTAAAACAGAATGCGTAGTGCTTGTGACAAACCTGAAACTCAAGTCAGCCAGAGAGCTTACATTATGTGTAATGGCATACATAACATGTAAGAGTGCAGTGTTTCCCAACCAGGGTTCCATGGAATCCTAGGATTCATAGGACCCTAATGTCCTATGAAAACTAAGAAAGAAAATATATAATTTTCAATAGCATCAGTCAGGAGTGTTATTTTAATTGATAAAAGGACACTGGCTATTTGTGTTTGGACAGTGGCTCAGAGGTTAGCACTGGGTCACAGGTTTGAATTTCGTCCAGGAAACTATAAGCATAGAACATGCAGGTTCTCCCCATTTGCGTGGGTTTCCTCTGGGTTCTAAGGTATCTTTCCACATTCCAAAAACATTCAATTAGGGTAATTGTCCTCTTCCTAAATTGACTTTAGACTGTGTTAATGACATATCACTATGGTAGGAACAACATTAGATTGTGAGCCCTTTTGAGGGACAGCTAGTTTGCATTTAAAGTGAGCTTAAGCAACCATTGACTTGCAGAAGCAGTTGACATGCCTCTAAAAAAGTTGCATAGACAGAAATCAGTTATCGCCAAATGTTTTGGTTAGTACAAAGGTGGTCAACAAGAATCTGGGATCAGATTATAAACAATTTTTAAAAAATCTTTCCCAGCTAGGCTGTATACAGCACATACATCATTAGAGGAAAATCTTATATTTTTATATTCATATAATTTATAATAAAAGACTCAGAAGCTTTGCAGTCACACACCTAATGACCTTTAGATCCTAGAAATGGAAAGTGGCAGACTAAATGGACAACCAAAGGACAAGTATAAAAGTCATCCAAAGTAACTGAATAAAATGTTAGTTGAGTTGGGTTTTCAGAAAACAAAAAAAAGATTTTTGTTTTCCCAAATCCATAGGAACTGAGTTGATAAAAATAAAAGACATCAATCACATTAAAAGTTTAAATGAAAAAGAGTACATAATATATTTTAGTGATAAGGTACAAAATTGAAAACCCTGCCTAAATGATCACCAGTTAAATGGAATCTAGGATCCCAAATGCCATATCCTGACATTAACAGCAAAAAGTGGCGCTAGACATTTTTGTGCTAAACAATATTAAATATTATTGTGGTTGTGGACCATTACCAAATATTTTTGCTAAATGGTATCTTTAGAAATACTTTGACATTGACAGTCATTGATTACTTAAAGCAAAAGTTTTCTTAGAGCCTTGATCATGGCTGATCTAGAGGTACAGTAAAAGAGAATGTGAAAATATGAATCTTTGGAAGGACCTAAGGACTGCATTTAATAAATGCTCATCTACATCTTTCTATTTTACATTCATGTCTAGGTATGTATGTATGAATCGATCTATCGTTATGACACTTAATCCTTGATTAAAATTCTCAGGGATTAAAAGGGCAGTTTTCTGTTTAACATTTACTAACTCCAATCAATAGCATTGATTGACTGCTACTGCCATTGGGCCCCCTTAGGTGTTGCACAACCATCTAATAAAGATATCAAAGAAGAAATCATAGCAACTAATTGAAAGACAGAGGTCATGTGCCCAGCCAGCTGCAGTGAAGTGCATATTGCTGCCAAAAATAATACCTTAACAGAGATTGCCACTACAGTTGTCTTTAGAAGTAGATTTAAATGTTTAGTACAGTAAAGATATCAGCTCAGACAGATTATTTTGTAAGCACTTAGTAAGCACATAGTACTAAGTAACAACATGTAAACTGATAGCTTGGGTACAGTTTACAGAACACACATTTTTTGAGACAGTTCTGCCTTAACCCATAGCTAGGATACAGCTATGATAAACTAATAAATAAGATGGAATTTACAGCACATACATTATTAGAGGAAATTCTGCCTCGATCTATGTGCACCATGTATTTGTTATGTCATAGTAAGTAGCTAATCTTCTGACAAAAGGATTGTTGGAGGTGTGGACCTTACATTATCTTGTCATTCTGTGCTGCTTTCAAAGCTGGGGATTGCATGTCTATTAGACAATTACTCTCATAGGGTAAGTAACAGTCATTCCTCAAATGACACTTTCTGGGGTAGCATGAGACATGAGCTGCTTTGCACATTAAGGCCTGATTAACACAGCACATCTATCCCTGTGTTTCCTTTGCCTTTTGCTCATGGCAGGACCATGTGGGATCTCAGTGGGACATGGCCTTTTCAGAAACATAGGAATTATAGAGAAAAAAAGATGACCATATTGCAACATCCCTTAAATGCATGAATCATTTTTATTAAACCTTTAAAGCTTACCTATAGTATAATAAACAGGATTTATATAGGGCCAACATGTTACACAGCGCTGTACATTAAATAGGGGTTGCAAATGTCAGACAGGTACAGACAGTGACACAGGAGGAGGAGATGACTCTGCCCATAATAGCTTACAATCTAGGAGGTGGGGGAAGTATCACACAATAAGAGAGGAGATATGGAGTGGTGGGAAGTAGTGAGGGTTTAGGAGATAGAAGCAGATGGGTAGGCAAGTTTGAAACAATGGGTTTTGAATGCTCTTTTAAATAAGCAGAAAGTGGGAGCAAGGTGAATAGGATGAGGAAGACCATTCCAAAGATTTGGGGAAGCTCTAGAGAAGTCTTGTATCCGTGCCCGTGACGAGGTTATGAGTGAGGAAGTCATTAGTAGGTCATTGGAGAAGCAAAGAGAGCAGCGTGGTGTGTATTTTTCTAACAGTTCAGAAATGTAAGTGGGGCATGAACTATGGAGGGTTTTCATGGCAAAGCACAGGAACTTGAATTTGATTTTCAGGTGAAATGGAAGCCAATGAAGAGAACTACAAAGAGATGCAGCAGAAGAGGAGCGGAGGGAAGGATGGATGAATCTGGCTGCAGCATTTAGCATAGATTGAAGAGGAGAGAGTCAGATTAGTAGAATAACAGAGAAGAGGAAGTTACACTAGTCCAGACGAGAGATGATCAAAGCATGTACAAGGAGTTTGGTGGTCTCTGGGGACAGGTAGGGATAGATTTTGAAGATGATGCGCAGGTGAAAAAGACAGGACCTGGAAATGTTCTGAATGTGAGGGGTAAAAAACCCAATTGGAATGCTCATTGTATGTGTACATTACCAGTCTTTCAACCCTGTTAATAAAAGTTCCCACCAGCTGAGGGTTTATAGGGACAGGAATACTCTCTACTGTGTAACCCTTCCAATGAACTTTGATGAGCTGCAAGCTCACCACTAGACTATCTCAGCTTCCACCTCTCTAAGCTCCAGAGTCCTTAACTTCAATGGCACCAACACTAAAAAGAAATGGAGGAGGGGCTAAAGACCCTTTTTTTCTTTGCCAATAAGGTACATTTGTTGTCATGATTTGTCAGGAGAGGTTCAGCAACTCTTGTCATAATGTGCATGAATGAATAGTATACAGTCCCGTGGAAAAAGTAAATAGATTGTTAAGCTCCTAATTTATAACGTTTTCTTTTTGGAGAACGTTTATTTTTTTTGGTGATGACATTGTCACTTGGTAAAGGAATATAATTGTTACAGCTATGTAACATTAGGGCTTTACACAATTCTGATACACCTAGGATTCAGTATACATAGGACTATTGACACATTTAACGCTACTTTAGTCCACACCTTAACCACCTAGCCGTTAAGCCCGACCTTTGTACGGGCAAAAAAAAAAGGCTAGGATGGTTAACCCCGTATTTTTGTCACATCCATACTTACCTGGTCCCGCTGTGCTCATCCAGCGTCGTTTTCGTATTCCAGCGTCGTCCTCCGTCCATCGTCGTCCGTCGGTCCCCCTCTCCAGCGTCGGGTGCCATTCATTTTGTATTGGATTCAATACAAACTCCTGTATTCAATCCAATACAAAATAATTCAAATAAATACAGAGTGTGTAATTGGTAAATTCAAACTGTCATTTTGTATTGGATTGAATACAAACTCCCGTATCCAATCCAATACAAAAAAAAAAATAAATAAATAAAATAAAAGTAAATAACTTGGAAATTCAAATTTATATTTTGTATTTGATTGGATACAAACTCCCGTATCCAATCCAATACAAAAAATAAAAAAATAAAATAAAAGTAAATAACTTGGAAATTCAAATGCTCATTTTATATTGGATTGAATACAAACTCCCGTATCCAATCCAATACAAAAAAAAAATAAAAAAAAAATAAAATAAAAGTAAATAACTTGGAAATTCAAATTTTTTTTTTAAATGATTGTGTGTTTCAAACATTTTTTATATTCATAATATCTACTAGAACCCTTGTTCGGACATATTTCTGTAAGTTACAGGTCTACAATTTAAAAAAAAAAAATTCATGAAAAACAGTGGAACACTTTTGGTACAGATATCTAGACCTCAGTGTAACGCTCAGGTGGTTAAAGAACCCTCCAACCTCTCTTTCCTCCCCAAGCATGTCACACTGATTTAGCACATCACATTGTACTGTTTGATCCCTTGTGTCTTTATTGCATAAAGAGGGAATGCTGAAAATGTGTATGTTTATTAGCTAACTTAGCTAAAAAAGGGTATCAATGGAACACCAATAGTAGATGCAATCTATAAAACGCAGCCCAAGTATTGTATACATAACTGTTATATATTGATGTATAGATTTGTATCACACACATTTTTTTTATTACAGATAGATAACTGTGGACAGCTTATGTATTCTTCTTTCCTTTTATCCAAACAATTGAATTGGATTCCTTGATGTGAGGTGTTTTGTACGTAAAGCCACATCCCAATTTTCATTATTACCAAACAAAGAGTACCTTTACATGTTAGCGATTTTGAGGTGGCATAAAACACTGCAAACATTTAACATTTTTCATATTTATTTTATTTAACAACACATGGATACAATTTCTTAAAACATTTTGCACGTGATCAAATACACATTACATCAGATTACCTCCTATATAATGTGGTTGCCCAACAGTAGCTCACAAGTAACAGGAACCCACAGTAGCTCACAAGTTTGTCCCCTGACTCCTATAGAACCCTTATCTCAACACATTTCACAGAAACAAGTCTGCTTCTTCAGGAGTATAAGAGGTAAGTTTTCTTTTAAAAATGCAATAATAGCTCAGCTTTAACCCTGCAAAACAGGCACCCTTCAGAGTGGGAGGTGGGCAAATTAGCGTATCTGTCACAGCGCGGGATCTTCACCAGATGACTATATATATCAGTCCATAAAGTTTATCCAGTACATGTAATAAATTTGATTTAGGAACTGATTCATCGCTTTTTGTAAATCATACCTATTGCAAACTGTTTGAGACAAAAAAACGCTGACAGATTTCCTGCAAAAGTCCTCTGGATATCCCCTCATGGCTGAGGCTCAACAATGATGTACTGTGTGTAATGTCATCTCCACAAAAAGAAGGATATATCTTAGAAATGAAAAATACTTTTTCCACATATTTGCCAGCATGCTATACAATGACCATGTACACACACTATGAAGTAATGCAATATGAAACTGAATAGCTAAATTTGACATTTTCAACACATTTACAAAATACACATTACAAAATATGTTATAAAAGTCTTGTTTGACTACTTTTACACCACTTTTTTCATGTTTGTAAAATTAGACTATTTTCATAGTAAAAAAATAGCTTAACCTCCTTGGCGGTCTGATTATGTGTGTATTTTTATGTCAAAAGCAGTACATTGTTTTGCGTGGAAATTTGTTTTTTAAAAAATACATTTTAGGTCAGTAATTCTTAGGAATAACTCCCAGGTATAATAAGTTGGAAAAACAAATCATAAATTCAAATATAGTAAATATTTATCAATAATATTTATAAAAAATAATACATATAATATGTTTATTAAAAAAATATTATTTTTTTAAAATTTGTCCAAACAAGGGTACAATAAAAAATAATTCCAAAAAATAAATTACAAATCCAAAAGATTATTTTTTTATAATTATCATTGTGATCAATGTTTCAAAATTTAAAAACAGATTGCAATGTAATGTGCTTTTAAATTTCCCGCCAAGCCACGCCTCACCAGCGTACTGACATTTCACGCATCACATCGATCGAGCCAAGGATGTGGTGCAGAAGCTGGCTGGGGTTCGCTAGAGGACGCCGCTGGATCGAGGGGAGCAGGTAGGATTTTTTTTTTGCTAGTGTGGCTCAGGGTTACCACTTTTGGTACATAGAATTCACCCCAAGCCACACTCGGGATGACCGTGAGAGGGGTTAATGGTTGGAGTCAAAATAAAGCCCAGCTGATGGTAAAAGGAAGAAACCAGGATTAAACTATATCTCATAATATAAGTAACTCAAGCACAATTAAATAATTTCACTTGATGATATGAATCTTAGGATACGTACACACATCGGATGATTTCAGGGCTAGTATCAGACCAGAATCTGATGTGTGTACAGCAGCCGTCTGACGTTGTTCAGGACAGATCCACAAAAGACGAAAGACAAACAACCACAATATAAGTAAAAGGGAGAGAGCACAGTGGGGTGCTGCTCGCTCATTCTCCTCCCTTCCCTCTCCATATTTAGAGCAGAACGATGCTATATGTACAGCGCTCGTTCATGCATCTTTCAGTTTCTTGTCATGTAGTGGGGCAGGCACAAGTGGGAACAAGTGGGCCTCCATTTTAGCAACCCTTAGCTTCTATAGAAAAAAGATGGTAAAGCTAAACAAGGGTATCTTATAGGATAAAACATTTTCACCAATCCTTATTTGAACAGGCATTGTAGTTTTAAATTATAGTAGTGTAAATTATCGTCACATATCAGTTGTATCAAGATTCTAGTGTCAGATGTTATTCCTTTCTAACAGTTTAGGGACACCTGTGTTTGCATTAGAGAAACGGATGCCCTACCTTGTTGATTTATCATAAAAACTCATTGCGTTGCATTTTTGAACTTGAAAATGCATTTTTACAATGTTAGTAGATACATAAATAAATGATGGTTTGTGTTCAATTGCTTTTACTGCTTGTTCAGAATGCAACCAGTACACTTTAGAGTACATGATCTGGTCATAGGTTCAGTTTAACTGAGCTTTTCTTAAAGTGACCGTGTCACGGTCTGATGTAAGGATAATCCTATATACATATTAATGTGTTTTGATGTGACAGGGTGACTGCTAAACATGACTTTTTGTTGTATTGTATAAGAAGAATAAGCAACCACAGCTATTGCAAAAGAATAACAAGTGATTTTTTTCAGAGTAGGATAATGGTAAATGATTGCACAATCATAACTAGAGCTATAAACCATTTATTAACTAATTAAAAGTGTAAAAGTAGTATGCAAGTTACGGGAGCATCATTCTCTTGGCCAAATACTTGTGTAATGCAAATGAAACCACATCTACTTTCTTAGTAATTGCTTGGCAGTTGTATAAGTAGGAGGAGGTGATGTAGATCACTGAAGCTGAGGAAGGCAAAGTTAACTTGCATGTAGAAAATAAGACTCGGAATTTCCACTTTTTTTCTGTTTGCCTTTTTTCATCATATGATGGATAAATATTGAATAATAGATAAATAAAAAATGGAAGGCTGGCAAGTAGCAAGAAAACAGACAATGAACCAGACAAACATGCACAAAACATGCTACATCACATAGAATAGAGTAGGGTGCGTTGTCCTAGGGCAACCAACAGTACAGGATCGCTGCCTAGATCAGTGTTTGCCAACCGGTGAGCAGTGGCTCTATCTGGTGCGCCCCCGAGCGGCGTCAGCAAAAGGACCCCGCTGAGTGGACGTGCCAGCCAAAGCCACGGACCATGTCCCCCGTACAGATCCCAGGCTCAGGGCAGTGGGCGAGTTATGTTTCTGGACACAATCCGCTCACTCTCCCAACACAGGCTCAGACCTGTGATGGGAGAGTGGGCTGGTTCTGGCATCATGATGTCACTAAAGGGGAAGTTTCTTCCTCTATGAGTGACACTCGGCTCCCCGTGCATACGCGGTCTGAAGCCAGTAAATGTAGTGGTTCGTCGGTCCGAAAAAGTATAGGTACCTCTTTCTTTTTTTTTCTTTTGCTGATACATTTGCGTTTGCTAACACTACTCTCCCCACACTTCAACATTTTATTATAGGTTGGGCACTGAATTGTTGTTATTGAGGTTTTGATTGTTTTGATTGTTGTCACAGAACAGTCAATCCAGTTAGTTCTTTAGAATGATGTAATACCCAAAACAATCAGTTTTGTCAAACAATTTTTGTATTGTAATATCTCTTATAAGGTCTTCTGGCAGGCCCCTCTCCTCCCCTTGTGTCATTTTTTGTACTTGGCTATTATATAAATTTTTCATCTAAAACATGTTTTTTTTGTACAGTGCTGGAGAGGATACACTTTCATCAGTGAAGCTGGTGGATTCAGCAAATCTGGAACGGATTTCTTCGAAGTAATTTGCTATTTGCTAGCAAATGTTTTGAATCCTGGACCAGATCCATCCCAGGTTTGCTGGATCACCCAGCTTGACCAATGAAAGTGTAACCTCTCCAGCCTTGGAGATCTTTAATAAATCAAGCCCAATATATGTAGCATATATACAGGGTATGGATTCATTAAACTTCTCTTTTGCAAAGAAACATACATTTTATGAAGACATACAGTATGTGTGTATTTTTTATTTTCTTATGAGTTCCTGGGCAACTGCTGAGGCAAACTAATCATAAACAATCTGTGTGCATCTGAAAGTATCCATCACAAATTGAGTAGTGTATAAAAAAGGGTTAGTGAGGTTGCACTGGATTTTGACTCTGTAAAATCTCCAGTGAAGAAGTGCTGACGACAGATGCACAGGAGGAGTCTTTAGGATAATCACGGGTCCTTTGATCTCTTGAGTAGCTGCTGTAAAGGCTCCTAGGTGTCTTAGCAGTACAGCCTGAACCTCTTCCCCATATGATAGCATAATATACCAGCAAAGCTCCCCGAATAATCCAGCCAACACAATGAAATTTAAATAAAAGGTATTCATATGTTCTGAAGCATGATTGGTTACATACCTTTACTTTGTCTATGTGATGTCCCATTTCTGAGATGTTCCTACTTTCAGTTTTTAGCCTTGATACCACAGGAGAACATACAGAGAGCTTAAACTGTCTGGCCTAACTTGTTTTAGTAATGTCCCATACCCCAGATATTTCCATTACCTGACTGAAGACTAGCATCAAGTGTTCAAGCAAGAAATGTGAATATTTCAGGAATGAGACAGAAAGGAGAATTAAAGATATGTAAAGCCAAACATACTTCAGAAGACAGCATAATATTAATTTTTATTTAAAAGTAATCCAGAGTTGAGTCCTATATCTTTGAAAGGATTGGTTGGTGTTAAAAAGATGGGTCAGTTAACAAGCACAGAGATGTTAGCTAGGGTGGAAAACTAGGGTGGAAAGGTCATTTATTGCACTGCTACCTTCTTCTTTTCTGACAACTAATATCATCAGTACTAGTCACTAGTACTGTACTATGTTGTCAGCTTTATGTTTGGATCGATGGCAACATTGTAACAATTGACACATGCAAGTGCTACAGGTTTTCCTCCCACTGTGCCAGAGTGACACAAGGAAATGGGATCTTTCTTTTGTATGGTTACTCTGTCACTTTCATAACATTTATAGGAAATTTATATGATGCCATTAAAGTCTTCACCATCTCTTTTTTAGATAAAGTAAAAAATAAAAAACATTCAGGAACTGACTTTTTTTTGTTGTCTACAGGACCATATATTGGTATAAATCTTGTCTACTAATGCATCTGTATTTGATAATATAAAATGAAAGCTGTGGAATTTTCATTTTTTATGAGACCTTCAACTGTAAGCTATAGCACTTTTTTGAGAATTAATTTTTATTGGTCTATGGGAAGCAGATAATGCCAAATAAAACCTATATATCCTCTTACATATGTCAACACTTAAAAAGATTCGTTTTCCACATCAGATTAATGCATTAAGGGGTAAAATTGCAGTATTTTTCACTGGTTCAGAAGGTTATATGATTAGTTAAATGAATTCCCTCTGCTTACCTGCCTTCTAATAAAAGAGCATATATTTTCAGCTATCAAGCACAATCCAGACCATGCCTGCTGGGAGATCAGGTTTGTTCAATGACAGGTTTATTCACTTATCTAAGAGCTAATAGTATTTTGCTGCTCTGGTGGATTCAGCAGGAAATCTATGCTTCCAGCTGCTTTCCCAGTAAGAAGCACAACAAAGCTGCATCACTAGAAAAATTAGTTTAACATGAGGCCTTTCTAAAGTGTGCTGTAACTACTGTAATCACAAAAAGCCTTAGGCTTAGGTTTCTATCCATGTCTCATTTTAGTCAAAGCCAGAACTCAGCTGTCTTGGTTGTGTTCCCAATGTATAGATCATTTAATTATGAATAAATAAATTAATATTTATACATAATCACAGTAGTGCAAAATACATATTTTACTGCGTGTAATTGCTGTATTGCTATTGCTATAATATTTCAATATTTATCTAGTTGTTTTTTTCCTAAAAAGTTTTTTATAGAGGTTTACATGTTTTTCAAACATTATACTAAAAGTAAAACTAAAAGTAAAGTAGTTACAAATGTACCCTGCTTTTTTGTCTATTTGAGACTTGATAGAACTGCATGACCCCCCCAGCTAAAATCAATTTGGTGTGTGTGTAGTGCTAGTGGGGAGCTGGGGGGGGGGGTATGAGTTAATGCATAACTAGATAAAAAAGTTGAGGAAACATTTTTGGACAGTTTGTGGTTTACTTAGGTATATGTGCGGATATTTCATATGAAGGAAAGTTATCCATAGGTGGAATCAAAATAAGGTTAAGATACTATATATATACGATGTATATATTTTGTTACTTTTCTACAAAAAGACTATATGTAGGGGAAAGTTCCCATGGTAAAAATGGCTTTTTTTCTCATTGACTGTTCCAGAGTTCCAGCACCATTTTCAATGGATTTTCCAAGTCCGTGAAGGGAAACAGCTGTCAGTGAAAATGACAGCTCAGCCTGTAAATACAGGCTGCACATGCATGCTTCAATACTGGACAGTGGCTGGGCAGCCTAAGTGCTTGGGAAGTGTCATCACATGCAGCGTGAGCTGCGTGACAACATCTGAGTAGGGCTGGTTCTTTAAATGTGCCTGACAGTTTCCCGCCGACACAGTGATTCAGAGCATTCTACTCACGGTGCTACATGCCAGCTGGGCTGCAGAAAAGGTAAAAGGGAAACACAAGTCTAAAGCCCTCATAAAAGCTTCCTTACTCTCTTTTCCACACATACCTCTGTAAGGAGTGGTCTCTGGGGGACAGGTCTGGCACAGTATCTGGAGGGGTGGACAGTGTCTGGACTCTGGAGGATTAACAAGATGTTCCGGCACATTTCTTCTTACAAGAAAAGCACTGAACTAAACCCATTGCAAACTGGAATGTCAAATGTGTTCATATATGCATCTTTTTAACATTTTTTTAGTTTTGCCTGTATAAAATGCCCCACATTTGCAGGTGATCAAATAGATAACACCAACAGTTTCACAGTTGACAAAATGTCTAGGTAAATGTATTTTTCAGTTTGGTAGTGGTATACAATGGGGCCTCATTGATCCAATTAAATTGCGGGTGGGTTAATTTTTAACCTCTAGGTCTTTGAATAAACAACATTCCCTTTTAATAAAACAACACCACTAGGTATGTTTTCTTTTTCTACAAATCTATAATATAACCAATGTTATCACATGAGATTTAGATATATCATACAAAATAGAAATCCAAAAAAAGTTTAGAAATATTGCCCTAAATATAGGTTACCTTTATAACACTTTTGACCTCTATCCTTTTGAACTACTGTTTAAAATACTCTACCTTTACCTTTTCTACATATACTTATCTTCTTGTTCTCCCCTATTGTTAACCTTATATTCTCTCTGTCTCCTTTGTATTACCCTACTTAATCATTATTATGAAAGAGTGATGCACTTATTTAGGGTTAACTAATGCAATACTGTGTATACTGAATATGTTTTTTTTATGATTTGTGGATAAATTTCTGACATCACCCATATGATATGTTTTACATCAGCTATTTTCTTACATCAGCTATTTGATTCCCACTACCCCTTGAGGAAACCCAAGTGGCTAAACGCATCGAGCCCTGAGACTAATTGATTACTTTATGGTGTATACTTGGCTTTTCCATTTGTTGGAAATCATATGTATTAATTAGAAGAAACCTGTTTAGAACCATACTTTACATACCCCATTAAAACGATTGGGGTGTGAAGTTGAACTAATTGTTATGCAATTGATGTGTTTACTATATTTGATTTATTTACTATATATCGCTACACATATTTATCTATAAACTTCACTGCCACAAAAAAAAAAATCTATTATATCCTTTTTATTTACTCTTTTCTACTTACCATTGAGGTGCTGGCATACAACAAAATCTAATTAAATACCAAAGAAAGATAAACTCACTTATATACTTTCTCTTCAAGAACTCTAAATGATCTCAGAAGTGTCTTAAAAATGCAATCAGAATGCACATGGAAGCATGCTTTATTTTCCAATCAACAAAAGGTCAAAGTTTGTTAAAATAGACCAAAACTAGTAGTAGCACACTAGAAAAAGAGAATGTTAACTCACACAGTTAGAGAACACAAAAGGTGTCAAAAGATTTTAGAATTAGTACCTTAAGTAATCTTGTAGTCACTTTGGCTCAGGTCCCCTCCCATATGCACAGTTGTAATTTGATAAGTATGAGTTTCATGAAACATCTGGCCCTTTCATACTTTCAAGCCAAATGTTTTAGCCTATCACTCTTGAGATCTGTGCCCATTTATATGCAGTTTACATAAAAATGAAATAATTTGCATGTCCATGACCATTAATATTACAGGATCGTGCTTTCAATTGGAAACAGGAACAGTAGTTCAAACCACTGGTCTTAACAATCCCTTAAGATTACTCTATCAGTAATTGTATGAATTGTAATTGGTTACTACATGAATTTCTACATTATCATTGCTTTTGCACTAAAAAAAGGAAAGTAATTACATTTATTAAAGTACTTAATAAAGTAAAGTTCCAAGAAAAAGAGCTCTGAATTCTGAGAAAAATATATTTTGAAGGTGTAGGCTGCATTATCATAAGATCTAGGTAGTAGGTTGTGTTGAGCAATCCCGTTGGTTATTATTCTTTTCTCGCTTTGATTTTGTGAATACTTTTAAACCCGGTTCCTCCAAGTCCCGAGCAGATGCACTTTCTCGCTCATTTGATCCACAGGATTTTAAGACTATTGCAGAGCCAGAGTTTATCATCCCTCCAGCCCACATCCTAGTCTTGACCTCTATCCGGGAATCTGCTATACCTCCTGATAAAACCTTGGTGCCTCCTCAACAAAAATATTACGTTGGGCACATGACTCAAAACTTTCTGGTCACCCCGGTGTTCACAGAACGTACACTTTTCTCTCCCATCTCTGCAGGTTGCCCAACCTTCGTAAGGATGTGACTGACTATGTAAAGACCTGTGCTGTCTGTGCTCAGACTAAGTAATCTATGTGTGCCCCAGCAGGACCACTTCTTTATCTGCCCTTTCCCAAGGAGCCTTGGTGTCACCTGTCTATAGATTTTATTACAGATCTTCCACCTTCTGATGGCTGTACGGTCATTTGGGTGGTCGTGGATCGCTTTTTCAAAATAGCCTATTTTGTACTCCTTCCTGCCTTACCATCAGCAGCTGCATTGGTACCAGTTTTCATTTGTAACATTTTTAGGCTTCACAGTATGCCCACACAATTAGTATCAGATTGTGGGGTGCAATTTACCTCCCACTTTTGGAATGGCTTTTGCAAATCCCTGGACATCTCTGTGGAGTTCTCCTCAGCCTATCACCCGCAGACTAATGGGCATACAGAGAGAGTTATTCAGGCCTTGGAGCAAAAGTTTTGAGCTCTTGTATGACCCATGACATTTGGGTAACACTGCTATCATGGGCAGAGTTTGCCCATAAAAACCATGTTAGCACCAGCACCAAAGAATCCCCATTCTGCGTTGTCTACGACAAACACCCTTGTGTTCCGACTGCTATACTCTGCTCTGTGAAAGTACCTGCCCTGCAAAGGAATTTTAATAGTATCTGGTCTTCTAACTGTGAGCATCTGAAACAGGCAGCTCTCAGACATAAGAAGCTTGCGGGTCGTAAGGTACAGTACCTCTTTCCAGCCTAGGAACAAAGTCTGGCTATCCACCAGGAATATTCGCAGGGTGCCCTCTCTAAAGTTTGCTCCACGTTTCATCGGACCTTATGTCATTTCTGACAAGGTTAACCCAGTTTGTTATAAGTTACGCCTTCCTCCACATCTCAAGCTGCCCATTGCTTTCCATGTGTCTCTACTTAAGCCGTTGGTCCTGAATCGCTTTTCTTGTCCCTCTCCACTGGCTACTTTTGCAACCGATTCTTCTCAAGGATGTGAAGTCCATCCAATTTTGGATTCCAAAATTTCTCGTAAGAAGCTCATGTACCTGATCGACTGGAAAGGTTTTAGCTCTGAATAGAGATCATGGGTTCTTGCTGCAGATGTGTCTGCCCCTCTTCTGGCTAAAAAGTTCCATCTCCGCTTCTCTTTGGAACCTGGACGTAGGTGGGTGGAGTGGCCCTGCATAAAGGGGGGAAAATGTCACTCTTACCTCTTCCCCTCTAAAGCGGTGGTTCTGACTCTGGGCGTGGCTCCATTCTCAAGATTTTGAAGCTTTGTCCAACTTGCTGGCCAAGTAGGAAATAGCCTCTTAACCATCCCTGGCTATTTAGCTAGCTTACACACTACACTCAGTGTTTTCTACTGGTGCCGAGCCCCTAGTTCTGTTGAGCTAGTTCTTGTACACCTGTTGGCTAATTCAGTGTTTCCTCTGTCCAGCTTGTGCATTAACCCCACGTTGTCCAGTCTGTTCCAGTGGTGCTGTCTGTCTGTGGATTCCTGCGTCACCTGTGCCTCTTGTTGCTTCCAGTGTCTCCTGTGTTCCCTGTGTCTGCAGTGGCCCCTGTGTCACTGGTGTCTGTTTCCTGGATCTCTGGCAATTGACCCCTGGCGTGTGACCTGACGTCTCTTGCTTGCTGCCTGCCTCAACCCCGGCCTTCCTCGACTGTCCTTTTGCTTTTGTGATTTAGTGCCGTACTTCATATTGCCCACATTGGTGTGCCCAAGGACCACAACCTGTCAGTAACCAGAGGCGCACAAGCTCACCATTAGAGGCTCTGGAGAAGTCCTGGTTACTCTGTGCCTTGGCCCTTCTCAGGGCTCACATCACCTCCATGCAAGCCGTAGCTCCCCCTAGTGGCCCTGTCTTCTGGAGCATGACAGATTGTTCAGTAGACCATGTCAAGCTCTAAGAATTTATTATGTGTTAGTGAGGGAAAATTTAACAATCAAGAGTACTCAGTTTTTTTAGTGGGGCAAAGCTCATAGCCAAAAATTATGTAAGAAAAAATATAAGATTGAAAGGACAAGTGAAAGACCAAGTCAACTATTCAGTCTGCTAGTTCAGTTTGATGTTTTACCCCAAGCATGTTCACTTACGTTGAAAAGTTACTTAATGCTTCTGCTGGAAGTCTGTTTTAGACATTCACTACTCTTTTGATAAAATAAAACTTTTTAAAATTACTCATTACTAATTTACTACTGTTAGTTTTCTGGTCTTGATCTAGGTTTATTGAAAATACTGTTTTTTTATTCATGTTTTTAGCCCAGTATGTGAGAGGAATATTCTCTACCTAGAATGCTATGTGTTCCTCCACCTACACATGTTACAGTAGCAGAACAAGTGGCCTATCAAGTGAACCTATTGTTTTGCCATGAATGGACAAGAATACACGTTTACTTTAAATTAACACTCAACACTGTTAAAAATAAGATTCCTAATTTACTATATGGTAGACTAGTTGCAGCTGGGATTTATATAGCAGAAAAATAAAATTTCTTATTTTTTAGTATTGGTCTTTGTTTCCCACATTTGTTTAGTAAGGTTGTACATTGGATAAACATTTTGCTGTATGGCTCCAGTCAGTCAAATGTATTCACAAAGTACCCTGACCAGTGAAGGAAAGATATTCAGGAAGTATCATACCTTTAAATGTTGATATATTAGAATGCCTAGCAATTATAAAGTCTCAGACAATGTCAAGCCTCTCCTCCCAGCAACTATAACTTTTTACAATCTGTAAGATTATATTTATGATTATTCCCAATAAGCTGCTTTCATGCAAGGCAAGTGCATTGATCTCAGTTAGACCAAGCCATATATATAAAATTGTATGTATGTATGTATATATGTATGTATGTATGTATGCATGTATATATGTATGTATGTATGTATGTATGTATGTATGTATGTATGTATGTTCCACCATCACTCGAAAACGCATGGAGACATTTCAACCAAACTTGCTAGACATATGACTCAGACTCACGTGAGTGAACAGTTGATCTTTGTACAACGCTGTGCTGTATGTCAGAGCTAGATTTGGTAATCATTAAGAAACACATGGAGACATTTCAACCAAACTGCTATGTTCCACCATCACTTGGAAAAGCATAGAGACATTTAAACCAAACTTGCTAGACATATGACACAGCTGATATTTATACAGCACTGTGGTATATGTCAGAGGTATATAAATGTATAATAATAGTGTGTGACTGTGGGAGGACATTAGAGTGTCAGCTCATCTGTACAGAGACTGATGGGTCTAGCTCAGTGTTTCATTGTGCAGAACTATGGTAAATGTCAGACCTATATAAATCTATATATAAAAAATTGGATGTATGTGAGTATGAAAATGCATGGAGACATTTCAACCAAACTTGCTATACATATGACTGAGACTCATGTGAGTGCACCAGTCATCTTTGTACAGTGCTGTCCTATATGTCAGAGCTATATTTGGATGTATGTATGTGTGTATGTCATCACTCGGAAGTGCATCGAGACATTTCAACCAAACTTGCTATACATATGACTGAGACTCATGTGAGTGCACCAGTCATCTTTGTACAGTGCTGTCCTATATGTCAGAGCTATATTTGGATGTATGTATGTGTGTATGTCATCACTCGGAAGTGCATCGAGACATTTCAACCAAACTTGCTAGACATATGACTCAGACCGTTGATCTTTGCGCTCCGGTATGTCAGAGCTATTGGATGTATGTAAGTATGTGTGTATGTATTGCTCAGTGACAGTGTGTCTTTTGCTTATATTTTACATAATTTTTTGGACTCTTTTACAAATTTCTGGCCAGTAATAATGCCTTTAAGAGAAAACGTAAGGTAATTGGCCGAGTGCAATCAAAGGCTAAAAAAAAAGTAAACAACACTGTATACAAGAAAATCACTATAGGTTATTTGGTTCCTTTTCCTGTATAATATAGGATTGCAATAAATAAATACCTGGGCAACGCCAGGTTATCAGCTAGTAAGTAATAAAGCCAGAGACCTAAAAAAAATATACCCTATTTTAAAAAAGGAAAATATATTTTCAGTGGCAGTTTTTTACAAAGCTGTAAAGAAAAATACAGCCAAGATGCAGGAAAGGCATTGCAAAGAAGTTGTAACATGTTCTTCATTTTACTATATTAGCTGTTCCATCTGAAACATTTCTGCTTTAGTTGTAAAGTTGCCTTGCAACAAAGTAAAGAGTTTAATTGCTGAATATTAATCTTAAACCTAAATCACAGTTATTTGCCTAATTAACACCCTTATATTAGCTGTACAAGTTTTGTGAAAAGTGTGACCTAATACAAAATAGAAATATTGGCTTTTGGTTAGAGACTAATTTGTGGGTGTGAGGGAATATTATGCTTATTATGGAGTTTGTCTGAATTTATTGCTCGCTCAAAGGTCAGTGGCCTACAATTACTGTGAATCATTCTTTTCATGTTATGATGACTCAGAGTAGATGGAGGACAGTTGCTATGGTTACTTTACACTGATTATTTCACTGTAAGTGGAAGTGCCGTTTTATAATCACTTTGACACTAGCAAAAACATTGTATGCAAAATACAAACGAAAAAACAAAACCTAATTCTTTTGCAAAAGTGTGCAAATTTTGAAAAAAGTTTCACATTCCTATATTAAAACTTTACATTTGTTAACAATTGTATGTACAGTAATTGGTTATCCTTACAAAGACTTAAAGTGTTAAAGAGTATTTGTACTCTACTGTCCCATCTTATTTATTATTTGTAATAAACACACAAATAATGCTAGTATGAACTATTTGTAAACTAAATACTGAAACTATGGTTTATTTTTTAGGTTTACCAGGATAATCATAGTGTGTAATAAGTAATGGAAGATCTCATTCTAATTGTATAGTTAGTGTAGCTCTACAGTAATAAATTTAGGCTTGTATGGGGTGCTGAGTATGCAAGCCAGAATTATAGGTGTGCTGTGCAATGGGAAATATTGTCTCAGCCCTGAAAAAAATGTAGATAGGTGGGGGGTAAGGAGCCATTCAAAATCATGCTTTGAAGAGGTGGTGTAAACCTGTCCTAAAGCTTTGTACAGACCACAGCCAGTGGCTGGCACCTTAAATTAACCCAACACTTGAACATTTTACAGTAGATGGCATTGGGCAAGATGTTACTGGTCACTGTCACCCCTTTTTTATTCTCTATGAGTGGCTATAGGTAAGACGCTACAAGTAGCATGTCATCCAAGAGAGAGGTTCAGGGGTGTGAGGAAGCTGTAACTGCACCGCAACCCAACCAAAAGTCTTATCATAGCCTTACATTTAAAATAAGAGTTTTGTGTTTTTTTTTGTTTATTTTAGCTACAAAAAATCTGAAACATGTTATACTTCTGTCTGATTCAACAGGTCATGACCTGCCTCATCTGATCAATATTTATTTAATCCGGCAGGAAATTGTGGCTGCATGTGTCCAAAAGCATACAGAAGAACTGTCTGGAAAGAAACCTTTAAAAGTGCTGCGCAGTACTTAAGAAAGCAACTCAGAGAATGTAGATGAAAACATTTAGTGATACAATATTCCACAATATTTGACCCCAGCAAACGTTTGACAGACAAAAAGGAAGGAGGAGCAATGTTTTTTTTAAAAATACAACTAGCTGCAAAGCTTTTCCTGATCCCTTTTAAAAGCACTGGAAAGCATTAGATCAGTCTGATTGTTATTGCTGAGTCCTTGGTGGATACATTTTTTCCCATTCATTCTTGTGTGGTAATGAAGAAGTCTCTTCTGTTTGCAAATAACACTTAACTCATTTTTTAGCAGCACAAAAAAAGAAAAAGAGTAAGGGGCAGAGAATGACAATTCATTGCTTTAATTCTTTTGCTTGACTACCTAAATTTCAATTTCTGCTAATGAGCTCTGTAAAGAACAGGCTATTTGCGAGATGATGTAAATAGAATCTTCTTATAAAAATGTTATATAAAAATATTCCCATAAATTTTTCATATGCATCTCCCTGGAAAACATAAAGAAATTATTTTTAAAATTGTATTTTTCTCCTGGGCATGTTCAATTAGGAAAATAGAAAACTGATATCTACAATTTCTTTTGCAGAGCTTTAACATGCCACAGATCGTAAATGCTAAGACCAGAATATGTTCTCAGGCTTTTAGTAATTAAGATTCCATGTAGTGATCAATATTTCATCAGTGTTATCAAAGCAGACTTCAATCACATGGGAATTAATGTAAAGAA
This sequence comes from Pyxicephalus adspersus, assembly GCF_032062135.1. Taxonomy (NCBI): domain Eukaryota; kingdom Metazoa; phylum Chordata; class Amphibia; order Anura; family Pyxicephalidae; genus Pyxicephalus; species Pyxicephalus adspersus. The sequence goes on along the minus strand of NC_092862.1, from coordinate 77,484,434 downwards.
GCTAGTTTTAACCTGTAAATTAGTAAAAAAAAAAAAAAAAAAAAAAGGGAAAATACTTTTGCATGTTTTTGTACAGAAAACAAAGTCTAAAGAATTAAATATATATATATACACACACACACACACACACCCTCACCCTCAATGGCCACTTTGTTAGGTTCACCTGTTCTACAGCTCGTTAATGCAATATCTATTCAGCCAAATAGTAGCATTGAGGCATGTATACATTGTAAAGACAACTAGATATAGGGGATTGGGAAAGGAAGGTGATTTAACATATTTTGAACATGACATGGTTGTTGGTGCCAGACGGGGAGGCCCGAGTATTTCAGAAACTGCTGGAATTTCCACATACAACCATCTGAAAGGTTTACAGAGAATAGATATAAAAAAAATATATACATACGTATTGGAAGAAGATGGGCTACAGAAGCATGAGATCACCCCTTGACACCATTCCTGTCAGCTACAAACATACACAAATCTACAATTTGAATAGGCTCACCAAAATTAAACAAGAGAAAACTGGACAATTGTAGCCTGGTCTGATGAGACCCAATTTCTGTTGTGATATGATAGGGTCAGAATTTGGTGTCAACTAATTTGGTGTCAATACTGAAGCGTGGACCCATCCTTTGTTTCAACGGTTTAGGCTGGTGCTGATGGTGTAATGTTTTAGGGGTTATTTTCTTGGGAAACTTTAGGCCCTGTGGTACTAAATTAGCATTATGTAAATGCCACAGCTTATCTTAAAATTGTTGCTGACCATCCCTTTATGACCTTGGTGTGCCCATCTTCTCTTGGCTAGAGTAAAATGCCATGTCACAAAGCTCAGTCTGGTTCATGGTCCTCAAATGGTCTCCACTGTCACCAGATTTCAATCCAAAAAAGCATGGTTGAGATGTGGGAGAACAGGAGATTGGCATCATGAATGTATAGCCAAAAACAAATCTGCAGCAAATGTGTGATGCTTTTTCACCAATATGAACCAAAATCCCTGGACAAATTTTTTCCAGCTCCTTACTGAATCTATGGCACAAAGAATTGTGGCAGTTCTGATGAAAAAAGGGGGTCCAACTTGGAACTAGCAAGGTTTACCTTATAAAATGGCCAGTGATTGTAAAAATACATATATGTTAGAGAATTTTCAACGACACTAAGACCACATTAAAAGTCAGAGTGATAGATGAACAATAGGTGGGGTTGTGTCAATCTTTGATCTAGGTTTAATCACATTAAAAATGGTAACCCCCCTAATTCACTCATCTACACAATATTAAAAAGATAAGAGGGAAGTTCTTGGCACAAGAATTTGAAACCTTTTTTTTTTTTTTTTCATTTAGTAATTTTTTTTTAGGAGAGTAGGATAAGTGTTCCATCACTGGGTACAAAGGTCATAAAGGAAAGGCAGCTGAAATACCATTTTACATGCAAAAAGCGCACACCCACAACCCCTAATTAAAAGTATTCCGTACAGTCAAATGTTGAGAATCAGACGAAATTGTACATCAGACGAGGATTTTAGACAAGAGGTCAAGGAACTCACTGAAAGACTATTGTTGAGAGGTTACAGTAAGAAACATCTTAAAAAGACTTTTAAGAAAGTCTGTACACTCTCTCAGGATGAGTTGATTTTTGGGAAACAAAAACCACCCCCTAGCCGTAATATTCCAATTATTACACGGTTCAATCAATACCACCAAAATATCCAAAAATTAATTTCCAAACATTGGAATGTGCTTTCAAGAGACTCCAACATCTTCCAACATCTGGGAACGAAACCCTTGATTACTTATAAAAAAACAGGTTCTCTTAAAGATTCTCTAGTCCATAGTTATCATATTAATAACTTAAACACTATGGTTGATTTGAGACCACATGGAACATATCCATGTGGAAAATGTGGACAATGCAATTGGATTTTAAAAAGCTCCAGCTGTGAACTTCTAAATGGCTTCATACTGAAACTTAATTACTATGTAGACTGCTCCTCATCAGGAATTATTTATATTATTTTATGTTCAGTTCTATGTAGGCAAAACAAAAAGACCCCTGAAAAAACGTGTTTACGAGCATGTGTACTCTATCAAGAATGGTAAACTAGTTACACCTATTTCCATGTAAGCACGACACACAACTTTGCTATAAATTGTATCAAATTTGCAGCACTGCAAAAATTCAAACCCCAATCCAAGAGGGGGGGATTTCGATATGATTTTACTACGACATGAAAGTAAATGGATTTTCACACTGAAAGCAAACCACTTTCCAGGTTTGAACGAAGTTTTTAACTTCAAACCTTTTTTACATACATAAAGAAGTACTCTAGGTATGGGTTTTGTTTTCATGCCCGTTTGAACATGTTATATAAATAAAACTTTCCGCATTACAATGTACAATATTTTTACTTGGTTCTAATCTTGGTGTTTTTAAAGAAAAGTAATTCTGTAATTTTCATTGATTTAGCTAATATGTGTACAACTTAGTACTGAACACAATATTCATAGTTTCTTTTCTATGGATATATCATTCATGATTAACACCATTTGATTGCTATAACAGTTTTTCTATTTCATATGTATTATACTGGCATTATTACTACTTAAGAAAACAGATGTCAGATATTTTCATCTTTCTTTTCTCTTTCCCCTCTACACCACTGTTTGCGGTTCCTGACCTGCGTTGTCACTGATGCACCCATTGCTGGTGTGGTGACTCCCTTATTGAATTTCACCCACCTAGTAAATCCCCGCATGAGTCTGTCCTATTGGACGAACTCATGCTGCCCCCATCATACCTTAAATATGCTGGGCAGGCAGTGAGCCGACCTGCATATTTATTTTTCTGTCTCAGACATCAGAGGGGCGGATCCAAGGGATCCCTCTGCTCTGACAGTACACCTGACTTCCTCTGAAGTCCTCTGAAGTGACCTGCTTCCTCTGAAGTCATTCCTGATAAGATTTCAGCCTAAGGTAATTTCAACTATGATTTTTTGCTCTCCAATCACAATCTCTATGAACAAGTTACATTTGGCACCTTATAATTTCTTTCAAACTAAGTATCATGTTATTGTATAATTTACCACAGATTTAAAAACCCTTCCTCCCCTCTGGGTTTATTTAATTTCCTACTCTTAGGAATAAGAAACCTTCCTTTTTTTCATTGGACCATCCAAGTGCCTTTCTTGTTTTGATCCTAAACCAAATTGGAATTTCTAATTAAGGAATATGTAAGTGAGGAATTTGTCTTTTGCTCTTCCTTTCTCCTTCTATATCACTATATCTCACAGTATGAATAACTTCAAATATAATGCCTAAACTGACACTCTAGTAACCAAATAAGATAGAATCTAAATGAAACCCCTTTATATTTTTGGTGTTATTTTAACAAGCAATATGGAAAGGTTTGAACTATTCTCAAAAATGTATTTCAAAAAAGAAAGTTCACTTGAACTCTCCCATTGGTTCTTATATATCCATCACTAGCTATGATATTTTCACACAATGTTTGACTGTGAATATGTGACACATTTACTAAGGCTAATGTAACTCTATTTATATACATGGATAGCTACTACCATTTTAAATGTTTGTCTTTTACTATAATTTTTACTATAATGATGATTACTATTCACTATTCTTTGAAAGATTATATATATATATATATATATATATATATATCTCCCCTTTCTTTTTTTGATTATATACGTACTAACAATGTTATGTGTACTTATTAAGTATATTTTTCTGATATATATATATATATATATATATATAGACACTGCACATTAACATCTGTGTTATACGTACAACACCCCTGAAGAAGCCCATACCAGGTGAAACACGTCCGGTATTTTTATTCACGTATAAGATACAAGTATTAAGTATTTGTTGATTCCGCTCAGAAGTCGAATGTCTAGTGCCCCTTCAGGGCCAAATTGGTATCGACCAAAACTCAAGTTCGAGGTCATACCAAACTGTGTGAATTTACTGTATTGTAATACTTTATTATAAATGCAATTGTAATAATTTGCCTTAAGAAACCCTACTTCCTTTGGTATTTTTTCACTTTAACAAAATTCTTTGTTGTGAAGAATGCATATTTCATTTGCTAATGTGTAATATGTGAGTAATGTAAATTCAACAGCAGCAAATTTGAGACTCTCTCCTCTCCCTATGTGCACAGGCCTGTTTCTCCTGTAAGTGTATATTCATATAACTGCACAATTAGGTTACTGGTCTGTACTTTCCTGATTCCTGCACACAGCCACAGTGAGCCTTCCATCAGTCATAGTTTTGCAAAATCTCCTCAATGCTTGATCCCACTGACAGGTCATTCTTCTATATAATGAATGCTGACCCTGGGACACACATCCTTGTTCTGCCTCCCTGGACTAAGGATTGAACGTTTGATCCCTAAAACTAACCCAGATAGCAATAATTTACAATTTCAGCATTGTTGGCAGACAGTTGATTTGATCAGAATGACACTTTGCTGATCGTTAAGACGTTGATTGCAAACTGTGAAGATTCATTTGAATGAACGCCTAATAGATCAAAAGATCATGGCTTTAAATACATGGTGACAAAATTAAGAGCATACTGCAAAAAGAAGGGCAGCGCTAACAGAGAAACTGTAAGAGGGAAATTACATTAATTACCCCTATATATCATTCTTAAAAAGATCTATTGTTTCAACATTTACTGGTTGCTAATAGTATCCCCAAAAAGGTCATTTATAGGTTAGACTCTTAAAACATGCTAGCTCTCTATATTCGCCATGCAGAAAAATATATTTACTTGAAAAAAATTTTAAAAAATGGTGCTTTGGTGATAGCACCAAGTTCATATGTTACTGTAAGACCCAATATTTAGGTACCATTTAAAGAAAATCTGTTGGATACAAGGACTGTAGTATTGTATATTTAGTATAGTATAGTATAGTATATGTATATAGTATACTGTAGTATATATATGTAGTGCATTACATTCTATAAGTACACCAATATATATCCAATGGGGATATTGACATTAAATTTACCCAAGTTGTTGGTAACAACCTGAGCAATTCACACATGCAAAGAAATCAAAACAAATACGTCTAAAAAGTAAGTTATGTGTAATAAAGTGGAATGGCACAGGGAAAAGTATTAAGCATGGTTACTGAAATTTAGTTAAAATTTAGTAGAAAAGCCTTTGTTGGTAATGACAGCCTAAATATGCCTCCTGTATGAAAGAACTAGTTACTTGCATTGCTCCACTGCGATTTTGGTCCATTCTTCCACACAAACTGTCTTCAAATCTTGAAAATTCCAGGGGCCTATTCTATGAATTCTAAATTTTCTTTACATAGATTTTCAATTGGATTTTTTTTTCATCTTTCTCTGAAACCAGTTGAGAATTTCCTTGGCTGTGTGTTTGGGGATTATTGTCTTGCTGAACGGTCCACCCTTGTTTCCTCTTCAGCACTCTGGCAGATGGCAGCAGATACATTTCTCCATTCATAGTTCCTTCAATTATATGAAGTCTGACAGTACCATATGCTGAAAAACAGCTCCACACCATGATGTTCACAAACTTCACAGTTGGTATGGTGTATTTTGGTTCATGTGCAGGGCCATTTCACCTCCGAACATAGTGTCTGCAATCGCATCCAAAGAGTTAAATTTTGTTCTCACCTGACCAGACTATATTTTCCCAGTATATCACTAGCTTGTCCAAATGTTGTGCAGAAGACTTTAAATAACCTTTACCATGCTTTTTCTTTAGCAGTGGGGTCTTGCATGATGAGCATGTAAAGAGGCCATGTCATTTGAGTGCATTACTTATTGTTTTCTTCAAAACAAATGTACCTGCTAATTCCAGGTCTTTTTGAAGCCCTCTGCAAGTGATCCTTGGCTCTAAGACAACTTTTCTGTTTATTCTTTTGACTCTTCTGTCAGAAACTTTGCGAGGAGCACCTGGTCAAGTCTGGTTTAGAAATGACGTTCTTTCCATTTTCAGATTATGATGGTGCTCACTAAAGCATTTAGAAGCTTTGAAATACATCTGTAACCAATGCTATCAGTATGTATTGCAACAATAAGGTTGCAAAGGTCTTGCGAGAGTTTTTGCTTTTACCCATCATGAGATGCTTCTTGTGTAATACCCTGTTAATAAGGAACCTTTTATAGGCCATCAATTAGAACTAAACCAGCTGATATTCATTTGCATTGATTGGGGGCAGAATTGTTTTCTAAAAACTGATAAATTTCAACAGGTTTTCTGGCTTTTTATATTCCTCTTTGCACCTCCTTATCTTCATGTGCCATTCCACTTTATTACACATAGCTTGATTTTTGGATGTATTTATTTGATTTGTTTTTATTTCTTTGTGTACCATACTTGGTGTAATGCCAATGTCATTGCCCCAAATTTCATGTCAGTAGCCCCATTTGAAACATATTTACTGAGAACAACGTTGACCTGTTCAATACCTAATTCCCCAGCTGTATATATAACTTTTTTTTAAAAAATACTATTTATTTAACCAATTATTTTCCATTTTGTGAAAGAGACTCCTGAGATGAGATTTCTGTCCTTCAGTTCCCAAACCTGAACATCTGCCAAGACAGCTACAGTCCCATTCTTCCTGTTAGATTTTTCAATTTTATTTTATTTGATGGCAAATGTAATAACTGGAGCTGAAACACTCAAAAAATGTTTGAGGGAAGAGATCTTCCCTATAGAGTTCTGAAGAGATATAACAAGTGGGTGACTCAGCCCACTAGACTGCTGTAATAAATGGATTATCAGCTTTGAGTAAACTGAACATTTATGCATGGTTGCAAGATGTGTTTTGTTTTTGAAACTATAAATACCCTATGGAGTAATATTGTGTAACTATATTACAGATATTGCATTGTATAGGATGTATAATTAGTATTTCATTTTGCACCATTTGGGATATATATTTATGACTTTGCTCTAATAACATCATGTTAGTGGTGTACATAGAAAACAAGTATTCCAACTGTGATTACAATGCGAGTTAGCTACAAAATGAAAATGTATGGTGTTAGTGGCTATTTATACATGCTCTCTTAAACTGCTCCCATACATTGATAATGCCCATTACTTACTTTCATGCTGTGCAACATCTTGCCTTTAAGAGTGCCTTTGAAGTGTGGGTCTGTTAGATATTTAGCAGTACATCTGGTCTTTAATTAACCATCATTTCAAACAAATAGAATATCTGTTCTGACACCAAGGTTATTATCCAATGAGTGCTTTTCTTTCTTTCATGTGTCTTCTCTGTTTTTTTCTTTCTCAGGTTTCCCTATTATCAGTATTGTACTGTTGTCTCTCTATTATCCTGATCCATATTTTACCAGTAGCAGTAATCAAGTACAGCTGGTAAATAGGTTCGAGTTTGGGTTACTAGAGGTGTTAAATAGATCTTTTGGGTTCCATAAATCCACAAACCCAGAGAAATATGATGGATCCAACAGTAATTCATTTTCAAAAAACATAATAAACCTTAAGGCCTTTGTACTATCAGAAGGGTTGAAACAGCCAAGAATTGATGACAGCCCCCTCACTAAAAAATGGGGGGAACACAGCAGCAAAGAGATAAAACAAGGTCCGCTGAGAACTTTATTAAATTTTTTTCTAAATTTAGTAAGCTATACTCTTTGAGCAATCATACCCTTTGCTGTTTTTTTTTCATCTTGCATTCTATTTTGTGGTTGACTTGAGGTCAGTGACTCAGTTTTAGCTAAAATGTGGGGTTAACCTAAAAATCCCTATCGGAATTTTGTCCAGACATGATGCTTTGGTCTGTTAAAACTGTATTTCTGTATAAGTGTATTTTTCTGTAATATGACAGTGTTGACAAATGGTGTTCTAAAACTTGAACCTAAAGCATGATACATCTTCTTTGCTCTGCCGACTGAACCTCAAAACCAGTGAAGACTAGGACTAACACTTACCTTAACAACACTCCTATTTACGCAAAGTGTTCAGGCAATCCTATTTGATATATTTGCTAAAAACTTTTTTGTTCAAAATGCTGAAATGCAGGCAGCAGAAACATGTCAAAAATCAAACATATGAAGGAAGCCAACTAGGTAAGTATAATTTATAGCTTCCTCAGATTGTTTCAAACTTTGAGTTGCTTTCAAAGAAAAAAAATACATTTTGCTGTATACTTGTAAACCATGCATAGTCAAGAAAACATTATTAGGTATTAATAAAATTTAGAAAATTTAGTTAACAAAAATGGATCTCAGTTTTATAATTAAAATATAAATTTATTATTACTGACATTTAGAAAATCCAATGTTAATAAATAAGAGTCCTGGATGCCAGATTTGACAGCTGGGACATCTGTTTTTAAACTAGAATAGATTATATAAATTCTCTAGTAGTGCAGACTGCCTAGGAATTATATTATATAGTATGTATTATACTGTCCACTTTGTTTTAAATTGTTTGAGCAGCTGAAATTTTTTAAAACATTAATACTGCTTCTTCCATTTCCACTAACACATAGAAATACAAGGGACTGGCCAAATTATTTAGAAGCCAAACTGGCAAATTCTTGTTGGAGTGACATATTTTCTATTCTTATTCATGATGTGAATTGTTAGATCTATTTTCTCTATGCACCAGGTGGACATATACTGTTGAAAAAAGCTGTTTGAAAGCGCAGACCTGCATTCTAGTAGAAGAAACCAACCACCTACCTACTGTACTAAGAGAGGCACTGGGTGTGTGTTTGAACAGTTTATTGTTTTTGCATTACCAAAACTCTGTTTGTTGGAGCCAAGATAGATGCACTGAGAATAGTATCTTTTTATCAAATAATTATATTAACCTTGTTTAACCCAATCATTGCATTGGAATTAACAACAAAAAAATCTTGTAGATAAATATTATTATTATTGAATATACAAGTGCAACAAATTTCTAAAAGTGGTACTAACATTTAGCAAAGCAGTAATTTTGTCATTGGAAGAAATTTCCGCCTGATAATTATATATTTGTTTCTCAATGTGGCTGATTAAACTAAAAAAGTATAAAGCTGCGCACAAACTTCAAAGAGCCTTCTTAGGTATGATTTAGAGGTGGTTGGGAGCGGCGTCTTCATTACAGCCTAGGAGCGCCTGATCAGATCTACTCCGGCCTGCAGTGATCTGCAAGCCCTCTTCAGCCCCACACAGAACTGCAACATAGTGACAGTGTGCAGGAGGATGAGTTCATCAGCACACCCTGCATATTGCAAGGGAAGGCCTCTCCTACAGCACAGAGTCAGCAGCTGGAGTGCTCTCCTCCTCAGACCCCAGCCTCACAGCCACCAAGCTCTTCTCTGCTCTTACAAACAGCATCACCAGGGCTTCCATCTGTGGCACATTCACCACAACAGCCTGATCCTAATACTGCTAGCAACAATCACCCACATATGCAACCCTCATCCCTATCACATGGACCCCTACAGCAACCTGATCCACAACCAGGCACCCAAATCACACAAAATGGTCCATCCACTCAGACTCTGGCCCCCCAAATTGCTCCCCCCAGTGTACCCTGCACCTTCATATCAGCAGGGAAAAAAAGCCCACTCTGGAGAGGGTGATTCCCTGGGTTACTACTCGACTGCACCCACTCCCCCGCCTATGGCAATGACACCAGGATCACAACTGTCATGGCAGGATTATATCCAGCACATCCCCACAAAAGAGGATTTCCATACCCTTGTTCAAAAGGTCAAAGAAACATGAAGATCCACACTTTACACACAGATCTATATGATTTGGCAACCAGAATGCACTCTGTCAATGAGGACCTACGATCCATAAAGACTTGCACACATTACATCCCAAGCAGCCACAATTCCTGATATGCAGCTATAAGCAGAAGATTTGGACAATAGGGAATGCCACAGCAATATCTGAGTTAGAGGCCTACCCTAGCCTCAGATATCCCACTGGTCCTTACAACTATATTTAACAATGTTTTGAGCCCCTTTAGCTGAAGTGGGCCCGCAGAGCCAATCGACCCCAGGGTCCTTATCTAGACCGCGTGATGTGTGCAGGGTGAATGGCTTTTAACACACTTAAGCTGATCTCATGGGCTACTTTCTACTGATCTCATGGGCTACTCTCTAACACACACGTGTGCTGCAACCTCTACTCACCCTCCTTCATGACCACTCCATTTCCTATAGATGGGGATTCCTCTTCAGCCCGATGGCAAGGAAGGATGGCAGAACAACTACTCTCAAGCACTCGGAGGAGTTATCCAGATTTTGCTTGGACCTTTGAATTCCATGCCCCACCTTCCTAGGTAGGAAACCCCTACCTACAATGCCCTCTCGTCCTACCAGCTGGCAGGAAGTCCGCAAACAACTGCAATCTCGCTGACAATCCCACCACAGGTCTTCTCTGGCCTGGACGGCCACCCCCCCTAAAGAAACTGCAACACCTCAACGAAATATCCTTCTGTTTATTCTTCTATTGCCTCTCATATTGTTTTACTGATACTACTATTTTAAACAAGCTATTATCTTGCTCGATCGCTACAAATGTGTTCATTTGTTATGTTTATGCATGTGGTGCTTATTATTCTATCTAGATTTTCCCTTCTAACAGGAAGTGCAGGCCAGGTTTTGTTTTGGTTGTAGACATGCCTAGCGTATCACTGGCCCTCCGACCATGTTCCTTAGATTCTCTCCTGCCCTCCTTTCTTTAGTCCTCAGATATGGCTACATTCTGACAGAATTAGGAGCATTAGGGAGATCCTCCCTGATCTAGGTCACGGTATGTCCAGTTATGTGGTTATTGTTTGTATATGTTAATGTATGTTGATAGTCTTTTTTCCTTTACCCTGTCCCCTTATCCCCCTTGCCTATACAACTGTGGAGCCTCAATTCCTGTACACTACCCTAATTGCTTGGCATGCTAGTTACTATACAGACCTTACCCACCAATTTGAATACCCATGGTTAGGTTCATGCCTTTGAATGTTAAGGGACTTAACTCCCCCACCAAACGAAGGCTTCTGTCACAAGGGCTCAAATGCTATTAAGTGGATATAGCCTTTCTGCAAGAGACGAATTAGAGACCGGGCTGCCAAAAACACACCCATGGCAGTGCGAGATAACCAGGGCACCCTGCGTTACAATCCTGAGATCATTGCTGAGATTTTAGGCAATTATTTTAAATCCTTGTACGCTTCAGTTCACAATTCACAACTGCAGGATCAGGCCATGCTTATTAGTCTGTATTATAGATGTTCTTAAGAAAACTGAACAAGGAGCACTGCTACTTAGCCTAGATGCCGAGAAAGCATTTGACCGGCTCAGCTGGCCATTGCCTACACAAACCCTGCACTGGATTGGCCTCAATGGCCCTTTCTTCCAAGCAATTTGGGCCCTAAATTTTACCCCAACAGCGAAGGTCTGGTTGAAAAATGCCAACTTGTCCCTTATACACATCCACAATGGAATTAGACAGGGTTACCACTCCTGTTTGCGCTTTGCATAGAACCGCTAGCTCGGACTATCTGCCAACACCAAGACATTCAAGGGATCCCTATTAGATCCAAAGCTTTACCATTGCTCTCCATGCAGATGACATATTACTGACACAGACAAACCCACTCATCACCCTTCCTAATCTTCATACTGTCCGGGACGGGTATGGCACTATTTCTGGCTACAAGATAAGCACTTCCAAAACAAAAGCACTTCCCATTAACCTCCCGCCACATCTGCACACGCAGTTACAGTCCCAGTACCCCTACCACTGGAAAATAATTCTATTAGATACCTAGGGATACACATCTCCCCTATGGCTCTTTGTACAATGCCAACTATCCAACTGAGAACCAACTATCCAACCTATCTTTTCCGAGAAACTCATTCACTTCTCAATAAATGGCGACCACTCCCGATATCATTTTTTTGTCCGAATTTCCCTGGCCAAGAGTCCATTCTTCCTAAAAGGTTGTACTTTTTTCTACTCTCCCAGGTCCAGTTCTACGATCAGTCATGTGACAACTGTAGGCAGCTGCCCTTGATTTTACCTGGGGATACAAATTCCATCCACTGCCGAAATCTGTATTCTGCTCCCTTTGGGAGAGATGGGGGCTGGGTGTTACAGAATTCCTAAAATGTTATCTTGCGACTTACCTTCGACATCTAGCCTCATGGTCTACCTGCCCTAGGGGCCTACCGGGCCCTATGCAATTTACCAGACAAATCTGGACCCAGTGTAAAGTATTAGTTCTCAGCACCAGCCTCTATACTCACATCATTTCTATTTAACCCCCACCTCCCGGATAGACTTCATACCAGCTCTCTGTGAACCAGGGGAGGCTGCGGACCTCTCCCTCTTCTGCTATATACTATTGTTTATTAAACCAAACCAGGTACCTTCCCGTTGTTTATTTGATTATACCTGGACCAGTGTTGCATTCTTGCAATTAAATCGAATTAAACCACTTTCATATTGGTTTACTTTCACTCTTTATATCACACCCAAAATAAATTTATAGTACCTTTGGCAGTTACATTTTACACATCAATTTCTTTTTGGTTAACACGGTTGTGCGATTTCTCGAATCTCCTATTTGCGGATACTGTATTAATGGGACTTTGTCATTAACCCACATATTACCTGTTAAGTTAGTTGTATATTGTTTAGTATAATTTCCACTGGGCAAAGCAACCAATGCTACAATATTGTCAGAAATGTTTAATCTCAAGTATTGTATGAAAATGTTTTGTATTTTGAGAGTATATCATTATTACAATACCCTGTTGCCAAAAAACCCTCTCTCTGTACTATTTTCCTATATTGCTATTATTTGGGGCTGGCATATACCCAGTTAAGGGAATACTGCATTTACTGTGTACATTATTGACAATTTGGGACAAAACCACTGTTTCTCTTACCCTTTTTTCATAATTCATACCGGCATGGTTGAGCCATGGAGTTCCAGGGGCCTATTCCATTTTGGTCAGCTGATTCATCTATGTTCATGGCAGCTACTAGTCTTCGCGGATCTCTGGGGGGAGTTTGAAATACCTCGTACCAGCTTCTATGGTTATCTGCAAATCAGACACTACACACAGTCAATGGACGAATAACCTTACCTTTTCAGCTATGACAGGATTTGAAAGGATGTGTGCGATGGGCCCTGCCCAAAAAGGCTTCATTTCAGAAATCTATTCAATCCTAAATACAGAATCGGCGATGACTTTTGTCAAGCATTCTTACATGCTGAAATGGGAGCAGAATCTGGGCAACAAGCTTCCCCTGGAGATCTGGCAGATGATTTTGAACAAGGCTTGGAGGAGCTCCCTCTATACATTATACAAGTAAAATGTGTATAAGATCCTGATGCACTGGTACCTAACACCTGACAGACTTCATGCCATATTTCCCACCACTAGTGATCGATGCTGCATAAAAGCTGTGTGAGCTCTAAGAAGGGCCAAGGCGCAGAGTCTAAGCGGCAACTAGGTCTTCTACAAAGCCTCTAGTAGTGAGGATGTTGCGCTGCTGGTTACTACCAGGTTGTGGTCCTTGGTGGTGCATGGTACCAAATCACTAGGCAGAAGAATCGTCAAGGAAGGCCGGGGTAAGGGCAGGCAGCAAGCAAGAGAGGTCAGGTCACAAGCCAGGGGTCAAATACCAGGGATCTAGGAAATAAACACCAGTGACACAGGGGCCACTGCAGACACAGGGAACACAGGAGACACTGGAAGCAACAGGAGGCACAGGTGACACAGGAATATCCAGATATCCTCCAGAGAGGAACACTGAAACAGCACAAGGGAATATGCTGGAAACAACAGACAGGGCAACAAGGGGTTTTTGCAGGAGCTGGACAGAGGAAACACTGAATCAAGCAACAGGTGTACAGGAACTAACTCAACAGAACTAGGGGCTCGGCACTGGTTTAAGAACTATGCTCTGTATTGAAATGGTTTTGCAATGTATCGAAATGTTTCCCCATTGCACACTGAGCTTACTGATGTACTAGATGTTATTCACTGTTTTTGTCAATGTTTTCCTTCTTTTTCTCTGTCTCTCTTTCCCTTCCAGTTATGTTTCATCTTCATGTTAAATTGTATTTGTTAGAAAAACTCAATAAACATACAGTAAAAAAAAATAAATCATTATCCAGGCCCTAGGTGGTTAAGTTTCTGGGAGAGTTCAAGGAGGACTTCACCAAAGGACTGCTCAAAAATTCATGAGAGATAGCTAGAGATCGCAGACATTGTAAAGGACATAAAAAAGAGAGGCAGCCTTATATTGGAGACCATTTACATGAGTGACGGCTGGAGATCATTGCTCTCAAAGCCCCTTTAAAATCAAATCTTCCAAATCTGTGTTCTTTGCCAATCAGAAGAAAAAACATAGAAACAGCACAGAAAAAGGGTCATATGTACCAAAATTGCCCTTGACATCAGCCTCTTAGGTATGAGAGGTTTGCACAGAGACAAACTCTTTTTATTATGGTTCATCCAACCTTTTCCCAGGTATACAGATGATTTCAAAATGAATCAGTTAATGTACAAATCCTTGGCATATTAGTGTCTTTCTTTGACTGTTTTTGAACCATGTTTTCAGAGTGAAGTTTCTATTCGCTATTCCGTCATTTAAAGTGGACCTAAAACCCACTTTGCAAATTGCAAAATGAAAATATGATGTCCCTTCTGCAATAGCTGTCCTTAGCTGCCTATCACCACCAGCTGTCAAAATGGCTGTCAAATGGTTGCCAGAGAAAATCAGCAGTCCCAGATTCCCTGATATTCTAGTGTGTGTCGGGAACGATCGTAAGGAGGAAAAAGAGAAGAAGGAAGATGGTGGTGCCCTGTGATTGAACGGTGATAGCTGAGTAGTGTGGGTCTAGTTTTGCTTTAATACTGGATTGCCTGCTTTGGGCTAGTGTGCTTTGCAATTAAACTGTGCCTTCTGGATTATTTTGTATTGGTATGTGTATCTTCTAAATGTGTTGTTCTTCTGTTCTTTCTTAAGATGTATTACAGAACCATGTCACATAGCTAATTTATGCATACAGCAAATATAGGAAATATATATACAGTATAAACTTTCTGGGACAGTATAAACTTTATGAGACAGTAAAATATTAAAAAAAACATTAAACATAATATGATTGTTTTTGAAGCCACAGCCATTTATTCATTCTATTTAACACTGGTAACATATACATTTCAAATTGGCAGTGTATGTGGCACAACAATTTTGGAAAAATTAAAAAAAAGTTTATTAACAAGATTTAAAATGTGTGACCAATAACTACTATTACAGTGATATTGTCCCAAATGCGGAAATGCTGGGCACAGCTTATTGTACCCACAATATTGTATTTTAGCAAAGTTAGGTATTTAAAGCACAACTATGTAAACAATCTCAGTGATGAAAATAATTAAAAAAAACATGTAACCTAATAGAAGGCAACTAAATTAGTTTCACCAACCCATGTTTAAACATATTTGCAGTCTCAATCAAAAGATGCTCTGGCAGGTATAATCTAAAACTAACACTTGCTGGCAATACAGAAGCATATCCTGTGAAGGACTAGGGTCATTAACCTGTAAATGGTCAACACATACTCAATCTTGTCCTAACATTTCCCCATAATGTTTGATACAGGAGGTGCAGTAACATTATTCTGACTTACCAATTCCACGGACATTGTCACTTAGAACTGTAATGTTCTGAGTTAATGTTTTAAAAAGGCCTGGGGAGCAGGTATAACTAATTGGCTTTCAGCCACCTGGGAGCCTCACAGGGAGTGCCAGTGTGCTGGGAACAGCCAGTGCAAGCATATTATCACTCTTTCATTATTGGGTAAGTCCACTTAAAAGAAAAACATTTAGTTATAACTGACTCAATCAATCTGCCACAATCTTTTAATATGTCTGGTATAACTCAAAAAAAAAAAAGTTCCTTCATATTTTCTGTCTCTGTACCTTTTTACCTAAGAGTTGTGGGTGTTCTTGTCCACATTTGTGTTTTGTAACACTTTCTGGAGAATGAAATTCCCTCATGATGGCCACATTAGGTTTACAAACCTAGAAACTGAACCATAGGAAGTCTTACTAATATTGTTCTAAACATTCACAAGACTGTCAGGTGATTTTTTTTTTTTATACGATCAAAAACTGCAGTAACAGTAATATGTGTAACTAACTTTCAAACACTAAACAATCAAAATAATTTTTGTTTACGTTACATTGTGACTGTAACAGACAAGCAATATCTATATGGCACAGCATAAAGTAATTAGACAACAGCACCTATTGCAAAAATAATATTTCTCATTAGTAAGAATAAGGTGCTGCCACTTATTTTTAACTGGCCATAGTAATGTAAATGACATGCTAACTGAGCATGCATCACAAGGGCTTTAAAACATATGAGTACTGTTTTTCCTGCACAATATGATTTACATTTAAATGGTATAGACAAAAGCAGATATATTCAGATCCCTTTAGTTCATAAAAAAAAAGATAGTCTGAAGAAAATGTCACTAATATAATCATGCTTGCCCTCTTGGTAACATTACTAGCAGATGTTTGTCATGTGCCATACACTTGCTCACTCTTATGATGTTAGTAGATATGTGCATGTCTGTATTGTTACAGTAAAATCAGTTACAGTAGACCACTTTTAAATGTCATTATGAAAAATTGTATACACTCCTACACTACCACTGGATGGTTACCTGAAAGCAGCCCACATGCTCCATGTTACATAACCATGGCTAAAGAGGCTACAAAAAAAAAATTGTCAAAAATCAACACTAGTCAATGCAGCTGGCACAGCACAGTAATGTGAGATACGTGGTTATGAGTGCAAATAGTCTACAAAGACATACGACCCACCTGTGTTGCCACACAGGAAAAAGATATACTCTACAAAGAAGGAATCATGACCCCTACTGGCACCTCTAAGCCCTTAGCTCTGTAAACCATTTTGATGATACCTACCATCCAGAAAGCCTAGGAAAACCATCATCTAGGGTCTTTACTTGAAGTTACAGAGAGATCTCAGATGGAAAATATATGGGGTTCTATCCTCCAGAATAAGCTGAACGGACATCTGTTTCTGGTGGGAGATTTTTACCCGGTAGAAGTTGATTTCCTAGGCTGACTGCCACTCTTCTC
The DNA here is from genome assembly GCF_032062135.1 of Pyxicephalus adspersus. Classification (NCBI taxonomy): domain Eukaryota; kingdom Metazoa; phylum Chordata; class Amphibia; order Anura; family Pyxicephalidae; genus Pyxicephalus; species Pyxicephalus adspersus. Next base: position 77,467,250 of record NC_092862.1, on the reverse strand, counting down.
AGAACTGTAGAAAGTAGAGCTAGACATTAGCCAACTGTAAAGTCAACGATCCTGGTTACCTAAAGTGCATTTACCTACCATTTCTGATTGGGTTGGTCTTTTGTGGGGGCTAGCTTAGGAAGGTCAATGCTAAATAAAATAATACAGCTATGTAAGCAGTCAAATAATCTTTAAAACTCCCCCTGCTCATAGAGTGACACTTACCTGGAACAGGCTGGCACAAAATGTTGAATGAAGATTGCTGGAGTCTGTGACCGCTTATTCTCTCCTATGGGGTAAATGTCATACTGTAGTTTTAAAGGTACACCCTGCCTCTTTGAATCAGCCAGGGAGTCTGGAAGTTGGCCAGAGGATACAGCAACCTCAGACACAGTGCTTCGCCCTCAAGAAACGAAATGTAAAGCCTGTCATGCTATTAGCAATTCTGACCGTTGTGAAGTGAACTAGAAGACACAGCCACCTACCGTATATCAACAGCTCGCAGGCCTATAACATGACCTGAGAGACCAACACCACTGGCTAACATTTGTGAGCCATAAAGGTGTTTCACCTAGATGTGGTGGATTACCAGGCTTTATTTAATAGGGTAGGTGACGTCACAGCCGTTAGAAGGTAAAAAAAAAAACATGAAAACATGAATCCTCGGTGCTGCTTTCAGTTTATCTAGTAACCATCCCATGAAAGTGTAGGAGAAGGAGATCAACCCATTAGTGTGCTGGCATGGAGCTGTCAGGAAAACTCTGTTTAAAGAGAACTCAGAACAATAAACATATTCCAGTATAGTACACCTATACTGGAAGTAAACCTCAATATTTCTGTATCTGCTTGTTTGTTTTTTGGTGCATTACGTGGAAAAAGTGACAACTTTCACAGTTTGACCTACAACAAGAAAAGTAGACTGTGACAATGTATTGCCTCAGTGTAGGCCACAAACTGCTATTTACACATGATGGCTTTTCCGTCCATCCACATGAATTCTAACAGCAAACATTTACACATAATGGAAATTGTGCTACCTGTGGTACACGTTCTTCTGCTTACAATAAATCAGAAAAATCCCAATACACATAACCTAAGGTTATGAAAATGTACTTGCATTGTGCACAAGAACATTTGTTGCTGGGTATTTGGTTTGTTCGATGATCTGTAGATTAAATTATGAATTCTTGTTCACACTATTGTTCAAAAATGAGTAATAGCAAAGTTCTTACTAAAATGTTTTATGATATGACCAGTAGCTGAGAGTTTGTTGAGTGCTTTTTCTCATTTACTAATATACTCCTTACCTTAACCCACAAGAAGTAACCTGTAATAGCTTTATAAGGACCTATACTTATTATCTAAAATCAGGTTATCTTTTATGAATTCATTACCATAGCTTAAAGAGGAAATCAAGTTTCCTAAAAGTTGTGCCAAAATATTACTGCAGCTATATCCAAAAACAAATACTGAAATCGTAAACAAAAATTCACAAAATCCTAAAAAATTGTGAGGTAAACATACTCAAAAACAAGGTGAGAATGTGTACATTAGTGGAAAGGGTCCATTTTACACAGCTCTATGAGAAACATGAGAAAGATAGAAATCCTTTAAGGTACAGCTTTTAGGGGTCCTTTAATGCTGTACAAACAGTTATAAATGGCTAATGGCGATTTCCTAGGGTTCACAAAGGCTATAACCTACATTGGCAGCATATACTTTGCTCCATAAAACTACATTTTTATATACTTTTGTTTACACAAAACGTCAGCAGCTAACCAAACATTTTATTTGACTAACATTTTAGAGAAATGTTAGTCAAATAAAAGCTGCTAAGCTGGTGTCAGTTTAGTAAATTTTATTAACCATGAAGTGCTCTGTTCCCCAAAAACCCTTATTTCATCATTGTCAGTGAGCAAAATGGTTGTTTTCCTAGTAGTGGTAAGGGAAAAAGCAAGCTAGAAGCAGAAATATACTTCACAGCAGTCAGTTGTCATGGTAACCAAAACAGAGTGTGAACATTCTATGTTTGCTATCTTCCTAACAAAAAAGTTAGTACATCTGATCTTGTATATAAGTTTATATATGGGTATACATTTTCAATAAGTCCAGTCATTGAAACACATTTGGTATCCAGCCAGAACAACTCTGAAGTGTTCTCTACAAAAAAAGGAAATACTATTGGCACAGTTTTACATTTTAGAGTTTAAAAATAATAATTATTTGTTAATGTATTTTTATCTATCCAAATTATTTGATTCTGTTTTAGGAAAGATTACAGAATAGGACCTTGGAAGGAGACTAAGAAAATTGGCCAAGTTGGTACTGGGCTTAATGGTCAGCACCATTCATTTATAAATTGTAAATATTAAATTTAGGCTGTAGTGAGAGGAATAAGGAGACATCAGTAGCAGAAATCATCAGATATTAATACTGCTCTTCCCCCAGTCCAACTAGGTCAACAATATATATTAATCAAGGTAGCTTACCTAAACCCAACTCTTAGCCAGAGGTCACGTTACTTAGAATTGATTCTGTGAGGGAATTTACCTTTGAACAGCTGTGCATATTTAAGGAAAAACATTTTAATTTATAACTGACTTAAAATCAAATGTACTAGAGAAATGAAAAAGTCCTTTTTCCAAAGTGTGCCTCTAGGCAAAACTTTTTTGAATAGAGTCAGGGAGGGTTTGATCTAGACTCATTTTACCCCCCCATATGTACTGGTGACCATTATCACTAAGTAAGGGTAAATCCAAATTTTAGAATTGTCCTCAAGAAAAGAGGTAAGTAGAGATCTTTCATTGTAAAGATCTGTTCCACAAACAATTGAAAAAAAGTCCTCAATGATACTGAGAAAGCAAAAAAAAAAAAAAACATGTTAGTACTTTAACCCTCCCCTACTCTATTTAAAAAAAAATTTATATTGGGTTTACATACAGTTTGTTCCCCCTGTACTTTGTTTTACACTGACATTATCAATATAGTTTTCTATAAATAATTATTTATGCTTTACAGTAGACCAGAGTTTAACAATGTATGTGCATTATTGATGAATCACATTAAAGCTTGCCCCATCACTTTTTCATTCACTCAGCTTTTCATGAGAAATGTTGCAGGACTACTTTATTGAAAAATATTAAGCTGTGTAGGATAATAAAATGTATAATATTTAGCTAATAAAATATTCTGTATAATGTTCATTTTCTTAAACTATTTACACATTTTAACCTTTGTACAAGATAAAAGAGCAATTTTTTTTTTACATGCATTATGTTGCTTTTTTACTAACTATAGTCTAGATCACTAGTTTTGGCCCATTATTTCCAATGAAATAGGAGACATTTGCTTTCCTAAAAAACACAGTGGAATGTAAAGTGACAGAAGGCACTGGAAAGACTCAGGTCCGGTGCTCTGATAATGAACACAAGAAATTCACAGTTCTGTCATTAAAAGTCTTTTCATCATCTTCTCTCTTTCAAGCTCACGTCTGCGTACCTCCGAACTGAAGGAGAAATAAAATAAGAGGAAACGTGTTTATGTACAAGTAAAACATTAACAACTTATGATGGAATTCTTCTAAATTAGCAACCTTTATACAATTGCTCTTAACGCTTGTACATTGTTGATCTAACATATTACTTTGTCTCTGTAGGATGGTAAATTGGCATATTTTAAAGGTATATTGTAAGCCAAACTCAAAAAACTAGTAAACACTTTATTGTTCAAAGGAATTAAATATTACAGAGATACCATGCAATGGCTCTTACCATGTTCAAGAAGTGTAATTAAGCAAACTACAGAGGCCCTACTTGCTTCCCAGTGGAGGAACACAGTGCAACATGATAATACCTGTTGCCCTGTAAAAGTGGCAGCAGGAACATTTGCAAGTAGAAAACAACAACAACACGTGTGTATGCATCTGTTCTGGTCAGGTGAAGGAGATTTTGTTTGATAGTTGATTATTTTCTGTTGTCTAATTAGCGTGATAGCGAGAGATTATGAGATTCTGATTTGTCAGTTTAGCAGCAACTATGTAATATGACTATTGGATTCATTTTGATTCTGTCACTAAAATAAATATTAACAGCAAACGATTCCCTGCAAAAAAAGACATTAAATAATCACCTCGTGCTGCGTATGCTGCCAGTCTTAAAAGAAATGAAGAAATTCCAGAAAATACTCTACAAGCTGACAATTCTGAGTATTGATTTTCTGATCCCACAAGGATTTATGTTGCAATATTGAATACAGCGGATAACTAGGAAATAGTCACTCCTGAAAGTTTAGGATTTGGGGGGGATCTGCAGTCAGCAGTTACTTTTTACTTCTGCGGACAGCATATACTCACTAGACACTTTGTTAGGTACAGCTTGCTAGTACTGTGGTAAACATCCTTTTGCCTTTAGAACTGCTATAATTCATCATGAGATAACAGATATAACAATGTGCAGGAAACATCGCACAGTAATTTTAGTAGATATTGACTCAATAGATTTTTCAGCTGTACATCCAGAACGCAAATCTTCTGTTCCACAATGTCCAAAAAGTTTGCTACTGTATTGAGACCAAGTGACTGTGGATGGCATCTGAGTACTATAAACACATCATCATGCTCAAGAATGCAGTTTGTGTTCATCTGAGTTTTGTAACATAGCACTGTTTCCTGCTAGAAGAAACCATCAGGAGATGGGTACACTGTGGTCATAATGAGATGGATATAGTCAGTAAGAATACTAAGGTAGGCCATGGCATTTAAACATTCAGTACTCAGTTGGTACTGGAGAGTCCAAAATTTGGCAAGAAAATAGCTCAATAAAAACATAATTACACCACCAGCAGCAGCCTGCACCATTGATACAAGGCAGGATAGATTAATGCCTTCATGCTTTAATGTTATTGACACCTAATTCTTACACTACAATCTGGATAATGCAGCAGAATTGATTCCCAGTCTTCTCTTGACTAGTTTTTGCAAACACTTGGGAATTGTAGCCTCAGGTACCTGTTTTTGGCTGATAGAAGCAGCATCAAGTGTGGTCTGCTACTGTATCCAATCTTCTTCAAAGTTTCATGTGTTCTGCAGTCATTACTGTTGCATTTGCTATCAGCTTGGACTAGCATGGCCATTTTACTCTGAACTCTGGCATTAACAAAGCGTTTTTGCACAGAGAACTGACACTCCTTATTTGTTTCCCCCTTTTGAACCATCCCGGGTAAATCCTAGAGATGGGTATGTGTGAAAATCCCAGCAAACTGGCAGCTTCTAAAAATAATACTCAGAAAATCCCATCTGGCATCATTGACTATACCATGTTCAAAATCAATATAATCACCACCTTTCTTTCCCAATCTGAAGCTTTTATATTCAGGAAATTTCCTTGACAATATCTATGCAATGTCTTTAGCTGCTGCAATGTGATTGGCTGATTAGATAATTACAGATCTAACAGGCATACCTAATACATTGGCTGGTGATTGTAAGGGTTTAATGTTTTCTTTGTAGGAAATGGTCATTTACAGATTGTCCTATCTATCATTTGCAGTATGTAACTAGTAAATTGGTAAATACAGTCCTTTCTATATATTGAGAGAAGTGGGAAAATTAAGCAAATCTACGTGTTTCTCTGATGACGCTAGCACTACTTTCAAATAGTGTCAGAAGTCAAAAATACATTCTCCCCAAAAACATTATGCTGAACCGGATAAATAATAATTGATACCTGTCCACTAAAGAAATATGTGATGAATGAGCTCCCTGCATTGCTTGTACTTGATTCTTTAATTGTCTGGATGGCACCAGGTGAATCGCTGGTGACATTCTCTTTGGAGATGGCTGTGCAGAGGAGTACTGTTGCATTGGAGTATCTAAAAAATCCACCTAAAGAAAGAAAAAAATATATTCCTTCTTTTATCCAGACATCTGTATGGAGTAAGGCAAAGGTTTAAACAGCATTAAAATGTTTATATATATTTTTATCTTTTATTATTTGAATGAAAAATCTAATAGAGATTAAAAAAAAACAACTTACCAATTGTTTAGCAAATCCACATCTTCTAATGAAACTGGTTTGAATATCTTCTGGTCTGTCTTTCTTTGATTGATTTTTGTATTTATTTATTTAGTTGGTTAATGTTAGGGTATAACCCCCTCTATAATTCAGATTAATTACCTCTCTACTTCTTCCCCCTTTGATGATCATAGTTATGTATAATTGAAGGTCCATAGTAAACAGGTAAAAACCTTATATTGCTGGGGGAAAGTTATTTCTCTATTCATAGTTTTGTCCATTTTTAGCTATAAAAAAATGTAGTTTGGTTTAAAAGAAAGATGAATCAATTTTGCTTTTCACTGTAATTTGATCATTTGACTACTTGATGATAAATGTATCATAGGCGCCTATGTGTTTCACCTTGTTTGTTATCAAGGTATAGGCACACAGTGAATACTGGCTAATGTATTTTCAAACAATTTTCTTTTAGATGGCATTTCTGTACACAAAAGAATATTATGAAACGTCTGTCCTACATATTAATAAATTCTATCTGAAATGTAACATAGAAACCATCAATTTTGCCCTGTTTAATATTTTGCTAGACCTTTTGCTAAACTGTTAATTCTCAAGCATTTTTACATGTATTCCTTACCTTTGCATGAAGTCCAATTCAAGCAACATATATATTGCAGCAATGAAGCATGCTTTGAAGAATGCTACTACTATAATGATACCATTTACTTATAAACCCATTAACATTTTGTGAAGTAATGATCCTTGCATATCTTTTCTTGCACTTTCCAGGAGAATATTACTGAGCAAATCATCTGCAATTAATGTTTTGATTATATTATTTTTATAGCAACAAACACAAGCAGTAAAAAAAGCTTGTAGACAAAACAATTCCACAATTCAGAAATACATTAAGTAGAAATACAGTGAGAGATGTACCCTTGAAAACAATAGTAAATCCCTTTTTCACTTAAGGTACATTTGGAAAAAAGTAAACCCTATTACACAACAGTTCGTATTTTGTTTGTGTATTGTGCTTTTGTTTATTAGAAGCCAATGACTGTTAGGAAAATACATGCTCGCAGACATGCGTTTAGCAGAAAAATAAAAAATGGATTTAGGATAATAATGAACATGGCATGTGTCCAACAAGAATGTTGTATAAATCCAGTATTCATGAGTTGGGATGCAAGAATACTTAATGGACCTACATTAGTTTTTCAGTTACATTGCTGCTTGTTTTCGTTTAGACAAAAATCAATGGTTAAAGAATTTTATAGAGCTTTGGATCATGTTGGCTATTAATTAATTAATGCAAAAGGTTTGAAATTTTAGTGATACCATTTTTTTTGCTAACTTTAACAGGAAACCTCCAGGCTGCCTTGGATTCAATCTTCAGGCTTTGTATAATTGTATTAAGCCCACATTTTATAAAGCCCAAAGAAGAAAACTAGTGCAGACTTGGATCCTAATCATTAAAGATGAAAACCAAAAGCATATCTCTTAAACTCCAAACTCATGCATGTTAAAATCATAAATACATTTATTTAATAAAGATGTGTACAGTACAAAGACTACAATGTGCATTGATCTATGAAATGTTTTTAGAACTACACCAAACCGAAATCCTATTGGTTAAACAGTACTGCACTTTGACATATCCTTACACACAAATTTACAGGGTATTTTCAGGTAGTAATTACAGGGTATCTTTATAGATCAAACTATATGGTAACCCATGCAAAGGACAGTTACAGTAGTGCAGCATGCTAGGCATAGCAGCACTACATCTACACACATGGGATTATAATTGACATGTAATACAAATGCAAAATGCCTAAGGCTATGGTTACAGTTTGGGTATTTATATTTTATATGTTATATAAAATAAATGTGGTTTGTTTTCCTTTGGTGGAAGTTTGGAGTTATTGTTTTATGTGTTTTTCGTTATTATTATCCTTTTTTATGCCAATAGGTAATTGTACACACAGCTGTAACTCAAGTTAAAAAGTACCCACACAAGTGAAATAATCAAAGAGTCAATTATTACCAGTTTTGTTTTTTTACTGTATCCCTGATGGGTATATTCACCCCCTCTATTTATCCTGATGACCACTGTTGATGGGAAAAAAGTTGTAGGGAATATACATTTTTTTTTAATTGGTACCAGAACAGTAATAGAGGGGAAATGAATGCAACTGGTAAAGAGACAGCCTTCTATATAGGAAATTTTCATCACTTGAGAGATTACCTATTGTATACTATTGTAACAGGATACAGACAACAAAAATACTACTATTTCCCTTTAAGTTACAATTATTTGGTAATGAATCAGTGCTAACGCTCCAAGCAGCATTAAAACATGAGGTCCATGTAATCATACCGTGAAATCACATGATCAAATGCTAGGTGAGTCAAAAAGAAATCTACTTACAGGGTATGGTTGTATTGTTGTAAAGGGATCAAAAAATGAATTAGATGGGTCAGCAGGATATGCCTTTATCTTAAAAAATACAGAGAAAATGATTATTTTTGAGCACATGAAAATAAAAGGAAAGCAATCATGAAGAATGTAATTTTTGTTCTGCAAATGAAAAACCTCTTAGCATTTTTCCTGTAAACCAATTACTGCTGTAAAACATTATACAGAATAGACACAATTTTAGTGGTAACATCTTTTTTGTAGTAGAGCACACCACAGCCACTTAAAACTTTAGTTTTTGGGTGCAAAACCTTTGGAATTTAGTCATGCTACTCAATAGGAAATCACAACTCCCAGGAAACATTAATTAATCACAACAGGCACAGGTGATGGGAAAATAACTGACATTTTTAAAAATAAGGATTGTTATTTTAATGTGTTTGATTTTTGAATTGAGTCCAATGTGATTTAAAAATGTAAAGCTTTCTGTCAAATGGCTAATCTTTATGGATATCATCCTTCCCTTTGTACTGAAATATTTGATGTGGAAAATTCATAACATGCAACAACGAGTCAAGCTTACTCTATTATCAACTGGCTACAACTTCCCTAGTTCCTTTTTAATTACATCTCTTCAAATCATGGCTGCTAATTTTATAAATTAAACCTCTATTCAAATATTTAAAAAGAACATCCTTTAGTTCAATTATTTGAAAATTCAAAAATATTTAACAATGTTTTAAAATAATGAAAGCTATACCATAACCACATGTTCAGGGGCACAAAGCTAAATCTTGACATAACATGTCAAAATGTCAGTGTGAACTGTGATGATACAGTATTTAAATTTAACACACAATATATCCAAATCCAGGACAGATAGAAGGAGACTTGTCAGCCATTAGGTACTAGTCCAGTGGATATGTATTGCCAGTGAAAACGATTGGTGGCAGTACAAGGAGTAATTAAAACCATAACTTATAGTTGAGAAAATTATCAGTAGCTTGCCAGTCTTTTTCAACATCAGTTGGTTAGATTAGATCTCAGCGCCTTGGTTTAAAAACCTACTTCTAGGTAAGTAAGCCAAGAAACCCAGCAAACCTTACAATACTGAATGTTTAATTCTTCAAAGGTAAAGGTAGTTCATAGTAGTGACAGGACTAGTGATTGTTTCAAAGACTCCTACTGAGTTTCTGATGTCAGTTCTTCTTTCTAGACATCTCAGAAGGGTTTAAGGTCCATATTCACTGCATCTTCTCCAACCCTTAAAGTAGAATTAAACTTTCCTGTCCCAGTTCACCACAGGTACCACCATCTCCTTTCTTCTTTTCTTCCTCACCCTGATCTTTGGCCCTCTTGATTGGCTGGGCCAGGATGAAATAACTTCATTCAATACCAGTACTCACAGGAGAACCTGGGATTTGCTGGGTATTCAGGCTACAATAATGAGCTGCATATGTGCAACACAGAGGATCCACATTTAGATTTGTGCCCGATTGTGCAGCTCAGAGTACAGTTTAAAGAATATGAACAGACAGGTATGTTTGTTTTTGCAGAGGTGACATAGCATGTACCTTCTACAATAAAGAAACTGTCTGTTTGCAATTTTTATAAAAAAAAAAAATTAGGTTTGCTATTTCTTTAGGTTGCCATCTGACAATCAATCAAATTTAGAAAAAAAAAGGGCAAGTAAGGGGGGCAATAAATTTAACTTTTTGTGGAAACCCACAAAATTTACTTTTTTTTAACTTTATTTTTGTATTATATCCTAACATTTAGAAATGCTAATGATAATGTAGTTTTATTAAAATAAAATAAAGTGCAACAAACAATGCTCATGTGCAATTATTTAGAAACCCATAGCAGGTAATATTTTGATAAGCCTATGACTGGATTTGTCATTAGACACACTATAAAAGCAATTGTCCAAAGGGTGTGTTATTGCCCTTTATCTGTCATAGCACTACTAGTATAAATAAGCTATTCAAAGTAGTATTTACATCTACCCTAGATACAGATAATTAATAAGCAATATATTATTTTTACAATCATCTGTGACATTTCAACAGTCTTTTAAACTATATTCATATCCTTTTCCCTACTTATTTTCCCAATCAAAAGCAAGTCTTCTGATCCATATTTTCAATACAGTAATTATGTTGTATTAATATTTCCAATTAAGAGCATTTTGATTTATTTCTTTTGCTGTAAAAAATTAATTAAAGGAGAAATGGAACAACAAATGGCTTCAACAATTAGTTGAGATGTTTTAAATATCTTGTAGTATTATAAGGAACAATTACATAGCACCTATGTTTTACTGTTCTATATTCAGATAATCACAAACCCCAATACACAGAACTCATTTACACACAAATTAAGAAATATCGTTACAAGCATTGGCGCCTCCCCATAGAGTACAAGTAGTCCTCAAAGATGAAGATTGTAAAAGTACAATGTATGAATTAAAGAACATCATTTTAAATGGAAAGTTTTATGCTAGCTTCTGATGACAGAGTAATTTGCAGTTATAAATATAAATAAGTAACTACTTTGTCTGTCTTTGACTGTTTTTGAAACTGGGTATTGCAATTAAACACATTCTTCTAAACCAAATATTTGAATCATTTCTTGATCATGTTTGTCCTTGCTTTAATATCACTGGGTGTTAGCAGGAGCTATGTTGAATATGTGCCAACTTCCAATATTATTTACATAGGTATGATAACTAAAGAGGAGTGGCCATACATGCTCTCGGAGCTGTCAGGATGAATTTTTCAATTTTTAAGAAAATCTTGCATACTATTGGGCTGCCATCCTCATACATATAATATACTTAAATACTTGACAAGTCACAGATCTTAAAACAATTCACCTGAAATGCACATAGTTCATATTCCAGATCAGGACTTAATGATTAGTGAATTGATAAGGACTACTTAAGAGTATATGTCTTCTAAAACAATTCAGCATTAGCAGCATCCATATGTCAATAATGACAGATTAATTTTAAGTTATTCTTTACATGTAAGTGCATGTTAGACAGTTAGACATTAAGAGTCTAATTTGCTGGAGTGAGGTGAGGTACTGTGAACTGAACAATTATCATGGGGAAGGAAATGAAAAAAAAAAGGCCTTTCCTGCACATTACCCCATCCATGAAGCCTACACAACTGCTGGTATGAATGAAATCTGCAACCTCTATAGGATATATCTCATAATCAGAACACAGCTTTTCACCTTCATTGGGACACAAGACTAGAACCTTGCTTTCAGCAAACAATGCTAAATGTTGAATGAGTGGTTCATGCTGTACCAACAAATCTGATATGGACCAAGGTCCATTGTTGCATAGTTAATGCATGTCTGACAATATGTAATCTTTCACAATCTTGTATACTTCTGGCTAGATCATTTCATGATTTTTGGCATGCATGTCCTTATTTACAAATTGACTGTACAAAGAATATGTGATACATACTGCAGTTCAGCTTTGAATTACGGAATACAAGCCTTAAATGTACCAACAGTACAAATATTTTTATTATAAAACTATAGTCGACACAGCGTTGCAAAAACTGATCATATATAATCTAATAATGACAGGTGCTACATTGGTATTTCCACTTGGTAATTGCAATGTAACCATTTGCTTAGCTTATAAAGAAAGCAAATTGCAAAACTAAAATATTACAGTTTTGATTGTAGTACACTGGTCAGTGCTTAGAAAATATTCCAAACGAGACTAAATCAAACTGTATAAAAAAACAAAGATGTAGCCGAGAGTGGGCCCCCATGTTTATGACTGACAGCTCATGATGGTTTCACCGTGCCAAGATAAATTTCAGTTTCCAACCTAGCTGCTTTACTTTCCTTAGGATGACATCTGTGCCCTGCTGGAAAAATATTCTTTGTTTCTATAAAACCTTAACATTGCATAGACTTAAAGCGTACCTAAGCTCAGAAAATTCACTTTACATAAAAGGGTAGATAACCCTTTTATGTAAGGTAAAAATTCTGTTTGTATTTTTTAAAGTGCAACACCCTTTTTATTTTTTAAAAAAAAGGGTGCAGCACCGCCCCCTAATTTGGAGCACAAAGCCTCCTGTGATACCTACATCACGCATCTTGGGAGGCTCTTGGGTGCTCCTTCTGCGCATGCCCACATGCCTTTAGTGAAAAGGGAAAAAAACTGCTGATATCACGCATGCGCAGTGAGATAGGCAAGTTTTTTTCCCAACCTACGTCACCCGATCTTGTGCCTGGGACAGGTGATGTAGAAATTAAAACCCAGAAAAAGAGGTGAAGATGGCGGCGCCTGGCGTGCTGGCTCGGAGACAGATACTGGGATGGCATGGGACCCAATGGAAGACATGCTGCACTCTGCAGGATTATAGGTAAGTGCATTTTTTTGGTTTTGGGCATTTTTCTTTTAACTTCCTCTTTAAGTTTTATTTTTTAGGAATTAATAAGAATGGCAACACTTTCACGTTTGCTTTAAAATTCTAAATCTCATTGCATTTAATTACGCAAGTGTTTGATGCTCCCACAGTAAAATATCACCCAGAGCATCTTTTTTTTTTTTTTTTTTTGACCTGGTTATTTTTAAATCAATGTAATTATTTTGTTAAATTTGAACATTTCTTTAGCGAATTTTGGCATGGATTCTGTCAGTGATTTCTTGATCCAGCTCTTTCACAATCCCACTATAGCTGTAATCTATTGCTGCTGAGAGAGGTAGAACAAAGCTGTATCAGCTCTGTCGTAGTCTCCGAATGACACAGAAGTGCCATGTCTTCAAATATGATGTCACTCCACTTCTGTAAACACAATAATAAAGCATTATCTTTACACAGATTTACTATGAAGAGCTCTGTAAAAAAAGCAGAAGCCCAGTGGGCCACACACAAAGCACTGGATTGCTGCAAATTGGGCATGTGTGTTTAGGGGATGTATGCACACAAAACTGCATTTTTTTATATTGATTTACAGACATTTTATGAAGTTGTGAGTTCAGGTTTGTTATGTAATAGCAAAATTACCATATTTGGTGCATGGTCATGCATATTTAGTATAAATTGTTCCTAAAATATTTCACAGTCCCTAAAATACTTCCCTACAGAAGGAACAAAGGCAAATCTAGATCCCTTTAATGGAGATATCGATGCATATTATTTCTTTCCAAAAGTACTGCACTGTGTTACTAAGGTAACCTATTTAGAATAAGTCTGAAAGCTTTGTATTAAAATGAAAAGCATTATTACAAAAGCAATTTGCACATATTTTATTTTAGCACATGGAATGACTAAACAGACTAGGTTACAGATTTAGGAGTAGTTTCAATTAAAATTGCATACAAGCAAGAAGCAGCCTTTGTTACATACACAGGATTTAGAAATCCATACATTTATTTAATGTATCCATGTTAACCTTTCAGGTAGAATGCAAAACAGTACTGATTTAATCAAGAAATGAAACAACTTTGGAAAGAGACACTTTAGAGGCCATTTGCAAAAAAGAATTGTTATATTTATCTGAACTGTGCTTTAATCTGCATTGATACTTTAAACCACAGCCTTTATCTTACAACTATTCAGAGAATGCAGGCTCCAGTTAATAGTTTAATCTCCAAATGCAGCATATTGGCATATGATGCCAACAGTCATCACCAGTCTTTTTTCAACCTTTTTAAGATAAGGGAACCCTTAAAAACCATGAAGGACATAGGAAACCCCTGCTTCAATCACTATATCCATAGCTCACAATGCATTAGCGTGAACGTCAATGGGAAGAATGCCACCATTACAGATGAAATGATCCAAATGATCATTGGAGTCATTTAAACTGAGAAGGTCCAAACTGCTCATGGCTTAAGGAACCCTTAGCAACCCCTGAAGAATTCCTATGGTTCCATGAAACCCTGGTTGAGCAATACTGGTCTATACAGTTGTTTATATTTCACTTTCCTTTACACCCCGCCCTTCCATCTGCTTGCAGTTACTTTTAAAGGAGGTGCTTAATATGCCTGAAAAGGCAGTAAGGTGAGTGAGTAAGAACTGTGTATGTTACATTGATTCCATTTGCCAATTGGCACCAAAGGGAAAGGTATGATAATGTAGCTGTGGTTTTCTAATAAAAAAATATAGGATGAAATTTCTAAAAGACAGAGCTGGTGCTGTGTGAATGGCTGCTAAGAAACCAGAGCCGAATATCTACATAGCAGACATAGGCTGTGGCAGCAGGGTTGACTAGAGCAGCACACAGGAACCCGCATACACAATCCCAATACAAAATATTCTTCCATGCATCCACCCTTTCAGCAAGTGCCAGTTGTCGGCGTTGCTGTCAATTCACTTTTTGAGTACTTTTGTTGGTACATTTCCAAACTACTTCCAAACTAGGTGTTTTAGGTGTACTGACTTCATAATAGACAAACTGTCTTTATTACCTGCTACTTGAAAATTATCTGAATCAGATCAAAAACTCTGTTTGCCATGCTGTACATTCCAAATTACCACATTCTTTACAATGAGCTTTATTTTTTCAATTTAAAACCATCTTATCCTGTATGCTGTTCTGTACATTCCTTATTTAACACAGCCTCATTCTGTTCTTTATTCTTTACATTCACTCACACCACCTCATTTTATATACTATGCTGTAGATTCCCTAAGCCACGTGCCTTGTATACGTCATACTCATTACCTGCTTATAGAGCATTACCTATTTCATACTGCTTCATTCTGTATGCTGCACATTCCTTGTTTCACACAGCCACATTCAGTATGTCTTACTCTATATTGCCTGCTCCATACTGTCTCTTTTTGAAAGCTCTGTTTATCCAGTCATTCTATATTCTGTGCTGTGCATTTTTTTGATAACAGCACACAGTTCTGTATGCAATGTATTTGGTAATTTACGCTGCACCTGTTGTTTTTCTTTGGCCCTAACTGCAAAATGGTAACTGCTACTTTCAAATAGCTTTGACATGTTTGCACATCAGTAAGGGCCACAAACATTGCTGAAACTTTTGTAAAAAGACCATAAAGTATTGATATAAAGTGAATTTGGTTTTCCACAACACTAAAATAAGTTTTCATGACTTACCATTGGTGTGGCTTCTGTAAAATCCATCATTAGGTCACCCGGCTCTAACGTGAATGAGCTGTTTGCTTTACATGGACTCTGTAAAAACAAATTGCATACAATGTAGTGTGTACCACAACTGCAGTCATTGATATGATATACTTTATACTTATAACTGGTCCACAAGTAAGCATGTATGCGGAATAAAGTACATGTTACAATTTTTTATATATTACCTAAACAATGAAAAGTTTCAGGATAATATTCTAGTAAACATTTAAACCAGGATTAGTATCAGAATTTTTATGCAAGCACCCACAGGTGTCATCTACTTTGTGTCCAAAGCAGCACAGGGAAGTAAAGATATTTACAGGGTGCTTTGTTCTCCACCAAAACCTTTTGTGTTTGCTAGTGCAATACGCCTTTTATTTAACTGTTGAGAAAGGCTTGGCTGGGATAGTAGTGCCTTGAAACAAATAAATCAGTCAATAAAGAAAACACTTTCAAAGGTGGACTTAAAATGTTTTAAGCCTTATAACTCTAAAATGCCTTATTGTGATTATTACCTTTTCAAAAGAGGAAGCTTGAGAGTTTCCATTGGAAGCCAGGAGAAGGGCAGCTCTCTGTTCAGCAGCAGATTCAGCAGCTACTGCTGCAAGCGCTGGAGGAAGATCATCCTCATCACTATGATTACTTAGGAAACAAAAAGAAAAATTTTTACCAAAATAACCCCAATAATCTTTTACTCTTTGTATACCTTCCTGTTTAGCTTATATTTGAAGCAGAACTAAAGATCCAAAAAACAAAAGTAACCAAGAGGAAAAAAAGTTTTCCCTGTCTCCTGGTGTTTTTTTTTTATTACACTGTACAGCACATGTGTCATGCAGTGTAGACCCTGGCTCTATTCCCAGTGGTTCTGGAAATAGACCTAGATGCCGGGGTGGACCCAGGGTGACTCAGAAAGCATGGCAGCAAAGATGGCAACATCAGGGGATGCAGAGGTTAAAAGATCAAGGATCTGTCATCACTGGAAGAGCTTACAAATAGGTAAGCATGTACCATAATCAGCAGCTCAGCATACTTGCAAATTATGGCAAAAGATCACCCCCATCAGTGTGGGTTTAGTTCTACTTTATTACTGGCTGAGTATACATGCAATGAATAGATAACCTGTGTGTATGTCATACTTTTTTAAGGGTTCACCAGTGGAATAAATACATTGGGCTTGGTTTATTAAAGCTCTGTAAGTTTTTTTTTATGTTTTACTTTTCCCATCCTGTGTCACATCTCATCCTTGACCACATCTCAGTGCTAATGTTTTTACTGTGGCCCCTGTCAACTGCTTCTGCACTTTGGCAATGGTTGTATGGCATTTCTCAGGATGGATTTGTGAACTTTATCTGTGTAACATTTGTTAAAATTGCTACTTGTAGTTGAAAGCCCTTCTGACAGCATGACAAGCAAAAGTACAACTAGAGTTACCACCCCATCACCCTATAACAATAGGTGTCTTAACAAGAAAATTATGGCAGCATTGCCATACATTGTTTTGATGTAAACGTTTGTTTTAAAACATTAAACATGACTTTTAAAATGATAATAATATGCTAAGTCTTATCTGACATTTTTAGTGAGAAGTAGGTGGGGCTATGGGTATCATTTGCTGCATTCATAAAATATCATTTTATTAGCCCAATGACATGCTTCTGGAGTAGTGGCCATCATAAAAACCCAGAATCTTCTGGGCAATACAGAGCACCTCTCTCCAATAAAGCTGAATATGTTTGGCAATCCCAGACTGCCTATGATTTTTGTCTATGGTTGTGTACAGAGCAGCCTGTAATGTAAAGTCCCACATAAATATTGGGCCATAATTGACTTCTTTTTTTACTGTGCACACTGAAAAAAGTATGCGCACTGATGTGTTGAGTAACTGGTAGAACTTCCTAGTAACCTTTAAAACCATGTTTCTTGTAGCTGGTGATCTAAAAGGTTGACCATTTTCCAGAGATGTCCCTTTTTTTGCCAAATACCTATTTACCTTTATAGTCTATCTTGACATATTACGCCTTTATACCCCACCACTTCTTGTGCGAGATATTTAAATCTTTGGACAAATACTGCTATAAAGGTTTTCAGGCAGTAGGTAAATGCATACAAACTGCTTATAATAACCACCTGTATCAACAACTATTGTTATGTTCAAAATAGCAATAGCAGTAATAAAGTCTTAAGGAAATGAGGCAGCCCCAAACTATGATTCTCTAGTCACCAATTCCTACAAAGCAAGCAATTAATACTTACCACCCACACTACCAGCAGCATTAAACTCTGCTGCAATAAAGAGAAACATTTTGACACTTCTAAATGTGTCTGATTCTGGTCTACCATGCTGAACCATGCTATGGTTCCATCCTCCAGCCCTGACATGGCTGCTGTATCATGTAGTGTCTTATACTTCCAGAAGTGTGCCAAATATCTAGGATCTTTTAGTAAGAGTATCTCTTCAAATAAGTGTAGTTAGGCGGTATATTCAGTTTATGGGTATTATTGCTTTCCATTGATTTTTTGCTTTAACCTTTTATGAAACAAGTAGCTTTAGGAATTGCACACTAATATTTTGTTGTGATCTTTGCAGGATGACTTTTCATAGCAGCCATAATGTATTTATTTTAATAACAGGCAGTTCCTCTTACTATGGATATATAAACTTTTAGAAACACTTTTGAAGCCTTTTTCAGCTTTATTAATCGTTGCAATTCTTTATGCAAGGTACTCTGAAAGGTCTTTTGTTTAAAAATGGTTCAGATTACCATATTTTTTTCATAAGAGCTACTGTGCTTCATGCTAATTCAATAAATACATTAACAATAGTCTTTTGTTCAATATCTATGTGAGTTCATGTACTGGGATAACAAGCCCTGCAACTGATCTATATACTGTAAAAAAGCATTATCATACTATATTACACAATAGGTTTTCCTTGGTATTTATATTCCTTTGTAGGATAATAACATGCCAAAATGCATGCCAAAGTAATTCTGATTGAATAGTTTACATCTTTGGATTTGCAATAATAGATTAGTGATAAAAATGGATGGTTACATTGATGAATGTTGTTGCAGAAAAAGGGTGAAACAAATTAGCTATATACTGCATGCAGCCCTATAAATATTTTTTGAATGGTTGTACAATATAATACAATGTTGGTATCTTTCAGCATTGCCATGGATTTGGTTTTGGCACAGTAGAAGCAAAACAACTCAAGACATGGAATTTATAATATATGCAGTGGATTACTATCGATTTTTTAATCTATTGGCGGGCAGGATCCCTTATGAGAGTGTTGGTCTTCATACAAGAGGGGAAACTAGCTAGAAGGGAGCTTGCAGGAGGGTACGCCATTGCCATGGTGGACTTACTTTCAAATTCCCCATTATATATATAATTCCTTATTAAAGATGTGATCTGACTGTACCAGACTTCAGGAAACATCATACACAGTTTTAACTCAATGATACACCACCATAGAGAAAGTTCATAGGTGGAGCTCTGACAAAATGACTACATGTTGGAGGTGCAAGTTACACACCGGTACCATGCTCCATATATATTGGGATTTGGCCAACACATTCAGCTTTATTGGAGAGAGGTGCTCTGTATTGCCCCGAAAATTCTGGGTTTTTCCGATGGCCACTACGGCATAAGCATACCATTGATATACTGTCATAGGGCTAATATAAGGCTTCGCTAATTCTTCATCTTTTGAAGGCAGCTAAGTGTTTGTTTTTCACTGCTGCCCCATTTATAGGCACGCGGTTGTCTAAGACACATGAGATATACTTTATGGAGGAAGCTCGTGCAATTTCTGCAGATAATGTTAATACATTTCTCCAGTCCTGGACGGTATGGCTTATGTTTGAATATTCTGTTTTATATAAACAACTTACATCCTAATGTTTTGACTAAACCTTTGTCACATATTGAATCTTAGGATAAAGTGGGAAAATTGTTACCCCCTTTCTCTTAGCATTATTCATTTCTTTTTGTTTTATCCTTAATTACTTCTTTACAGTTTCTAATTGCATGTTTGTATTTCATTTATGTTATTTATGGTAGACTCTATACTTACTTTAGTTTACTAAAGTTCCTTACTTTAGTTTATCTGACTTGACATTTGGGCCATTTTATGGTAATATTTACTCTGCATACTCCCCTTAATTTTGCAATACCAATTTGAAATGTAAAAGAAATGTAATAAGAGTACAACTCCTCTACAATTACATTTTTTAAAGTTATCTTATATTGTAAATGATTTCTTTAAATCATACATATATTTGATCATGTTGTAAATATTATATTTTTTTTTTACTAAAATTTAAAATATAACAGTGCCAGCTCAGCTGATAAAAAGTTATTTTAGGAGTTTTAATAGTTTTTAAAATTAAATCAGGAAGATTATAACTTTGTCTCCCTGAATATTTTGGTATTTCAGTAAGTAAAATGCATCTGACCCCATAAAATGGTTTGACAAACTGAATAGGAACACTTTACCTTTTCAATTTTTTACACTCCCTATTATCACCTTAAAACTAAACCCTCATGACAGTGCATTTGAAATAAAAGATCCTGATGATAGGATGGCAATAATGGTATCTTAATTCCTAGTCTGTATCTACTTTGGTTCTGTTGACTTATTGACTAAGGTTAATTCAACATTTTGTGTGCAGAATACCCATTATGGTTTTAGTATTCATCATTTATACCTGATACTGCTAGAAATACATATTTCATACAAAAATTTATCTAAATACACATTATATACAGGATAGGCCAGAAATATACCTGTGTCTGTTACAAAAAAAAAGCCAAAGTACATATGGAACACTGCTACACTGGACAAAGACATACAATGATGCCATTTATAGACGGTTTTTAGAACGTGCACATGCTACATCAATAGCAAATCCAAGACAATGGCCCTAATTCATCAAGCAGAATCGGATGATCGTTCGCGCATTCGTATTCGCGATCCGAAATCGTACGCCGTCGCGCAATTCAGCAACTGAAAAAGCTCGCGGCCGGAGCCGCGCATCTCCGGCAGCTTTACACTGGCGAGCTTGCATTAAAAGTCACTGTTCCCCTAAAAAATCATTCTTTAATCCGCGATCGATGGCCGTGCGTACTTTCGCGTTTTCAATTATTTCATTTCTATCAAGACAAACGACAATGATATTTTAATTAGATCACAAATGCTTGGTGAGAATTTTTTACATTTCGCGCCCCCTATTGCTCATTATTATCAAGCCCGGAATCCGGCTGGCAGTGAGGAGGCGAGTGTACGAGCGCACTCGACTCCGGACCGCGGGAAACCGTGCTCGCTGGTCGTGCGTACTTTCGCGCTTCCAGCGAGCGCGGATTTTATTGATGAATCAGGGCCAATGCATCTACACAGGATAATTTCTATTTTGCTAAACTCAAAAGATATGGATACAGTCATATTGCCCGTTCAATAAATTTAACAAGTTGCTTATGTAAGTATACTGTAGCTAATTGAAAATGCACCTGATTATATCAATTACACATATACTGGTGATTTCTGTCAATACTTAATAATACTGAACAAAGGATGTATCAAACATTGGTTAAATATTAATTATTTTCTACCAAAATAAGGATATAGTTTATCAAGCATAAATGCACAAAATTGTAACACTTACAAACTATATTGTCTTGTCAACTTTTTTAACCTTGGTGGTCTGGTTTCCTGCTTGCTTGACGATGAACCTGTAGAGTGTATGCTTTCAGCACGGGTAGATGCAGGACTCCTGTGTGATAGAGTACATTTATTTACTAATATATAAAAAAGTGCAGTATATACAAGTAAGTATACAGTAGGATAACAACCCTTTGTTATATCAACTGCACTTAGGCTTTATAGTAAAGTTAACATATGGTTAGCATATTCAGTAAAATCTATTTAGCGTCCAGTTATGGGTTTACAATGACAGCCAACAAAATTATGCAACAAACATCAAGCAACCAGTCATTAAAAAATAGCTAATATTTTCCTTCACAGGTTGCTGTTAAAGCTGGGTTTTGATGGAATACTAATGTTTTCCCATAATAGTCAATGTTCTTCAGTTTTGAAGATCTTTTTGTAAATCAGGTCCGTTATGTAAGACTTACCTGCTAAAGCTCCCCCTTCCAGGTATGCAAGAGCCACAATGTTTCGTCAGCACTAACTAGGGTACAGGAATGGTTTATTTATTTGACATGGCTCAAACCTATCAATAGGAAACCCTCCTAACAACATGTATAAAGAAAATTATGACTGGTTGCTATAGTCATGTGAAAAAGAAAGTACACCCCATTCAATTCAAGGTTTCAGTTATGAGAAAAAAAAAAATCTGGTATTTAGCATGTCCTATAATTAGGTTATTACAACCTTAGATAAACAAAACAAACAATGCGTTACATATTACACGGTGTCATTTATTATTTAACAAAGACTAAGTCAGAAAGCAGGAGCAATGTGTGAAAAATTATGTACAACCTTACCACTTCCTTAGGAAATAAGAGAGTAAGTAACAGCCAGGTGATGCTAAAAGGGCTACATCATAAACCTTTACATTTTTCACAGTTCAATTAGAAAAAGACTGAGTAGAGAAAAAGACAAGTATGGCTAGTTTAGAAGGGTTACCTGGTAAAAGCCTCCTATCTCTAAAAAAAAAAAACATGGCAGCAGGGCTAAGGTTTGTAAAAGTGTATCTGAACAAACCACAAAAGCTCTGAAACAATGTCCTTTGAACAGATGAGATCGAATTTGTTGTTTTAAATAACCTTAACTGAAGATAGAAGATGGTATCATTTACACATCAAGAAAGTGCTAAGTATTTTAAAATTTAGACATGATGCTGACCTTGCAAAAAAAAAAAATACACTTCCGGATGACTGCTTTGTCAAAATATGACACACTGGCTGTGAATAATTATTACAGTGATTGATGTGAAATGTGGAGTCTGACTGGCTGCTAAAGCTCTAAACTACCACTAATTGATGGTGATAGAAGTCTGCTTGTAAAAATTACTTCCAATCATTTGAATAAGTTTCTGCCTCATTTCCTAAATCCTAACAAAGTCAGTTTGAGTCTATGACGCAGAAAAAGATCTTTGTAGATGTAAATGCACTGTGCAGGGGTATAGTTCTGTTCTGTTCTGTGACCTTAAACACAAAATAATGGATACTGTTGGAATATTAAAAGTGCGTGTCAACAATAAAATGCCTGCTATATTTTATGTGCTTGTTTGTATTGTGTGTGTGTGTATATATATATATATATATATATATATATATATATATATATTTTTTTTTTTTTTCAAAATTTAAGGTCAAAATTTACACTGCTTTATCCTCATTAGACTAAAAAAAATAGATTTAGAATAGATTTAGAATAGTATAGATTTACTCCACTATGACAGCTTTAACTCCCTATTACACAACTACAATTTATTAGGCCAGGTTAGGTGATAGAAGAAAATGTTCTACATAAAAGAGGTGATACTATCCAAACAGGGTTGATTTACGTGCCAGGGGTTATGCGTCTATAGGCTTCAGTTATCTATCCTTTGTGACTGTATACACCCTACCTAATGCCAAAGTGTACTTAGTGCCTTGGAATGTCTGTTAGATGCAACTAGGCCTTACCTTTTTGGTTTTACTGTTGTGTGCTGAAGTAGTTCATCAATGTATTAAGTACTTCTGCTGGCTACTGTGCAGTTGGCTCCAGAAATAGTATGAGGAGATAGTCTTAGTGTCCTTTTTTCTCATATTTCAGGGATGAAAGATATGTCTAACTCTACATGAACTGTGTTCCCCAATGTTTTAACCTGTGTTTTTGCATTTCCATGAGCCATTCCACACCAGGGCATTTGTGGGCATCACAATTTTGTTGCTTGTAAACACTTTCTTATTCAAATGCCTACAACTGCATATATATATATATATATATATATATATATATATATATATATTTATATTTATATACTTATAAACTCCTCCATTTAAATCAATGGGGTGTATACAAGCATTTACAAGTGTTGACAAATGCTCCCATTGAAAAGAAATGGAAAAGTTCACAGGTGTTTATATACATTTTAAATGCCTGATTTTCACGCCTAGAAACACTTATGTCACACAAATGCCCATAAAAGCACTATGGGCTTTTATAAGTATTTTTTTGGCTTGCTTTAAAATTTAAATGAACAAGCGTATACAGCCCCAACTATGAAAGTTTGGCTATTACAACTGGACAAGATCCAGCACATGGAGCAGCTTGTCACAGAGGATGGTATTAGCTGACGGCTCCGCTCCCCTGATTGCTCTTGCAGCCCTGTAGTATGTGTTCTTGGATAGAGATTCTCTATCCAAGAACACAGGAGTCCTGCAGCTGTGTTATCATGAATTAATGCATCCGTGGGAATCATCCTGTGATAATTCCCACAGCTGCATTCATTGATGAGCACAGCCGCGGGACTCACACTGACAGGAGGAGTACCGCGGCTGCATTCATTGACGAGCACAGCCGCGGGACTCACACTGACAGGAGGAGTACCGCGGCTGCATTCATTGACGAGCACAGCCGCGGGACTCACACTGACAGGAGGAGTGCTGTGGCTGCATTCATAAATACGGCAGTTGGAATCCTCGTGCACAGGAGGATTCCCATGGCTACATTCATGAATGCAGTCCAAGTACTCCTCCTGCCTCCTTGGGCACTAGAGTTTAAATGAGGGCTTGCCCTCATTTAACCTCTAGTGCCCAGGGATCGCGCACAGGACGATTCCCACAGCTGCATTCATTAATGCAGCCGCGGTACTCTTCCTGCCTCATGAATGCAGCTGCTGTACTCCTCCGGTAATGATTTCCTCGATCTTCCCATGGGTCCGCGAAATCGGTTCGCCAAAATTTTGCACACTCATCGGAAGTTCGAGGAAATTTTCACGAGAATGTTAGAGGCATTCTCTCATCCCTAGTCATAAATATGTCCAAGGCTTTGTGAACTGAAATCTCCTAAATATGAATCTCACAGTGTATTGTTTCTCAAGGTTACTTTGGTACTGGATTAGATATTTCATGTGTAAATAAAATCGATTTTTTTTCTATGCAGCAAAAGTAACCTTGAATGCACATCTGTTGAATGTTTTCTGCTAAAGCATGTTTTTCCACTTCGCCTCTTTATATTTTATAAAATGCAGGACACATCCTCAGCTACTTATGAAGCAAGCAAAAAGAAGTAATAACAACTAAAATAATTTACTTCATTATTCTTTCTACATCATCCTCCTGAAAACTAATTGCTTGCTATGGATTTTTGTATTGTGAGATCACTGAGCCGCTTTTTTTTTTTTTTAACTTTGCACTGAAAAAAAAAAGTTGGGTAATGTGGCAAAACCTTGAATTGAATGGAAGTCATTTGCTATTTTCTAGCAAATGTTTTGAATCCTGGACCAGATTAATTCCAAGTTTGCTGGATGGATCACCCAGCTTCACTGATGAAAGTGTATTTTCTCCAGCCTTAGACAGCTTTAATAAATCAGGCTCATTGTATATAGTATACTTTCTAAAAATTTTGTTTTTAAATATCAACAAGGAAATCTACCAGGTAAACCAAATAAGTTCAGTAGAAACCTAGCACTGCTTTACATTGTGGGTTTCATTTGCTAGACACTTCAGTGCAGAAAACTGATCCAAAACCATCCCAGAATTACACAAGTGAAATTAAGTAACCTGTATGCATCTTAAATATCCTAATGTAAAAAAAAACACTCTTTCTTGTGACTGGACATTCAGGGGGAACAAAAATGATTTTACTTAAGGTAACCATTTAGAATATCTAGACCAATAAGTTAGAAATGACCCTCCCAGTACTGAAACTACTATATGCCCCATGATAAGAGCCAAAAACAGAAAGTATATTTCCTGACATCTTTTCTTTTTTTTGTAGGGTAAGTCTGATTGAGAAGCTCATGAAAGATCATACCAATTCCTATAGGATTTAACCTTTACACATGACCAAGGAATCTCCTGGGTTACAAAAAGTACAAAGTTTGAGAAGGTGGGGATTTGCATTAGAGCAGTGTGAGTAGTGCTCTTTTAGGACTAATCTAAAGAGCCTGGCCAGATTTGCAGGATGTTAGGATAGCTATGCAGCAAACTATTATGTTTATTTTTTTTTCTACACAAATGGTAAGCGAATTCCTAAAGATTTAAAGTGGATTAGAACCTTTAACTTTATTTATACCCTTCTCTACACTAATTATAGAAAAAAAAACCAAAACACTTTTCAGTTTACCTATTGCCACTCTTTTCCAGGCAGAACAGTCCCTAGTCTTTTACATTCTTTAAAGCTACAAAAGATACATTTGCCAAATATGGAAATACTATCTTTGAGTTTTCTAGTAATCCTGCCAAAATACTAATACCCTTGCATCAAATGGCTGATGAAAAGCTGGTAGAAATCCTAAATAATTTCTACAACAAATACAAAAGTATTTACAACTACCCAGCTTTGACATGTGACTTTTGTCTGAGGATTGTACCCCTTTTCCCCCACCATCTTGGAGATCTATCCCTTCAGAGCCAGCCCACCCCCATTCTTACTTACCCCTCATCAATTCTCCCCACTCTCTTTTTTGACATCTATCGTAAAAGTCTTTCCTATACTCTTTTTTCTCCTGTTTTCCCCCCTATATCTAACCCATCTACCAATACATAATTCCCCTTTCTAGGTTTGTTCCCCTCTACTAAAGTCCTTGCTATATGACACACTCATTGTTAGGAAAATTTCCACTATTACCACATTCTCTTATTATCTCTTATACGTTCTTATACATTCTCTATTATGTCTTATACATCTGCAATAAGTATCCTTAGCACTACTTATTTTGTCTTGGTTACCTATTTTTTACTCATTGCACATAAAACCATACTTATGCAGTCATTAATTGTGCCTCTCTTTCTCTGTACAACTTTCAATTAAAAAAAATATCCATGAGTATAAAACAATAACTTTTGGCCCCTAAAATGCTATAAGAAAAGTATCCTGGGTACTTGGGTCCATTAACCTATATTCAGACCAACCCTCAGGGAAGCACACGCTGGAAATACCGAGTCCTAGCTTTCTCTATTCTCCCTTTGGTACTAGTAGAGACGTCTAGAGGTGAAAGAAGTATCAAAATATTCCACTAAAATAAAGATACCATTACTTTGATCAAACTTTACTTCGGTACAAGTAAAATCACTATTCTAAAAATCTACTTAAGTAAAAGCAGACAGATAATTAAAAAAAATGAAAAGAAAAAATGGTATAACAAATCCTGCAGCCTGCCAAGAAAGAGATGGGGGCAGTTCTTGGCCACCTGGTTTTTATCTGGGTCTATACCTAGAGCCCTTGTTGCTCTATTTTAAGTAAGCTGTATGCTTCTGATTTTCCAGTCCTGGAGGGAAGAAAGCTCCCTATGTTGTGCCTGTAAGTTGCTGAGTTGGCTTTGTACAAAAAGATTTTATATTTCGTTTTGTGTTAGTTAGCAAGGGACCTCAAGAGGAGGTAATTAGTTGCCCAGTCAGGTTTTTTTTTTGAGCTTGTATTTGCTGGCAAACTTTTCTCTGGAAATAAAGAATCCTGGCAGGAGCCTGAAGTTTTTTCAAGCTTCCCCCCAAAACTTAGTTGTATATTGGAGGACCTTTGGATATTGCCTGAAACACAGCAACTCTATCTGTTAAGCATTTCCAAAGCAATAAATCATATATTGCTTTTATTTGAAAGACTATCTGCGATCAAAAACGTATTTAGATGTCAAAGCCAATGAATCAATATTGGCAATAACAGATTAACATTGTGCCTTAGGTTTATACCTGAGTCAAGGATTGGCATATAGATGGATTCCAGACATCAGTAACTGCCCTTCCTCACATTTGCTTATAGAGGAACAACATTGTAGAGGTGGAATGTAACTTTGTGGAAATATAATTACAGGTATGAACCCAACATCAGTTAAAAATGATGACAACAAACAAGCAGACACAGACCTTATATTAGTGTCCTGGAGGCTTGGACTCTTACTGAAGTCTGAAACACATGTCTCTTCCTTGCCAATCTGAAAGAAAATAATGTTATATCAAAACAATGGTAAACAGAAAATTGAGCTGCAGAATATTTGTAGTCTGTGTGGCCTGCACGCCTACAATATCCTTTCTAATGTCAATGATTCAATTTTACAGTGCCACTCTGCGATCCCTTACTGCAGGGTTATATGAGAAACTGTGCATAAGGGAGAAAATAGGGCTGGCTTATTACAACACAAAAGCATGGGACAAGATAGAATTGAATGTGGCTTACAGACTGACAGCAGAAGGGGAACATGAGAATGGCTAAGTGATTAATAGCAAAGGAGACAGAGAAGCTATAGTGATTGACAGCAAAAAAGAAAGTGTGGCAGGTAATTCTCCTGTTATTGCAACCTTCTATTTTTCAACCACAAATGCCTATTGGAAAATGTAATGACAGAAAGGGACTGTATCACTTCTATTACTATTTGTATCTATTGTATTATATTAATTGTTTTTAAACAACATACAGTATTTGATTTACATAAAAATGAATATGGACAACTAGAATATAACAGATACTATACATTGATCATATTTTAAAGAAATGCATACACTGCAATATGAAATTCTTTAGATCACAACATCTTTTCATTCAATCACCTAATGGTTGACCTTTGGGCTTTCTTACCTGTATGAAACTAAACTGTCACATTTATTTAAGATTTTATTTATAAAACAAATCAGCTAAATGTTTCCAAAAATAATGAGACAACACAAAAGACTATTTGAACTGGGAGTTTTTGAAATTTTTGCCAAACAATAATGTGGCTGTCAATTATAAAGCTTGTTAGCACGAAAACTGTAATAAAATATTCAATGTAAAACAGTAATACAGAACAAAACAGGTTCAGAATAGGCCACAATACGTTCTTGTGGTCTAAATAGTACAATTTAGGCCCCAGGGGGCACAAAATACAACATAAGATGTAACAGATTCAGGTTGGACCACAATGATTTCTTGGGGTCCACCAGGTGATAAATTGGCCCTAGGGGGCACTAGATATGCAGCATCTAGCCAGACATATACATTTACTTGCCACGCAGGTTTATAACCATAAATTTATGTTGATTGTTGTACCTGACGCATTTCGGCCTATCAGGCTTCCTCAGGGGTAGTAGTACTTTGACAACATGTGTTTGACACTTGTGGTAATTGTATCTACATTAATGAAAGTTTTTTTTTTAATCATATGATAAGGTATATATCAGTATCTTAGTATTTAAACCATATGAACTATTTTACTGAATGCATACGATGCAATGTGGGTCAATATAATGATGAACTATATATAGACAGACTAATGTTAACATATATATGTTCAATCAACTATTCCAAGATATATCAATAAGCTAGAGGTTCATAGAAATTATTGAATATCATAAGAACATGTTAAGGTGATATCTCCCCAGCACCATGAGCAGTGCTGTAGCAGGTATATTATTGGGACAGATTAGGAATCTAAGAGCAAATATAAAATGTAAGTCTATCCTAAAAAAAGTCTTGTGAAGATAGCTAGAAGTAGTGTGTTAAAGGATCTAACTTTTGATATTACCCTTGATCTGGAGTAAATAGGAATACCGGGTGTATACTGTCTTCCTTGTCTGGTGGTTTCTTGGGTGCAGAGGAGCAGGGAGATCCAGGGAACGCCACTCCATTTAAAGGACAATTACGTGCATGTGCGGCAGGGGGAGGTCCTGGGGACGCCATCCTTTAAATTGTTTAATCATTTGTTTTGTAATACTATTTTACATTGAATAATAACACAGTTTTTGTGCCGAAAACCCTGCTTTTCCCTCTTTTCTCCCTTTCATTTGTTAGTTTACTAATTAGGGTTGGCACCTAGTTCTTTGAGAACAAATAACTATTATAACCACCACCAACACCTATTATTTTAATTATATAGCTTATTACGTAAGGTAAACATGAACTGTACTAATAAAAACATTTAAAACGCAATAAAAAAAACCCTAAAGTTCTGCTTTACACAGGAGGTTCGTAGAGGAATTGTGAAAAGCAAAGCACAGAGAAGAATATTAGTAGGCAGGGGGGCAACTTCATACTGAGTATCACTATTTGATTGTGGTAACATGGAGGTAATATACAGTCAGAGTATGGTAGGTGGGGCTCTAGCACTCATATTTATGGGCTGCATATTGTTACAATTATTAATCTGTTGTCTGTATATTTTTATGAACAGCCATTTTGTTTTTCTTATATCATCATGTTTTGCGGTAGTTGGCTTCTAATAAAATCTTGCTATTATCGCTTTGTTTTGTCTTCGTCTGTATAGGAGAGGGGTTAAAAAAGAATCTGTCCTAAGTTTTAAGTTAGTCAGTCAACTGGCTGACTGGGATAGGAGAAGGCTTTTTTTATGTTAAATCTCTTTCAAGCCCAACAATCTACTTCCTCCTGTTACCTTTATTTCAAATACTACAAATCTGTACTTTCTCTTTCAGGTTGCAACTAAAATGCTTGTACATGGTCATATGCCATCTGAACTACAGCACAATCCTTCCCTGTGGCCTACCAACAGACTGGCACTTCACCAATTGATACTGAACTCTGCTGCTTCCTACATTCATCTCTTTTTCTGCTGTTCTGTTGCTACCCCTCCCTGCCATTTCCTCCACTAACACAACCCCTCGCCATCTACTAGCTCTCATTTTTAAATTGCTTCAAAATTTGTCCTATAAATTTCCTCTTAAATTTCCGGATATCATTCTATGCATAACCTTTACTCTGCACATGAAACTCTTATTTTCCACTGTGATAACCTCCTCATGGGTTTCACCCCTGCTTTGGAATGGTCTTCTGCATCACATTTGCCATGACCTAAACCTTCAACCATACCCCTAAATTATTGGATAATAGGTAAAACACAAATTCTCCACCAAATTGTATCAATGACCAAGCTTCAAAACATTCAGTGAGTAATTAGGAGGAAAAGAGAGAAAAGAAAGAGGGTCTTTTTGGCACCTAAAATACCTCCAACTAATAATAACTCCAACTTACGTACCCTTAAAATGCATCTTTTCAAACAACCATACAATTTATCCACCCATCTATCTTACAGACTCTTAACTGCTCTTAATGTTTCCATTTTTGCTGTTTAAATTCTAGCTGAGTAGAATTAGGTGAGTTGGTGAGTACTGCAACAATCCATTCTTTAGATCAGTGGTCCCCAACCTTTTGCATGTCACGGACCACTAAATGCACAGACTCCGCATGTCACTCATAGGGGAAGAAACTTCCCCCAGAATGAAGTCATGATGCCAGAACCCACCCACACTCCCATTGCAGGCTCCAGGGACACAACCTGCCCACCGTCAATGACCAAGCTTCAAAACATTCAGTGAGTAATTAGGAGGAAAAGAGAGAAAAGAAAGAGGGTCTTTTTGGCACCTAAAATACCTCCATAGGGGAAGAAACTTCCCCCAGAATGACGTCATGATGCCAGAACCCACCCACACTCCCATTGCAGGCTCCAGGGACACAACCTGCCCACTGTCCTGAGCCTGTGATGTCTCCGGAAGACGTGGTCCGCGGCTGTGGCCTGAGTGCCCCACACGCGGGGTCTTTCTTCTGACCCTGCTTTTGGGCACACCAGCCAGAGCCACGGCCCACTTGTCAGACAGCTGAGGCTCACTAGTGAGCCATGGACCGGGGTTGGGGACCCCTGCTTTAGATTACCTATATACAAACCGTGAAATATTTTTAAAAAATATGGAGTTCCTTTATTTAAAATGAATAAATAGCTGGATTAAATGGTAGTTCTCGATTTCTGTCTCAAGTTTACACTTACAAAGCATGATTCTATGCTTTCTTTTTGTCTTATGATAGTGTAAGCTTCTTTTTTTTTTCTTGTGAGAAACAAATTGCCTTATTTATTTTTCAGATCTCTAATAATGAAGAGGTAGATTCCATTAAGCAGAAAATAGAACATTCAAAGGAAAACTGTATTTGAAGAAATTCTAAACTAAAAAGAAGCATCCAACCTATGTTTTAGATATACACTGTGTCTCATCAATCTTTTATGCCAAGAGAAAAAAAAGCTGTTAGGAAGGCATAAATTAGGAAAAACAGAAGGTAAAAAAACTGAAAAAAAATCAGAACATGACCATACATCAAATAAGGATTTGTCGATAAAAAGGCAGAGTTACATTCTCAATTCCCATAAGTGCTATGAAAGCACTAATTATTAAACCACTCCATCTCTGAAACTTGTGTGGAAGAGCCCATTAATCTACTTACTCCCTCATTAGGGTTCTTGTAAGTGCTGCAAAACTTTTTAACTTTCTGCAGTATATCTGTTACTAAGCAAAAAAAACTTATGGATTAAATGTACACATACCTACCAACCTACCAATCAAGGATGCTTAAACCTATTGGAGTTTTCTTCACAACTACTGTTACTGTTCTTTTACATAAATAATAAAACAAACTATTTAAAACTCCAAAGGATGGCTGGTCATTTCAATATAAAAATGTAGATAGTTGAAATTGAACATTTATTTATAAAGATCTCCATTTCAGGGCAAAAAGAGGAACATAATGAATAAAGGACAGGGGGAATTGGTTTTTAAAACAAGAACCATCCCTCTTATATTCACAGGGAGAACATACACAGCCATTGACCCATTCTTCTATCTGGATGTATAGTTAGGTCCTTAAATATTTGGACACTGACACACTTTTAAAAATTTTGGTTTCATACATCACAATGGAATTGAAATGACACAAATGAAATGCAAATGAAGTACAGACATTTGGCCTAAATTTATTGGGTTGAGCAAAATAATTTTATAAAAAATATTAGGAACTGGATTCATTTTATACACAATCCCCTCATATCAGGACCACAATTGTAACTGGACAAATTATGTATTATAGTTGAAAAAAACATGTTCATTTTTAAGTCAAATATGTTGTATTAGAGGAAAAAAGAGGTTTTAGGCTCATATTTTGGGTAAAATAAAGAGTTCATCTATATTTTATATATCTATATTTTATATATCTATACATCTATATATAAAACATGATTTACATCAATTATAGTGAAAAAATGTTAGTCATAGATAAATACCCTGGTTCTGTTCAGACCAGGGTATTTTTGAAACTAGACAAAGTCTTCATAAGCAAAAGATTGGCGGTGATTGATGGCTCCAGGCAATGTACATGCCCGGGCCACCCCCTCCCCCTGTATGAACCGCCCCACTTCTGGGCAGTTCACATGCTATGCACAGAGAGGACTGACAGAATCGGGCCATCCATTTCAGGGGACATAGCATACTAGGGGTGTGGCCACATGCACACCCAGGCGGGCACACACTCCCAAGAAGTGAGCGCTGTATTTTAGGTGCGCCTTCTCCACACACAGCCTGCTCAGCTGAACCCACACAATACAGGACATTTCTGCATATATGGAAGGAACATCTTCAAGGTAACAATTTCCTATACACATTTCCTATATGGTTATTTGAATACTTACCCTAACTGATATCTTCACCATATGCTGCCACCATACAGGATCTAATTTATTTTTGTGTTGCGCAGTTTACCAGTTAGTTCTTTTTTTATTTAGAATGCACCAAAGTATAGCTCTTGTTACACCTAATTTTTGTATTTTTTCTGATGTTTTATTTTCAGATGCGTAGACACTTCCAATAAATGTCGTTGGAAACGAACAACTAACGGACGATCGTCCAAGAATCGTAACAAAAAAGGTGCACAACGACTGACCAACGACACTGACGAATGATGATTGTCGCTGGAAATTAACGATCATCCTGTTGGATCTAATTGAGTGACGATCGTTCTCTATCTATCGTGTGTACTGTGGTTCAGTAATCGTGGATGTTTTTGCAATACACTTTCTCCTTTCCATGTCACTTCCTGCATCGTTCAAACGACCGTATCTACATTATTGGTAGATTATGTTTGAATGATCATATTGTTACAGCATGTACAGAATTGTGCACAATACGATTGTTCAAAATAATCGTGCATAATCATTGATTGGTCTTAATCGTTTGTTTTCTTATGATAATTATTAGAAGTGTGTACCTAGCTTAAGGATAGTCTGTTTCACCTGAATGGGAGAGCTCCTTTTACTGCATGTTGTAGGTTCCCCGCACAATCTTCAAGTCTAAACAACACGCCTGATATCAACTCCAGACCTTTTATCTGCCTAATTGATGATGAAATGACAACAGTTATACAGGTTTGAAGTCAACTGTCCAATAATTTTTGATCCCTTAAAAAGAGGATAGTACATATTTGGGAGGAGTAATTCCAAAACCCCTCATCCAATTTGGACGTGGATATCTACAAATTAAAGCTGAGAGTCTACACTTCATGTCCATATTCATTATATAACTGTAATTTTAAATATGTTTCAGTAAAAAGTTAAAATAACAAAACATGTGGGAAAAAAACTTCACACACATCTAAGAAAACTAGTGAGGTTTTTTTTAGCAGTTAATGTTTGTAATAAATTATTTTTTTTTAATTTAGTATTCTCATAAAACCAATGCTTATTCTAAATCATAATGAGCACATTTTCATACCTTAATCCCAGTGTCACTTTATGTGACTAAAGCCGAGATAAAGATGAAGCCCTCCAATTTACTAATTCCTTTGACAAAGTATTCCTATGAAACTAGAGGGTAATTATATGACAAATGTTATGACTTCTCAAAAAAATATTAAAATATTTTATTCTTTAACTGTATAATACAAAATAGGAAGGATATTTTTTGTTCCTTGCTAGTAAATCTAAAAGGAGTTCATGTACACAATTAGCTTTTTATCCTAAGGGAACAAGCATTGACTTTTGTCTGATGCTTCCACTTAATAGGGTGACAATCTAATGTTTACTTGTTTATAGTTGCAGACAAATGTTCTAATAAACTGGCTTTTTTGCCAACTCGAACAACAGTGGTCTATACGGGAGCAACCTTGAAACTTTTGTTTTTTATATTTAAAACTGTGCTATATAATCCCATTGTTATATATCATGTGTATTGCATGATTTAACTACTGTTATCTAGAATACTGTCATCACTGCAAGGATGGGTGCTACAATCTTCACAGCCAGCTCCAGGCGGACTTACTACCTAATAATTGCATTATGTGCACGAGTTACATCATCCCTGGCCGGCTGGTCATACCCCACAGAGCCAAGCTTTAGGCTGGTTTAGAGCAAAAACAAAAATCCATTGAGAGCTAGGGAGTTAGATATTTGACTTGCATGTCTCTTTTATCAAATAGTACTATCTCCTGGTGTTTTTTGTTTTCTCAGTTTAGGTCCGCTTTAAATATATAGGAGGTGGCAAAAAGTAAAGTGGTGCTAGTTGCATCCATATTGCATTGTTAGATCATATACTCTTCAGAAGGAGAAAAACTGCCTTTTGTTACTTGCTTTCATTTACCTTCTCACTGTAGTCCTGGTTTGTTTTCACAACAATTTAAAGCCTATATTCTCTTCTATTCCTGCTGGCTTAGACATTGTAAAAATCTATTCTGTATATTCAGAAAAAAAATTATATTGCCAGAAGTAATAATGGTATGGCAAATCTACAGGAACAGAGAGGACATTTTGAATCTTCCTTTTACACAGCAATAAACGACTTGAGCTACAATAAAAAAAAATTTTGTTCTTGGATTTAGATATGCAATAAAGTTTGAAAAATAACATCCTATTACTTAAAGATTGATTGCTGGAGGAGTTGTCAATGAACTGTCATAAAAAACACTGAGGGACCAGAGATGATTTGATACGTTTTAGGGAACCTGCCCAGAGCTGGCATAAAAGTGATACACTACACAGTGGTTCTAAATATTGCTAATTGCTACATTTTAGGATCCAAATAGCTATCAATGTAAAAATAAAGTTCTTCTGTTTAGTTCTTCCATTTTTTTAAATTCTTTCTGTACACAGGTATCCCCTATACACATCAGTTATTTGTAGGAAAAGCTGGGAGCTCCACACACCTGAGCTACCCCCCTGTAGGCAGTGTCCATCTGTGCTTTGAGTATGTTGCATTTAATGTGTTCAGGTAAAGGTGAAGAAGGTGATATAGGGGAAAGGAGAGGCTTCTCGTGTGGTTTCTTGTCTTCACCCTGTATGGGTTTTAAAGAAATACAAAATGTACAGATTACTTTAACAAGCACAACCAACAAGAGTTGACAAGCACAACCAAGAGTGTCCTTTGCCTGTTGTAACCAAAAACCCTAAAACTAACACAATCACATCAGCAATCAGCAAAGAATACATTATCTCAAAATAATTTTTAGTGCCTCAATATTTATAAACAGCAAAGCATAAAAGTGCAAAGAACTTACAAATATTTAGATATCATAACATTATTGTGAATACAGAATGCTTTGACTGAAACTCTAAAGTACTGTCTGTTACAACCCTCATAATATGCTAAACATATGTGCAAATGAGCTGCCAAAGTGCTAAAATAATACATGTGCCAAATAAGGAGTATAATAGTAGAAAACCAGACAGCTGAAATAAGGCCTAAGCGTAAGCATGGAAAAGAGAACACTAAATATAGGAGAGAAAAATCCAGATCCTTTAGGTCACAATGGCTCTTTCAGCCTACCTTTTTCCCATAGTGTATTTTGCTGCTGTAATTTTACAAGGTAAATGGTGCACATACACCCAACAATTCACATTATTTTAAAGTTGTGCTTCAATAACCCTGAGTGCAAATGAACCTGTCACTTGTTCATTAGTTTTCCTTTTCACAGTTCCATTGGTTCCATCCAATGCATTAAAAGAATACCTCACAAGGCTTGTCAGTACGTTTTCTTTTCTGGGATATTTTGTAAAAAAATAAAACATTTTTTTATCTTGTTTGTTTATTTTATTTATTAACTTTAACTCTTAATTTGTAACAGAATGCCATAACCACAAACAAAAATACACTTTCATCTTTTTACCATTTTCCTTCAGGGACCAAACTTTTTTTAAAAGAGAAATGTCCATTTTCTGGACTTTCATTATTCCTTTTTGATCTACATAAGTAAAGGTGGTATTATTGGGGAAGATAAAATGATTAGATTGCTTCCAGCTGAAATTACATCTTTCTATCAGGATGCTTCTCTGAAAGCCTAAATACAGTCATCTTAGGTGATCTCAAGGCTTAATTTTTAATCATAATATGTAGTGTTAATGTAACGCCTAGGATATCCAAGGATTACAAGATGGGCAATGTGGCTACTAGTGCAATATTCTATACTATCGTTTGTACACGACATATATTTTCCTTTTATATTGCTAAGTTGGTTCTGCAATATATTCCTTTTTAAGGGAAAATAATTTAAAGTAGGATTCCATTGGCAGGTTCCATGAAAGTTATGTTAATAAATAAGGTTGGGTTTTTTGGTGTTTGCTGTAAGCTTTTCTAGTTAATCAAAAATGGAATATTTTTGAGGACCTCTTTGAAATCATATGTGGTGGTATATGTGTTCTCGGAGGTATATGTGTTCTAATGTAGCCTTCATGCCACATGCATGCTTTATGCATATAAAACATACTCTAAATACTTCCAAAGTTCCATTGAGTTCCTAATTCTGAGTCTATGGTGCCTGTGCTAGGCTAAAATTCTAAACAATGTTATAAGCCCTGTCTAATGAACCTTTCATCAAACCTGAAAAGCAACATTTGTAAATAGTGATTTTGTATATAGTGATGCCCTAAAAAATGTATTGATATTCGTGGCTAATACTTATAAACCATTACTACTAGTAGTGGTAGTAAAATGGAAGGATAAACCAGTACCTTGCTCAAGCTGATGTGCAAAGGTGACCATGGAAAAGACATCATACTTGATTCAACATCTGTTTTTTTTAAATGCCTTGAAACATCTTCATAAAGAATAGGAATTTCAGAAGACCCTCCTAAAAAATACATAAAATGTATGTTATCCGAGCATAAAATATTTTACAATACGTGTAACAGTGTTTTTAGTGCAACATGATCATGTATTGTTTATCGCAGTATTGAGTAATCTCACTATATTATAAATGCCATATGTATATTTAGGTATATTATACCTAAAAACACATAAAAAACATTAGTCATTCTACATTAAAATCCGTAATGTGAAAATGCTTATTATTAGCAGATATCATATCAATGACCATCAATTTTCTGACCCAATTTGCTCAGTCCTCCTCTGGCACTGAACACTATGTTCTCTGGTATTGTAATAGGGGGGAAATTGAGGTTAACAATAAATAATAAAACACAGCAGCTTGTCTGATAAAACTGGTCAGCTTCACACCTATTAGTCACAAGACTATACCAGGCAAAGGTAATCAAATAAAGCTACTTTTGAACACCTACAAGGAGTGTTTAGCCCCAAGTCACAACTGTGACAGCTAGGTATTCCACGAAATGTCTCCTTTCAGCTTTTCAGGGCACTTTTGCTCTAACATCTTTGAAGCTTTTAGCAAGTTCTAACAAGAGATGCAGTGCCAAGTAAGAACACCACAACATGATAAACTTGAAAATACATTTTTTTTACAGTCACCCTGCCATACTGAGGAGTGTACGATGGATTTGCATCTATTGCTGCCCCAGAGAGACGTCAGGAAGTTTGAAGAAATAGGTGGGACGTCCCCTATTACACAGCTGTCCGCAAAACAGATATTCACGCTCCAAACATTTTTTTCTCACCTATTGTTCTGAGAACAACAATAACAGTTTGAATTTTCTCCTACTTTATTTCTAGGTGAAAAATGGTTTTGCCCAGAGATACACTTTAAACATTAGCAGAGGGAAGGCTTTTCTATACCCATCTGATGTTTGTGAAAATAATGCAGTTTGTCATTGGCACTAGAAAATTACAGCTAATATAAAGAAAGAAAATTAAAACTCATCTTTCAGAAATCTAAGCTTTTGTGGGCTATCATTTTATAATGGTAAAGCTTTTTGAAGAGGTAAATTTGACATGAAGCATTCTCTGGTGAAGAATCTTCCAGGTCCATGTGTTTCAATGGACATGGGCAATCAATGTTTCAGTGATTTTCAGATTCTCTGCTTTAAAAACAGACCTACCAGACTAATATAGAAAACATGGGGGAATAATTCAATTACAGCAGTGAATTGTGATGGTTTACTAATTTATTGTTTAGAAAGTGCACAGAAAGACAATGAGGGAATTAACAAGGACCTATTCCTTGTTAATTCCTTAAACCTAAAAATTCAAAATATATTCAAAACTACTTCAAAGTGTAGTTACATAGTTTGTCAAGTTGAAAAAAGGCAAGGTCCATCAAGCAAAGGTCTATCAAGTTCAACCACTAGGGAAATAAACATATGCCAGAAAAAAACCCTATAGACATAGAGATGATCCAGAGATAATCAAAAAAACCTTATTAAGCCTGATTCTACTTGCTCCAACAAGAGAAAAAAAATTCCTGATCTAAAGCAATCAGATGTTCCCTGGATCAACAGTCTCCGTTGTCTTTACTTTAAAGTAATCTAAAGAACCTGCAAAAACTAATTCCTGTGGGGAGCCTAATACACATTTTCACAGACCTTACTGTGAAGAATCCCTTCCCTATCTGGAAATTAAACTTTTTTTCCTCCAGACGCAAGGAGTCTTTACTATACCCTACTAGTGAATATTTGTAAAGCAAGCTCTCTATATTGACCACTTATATATTTTTAGAAAATTACCATACCCCCCCCCCCCTTCTTCTCAAGGAAGAATAGATTCAGTTAAACTAATCGCTCTTTATAGCTGAGCTCCACCATTCCTTGTATTAGTTTAGTTGCCTTTGGCTAGGTACACAAGTGCAATAATTATAGTTTGAAAACGAACGATCAACGAATATTCCCGATTTTTTTGAACAATCGTATTGTGCACAACCCTCTACATGCTTTAATGATACGATCCTTTAAATATAATTCACCAATAAGGTACACACTTATACGATTGTTTGTAAATGATCGTTCAAACGATGCTGGAAGTGACATGTACAGGAGAAAATGTAACACAGAACAATCCACGATCACTGAACGACCGTACACACAATAGATTAGGAACAATTGTCACCCAATCAGATCCCCTCGGATGGTCATTCATTTCCAGCAAGATACCTCGTTCATCTGCGTCCTTGTGCACCTTTTTTGTTAACAATTATCGAACGATCTGACGTTGATTTCCAACGACAATTATTGCGTGTGTACACAGCCTTTCTCTGCACTCTCTATACTTCCACAATGCTAAATACATATATAACATTTTAGAGTGAAATAAAAAAAAACTCTGTTCATAAACTCCTTACATGATTAAAAAAAAAAAAAGTGCATTATTTTAGGTTTTAAGAGAATATCAATACACTTGAGTATTTCAGTTTTATGTTTAGTGATGCAGTATTGATTCTAAAAATGCACTGCTCTAATTTTTTTTTCTTCTTCCTTCCCTGCCCCTCAGATCTAGGCTGTGGAAAATACTAGTACTATTGCAGCATAAATGCCTAAAATCAGTAAATTTTCTCAGCCCCATGACATCACTTCCAATGTAAATATTGTTTTGTTAAGCACGCAAAGAGCCGGTGATGTCATCATTGGTAAGGTAAATAAGTAATTAAGTGACTTGACCGGTTACATTCCCATTGACTGGTGGCTGTCAGGTGGTGGTCACCTTTTTTTTTTTTATATTTCATAGTCACGCTGCAATATTATTTTTATTGGCCACATCT
Organism: Pyxicephalus adspersus; assembly: GCF_032062135.1. Lineage (NCBI taxonomy): Eukaryota > Metazoa > Chordata > Amphibia > Anura > Pyxicephalidae > Pyxicephalus > Pyxicephalus adspersus. The sequence continues at coordinate 77,426,857 of NC_092862.1, read as the reverse complement.
AGGTTTGAATAGTGGTAGGGGAAGCATGGAAGCGGCTGGATAATTGCAGAATGTACTGAGGTATTGTGGACTATGGAACACCCCAACTTGCTAGATAGCACTGCAGTGCCGCCCACAGTATCAGACCCCTATTGAAGATCTTAGTGACAGACCCCCTAGTGCAAAAAGAAAAGGAGACTGGAGGATGGACATAATAAAGAAGGGGGCACTTGGCAAGGGACAACAAAAAATATTAGGAATCAGAGAAGTGCATTGATGTATTTGATTGTAACATAATACACTAAGGGGGATATTATACCTGAAAGTTGTTAACTTAATGATAGCAATGTGTGCCACTTACTGTATGTAAGAGAGAGGGAACTGTCTCATATGCCCTTCAAGGATGTGGACAAAATGTATGCCAGTTACCTAAAAAATGCTGACAGCAAACAGAAAGTGCCCTTCTCCCTTAATATAATTTAGAATATTTATTGAGATAAAAGCTTTAAAAAAGAAATGGTGACATTTTACATGACCCAATCCCACTAAGATGAATGGTTTCCTGCTTGAAGTATGCTTTACAGAATAATAATTTGCAGTGAATGCAATTGTTCTGATCTATTTCTTCTTCATAGACTTCAACAGGTTTCAGGCACAACAAAAGAAACATTTCAAATTAAAAATATCCAGTGAAGGTTAGGCAACAAATAGTCTAACAAATAGCATTGGATCAGGGGGAAAAGATGTAGTGGGACACTTTTTAACTTTTACTTTTCTAAGGGCTTCTTCAGACCCCAGAATTTTTCAAGTGGTTTAAAATTTTCATGCAGTTTGCCATCCTTGCTGCCTGCATCAGCAGATTTTAATAGGAAGTGTTTAAAATAGCTTAAAAATGCATAAACAGGCAGTTGCAAATTCCCGTAAAAGTGTATGCAAATGCCTGCAAAAACCAAACATTTTTTTCCTGAAAAGGATCTGGACACCTAGCTGTGGGCGTCCAGAAGCAGTAACATTCATGCTTTTTTTTTTTTTTTTTTTACTGCAAATCTGTCTATATATACTGCAAGCCTGAACAAGCCCAAAAATAGTGCAAGTTTGAACAAGAAAATATACCCAGTGAAGGTTAGACACATAAATGCAGTCAATTATGCACATATGCTAATGGAACTTCTTTTTCTGGATATACCATTAGGTTTAGATCAAGGGGGCAGGATTTATAAATGATTGCTTTTTATATTCATCTTGATAAACTTTCACTTAGAAAAGTATTAATTTTATTATGCTTGGACATAATTGATTTGTTAAAGTGCATAGGGACTTCCCCCATAGGATGGAAATTCTATGCTAAATTGTAAAGAGATGGCACCACTAATTTAAAAATGTGATGTCAGACTGGGGGCACATTACAAGGAGAAAGAGAACTTTTTCTGCTATCTTAGGACCAGAAAAACATTTTCCCATAACTTGTAAGGCAAAGGCAGCAAGAGGCCCTCAAAGACACAAATCGTCCTATGGTTTTTTTCTGAGAGTAGAATATCTAAATGGATGTTTTTTTTCCAAATCTGTGCTGTTTCACAATACCGCTTTATGTATTGGCATACCTCCTATACCCAGTCTTAGCAGATGATATGCCCACATGCTGAATAGGTATTATCCCCAGCCAGTTTAACTCAAAAGACATAGAATACAGATCCAAGGCAATTTTACTTCCAAGAAGTGCAGTATATTAGATACAATAAAGTCCTACAAGTATTTCCAGAAGTGTAATAAGACACAGGTTTGCCAATCCTTGTCTTTAAGATACACACTTGCAATTATGGTCGCTGGAAAGGATCGTGAAAGAATAAGTACCGCACGATGCATGAACAAGCTCAGTGCATACAGCACCGTTCTGCTCTATGGGGAGGGGAGAGCGAAGGAGTGGCACCCCGTTGTGTGCTCTCCCCCTTCACTTGCATTACGATCGTTCTTTGTTCACGACCGTCGTTCGGGCAAAGAATGGCGCGTACTGTACACACCTTAGATTCTCGTCAATATTGGCCCTGAGCCGATTATCTGGCGATACACTTTCATGAGTGAACCTGGGTGATCCAGTAAATCTAGAAGGGATCTGGTCCAGAATTAAAAACATTTGCTAACAAATAGCTTATGCCTTTTATCATTATTTATTAAAATTAAGGTTCACTGGTAAAAATGTATCTTCTCTAGCCTAGAAGAAGATACAGGCCCATTCTATCTTTAAAAAACTTTTTTACATTCTGTCCAGCCAAGCGGCAACCTACCCTGTTTCCCCGATGATAAGACACTGTCTTATTTTTTTTTGAAGGCCAAAATATGCTCTAGGGCTTATTTTCAGGGGGATGCCTTATTTACCCATGAAGAAGACTACAGCCATTCATGTCCACTTCTGATCAATCTGTGCCAATCATTGTCCCCTTCTGATCACTCATGTGCAATTCAAATTCCCTTTCTGATCATCTTGTGTCATTCAAACTCTCCTTCTGATCACTCTGTCATTCAAATTCCTCTTCTGATCACGCTGTGCTTTTTTTCTATTGCACGGCAGTTAGGACAGGGGAACAGCAGGTGGCGCTGTGCCGGCTTCTTTCGCTTTGCTTTACAAGACAGGAGAAAACACGATGCTGGCAGAGGAGAGGAGAGACGCTGCTGCAGCCAGACACACGCAGGATCCGGGTATCGGGTGAGTATGTTTTAATTATTTTTTTTGGGTGGCTTATTTGCGGGGGGGGGGGCTTTTTTTTCATTTTAACATGAAAAGGGGGGGCTGTCTTATTTGATGGCCCTGCCTTATCATCGGGGAAACACGGTATTTGTTTTTCTCAGATCAAACTTTATCACAATTTTTATTGCAAGAAAAACCTACATGCCTGATCTTTCCCATATTATGGCCTAAAAACATACTGTTTGGCTAAGTCAATATATATAAACCTTGTCTAGTCTGCATCTCCTATACTGTAGTCTAAACAGTTGTTTATATAGGTCCCAGCCACACAACAAATTTTGTGGCTTTTTTCCTTCTATTCCTTTCTAATATTGTTTTACAAGATAAAAATCTAACTATATGTGTCTTTCTCTTGCCCTCCTTGTGTTAACTGTTAATTCATGTAATCTTCATTTTGATTGTGTGGAAATAATTAGGGAAACTGGGATATGCGAGTGTTCATGAGTTCTGACATAATAATATTAATAAATTTAATTTTTCTTGGACCTTCCTTGATTCAGTCATGCAGCCAGTGGCTAGGAAAAGGGGGCAAATATGTGTCTGCCATTGCTGTACCATACCAGACACACTGCCTTTCCTTAATATTGGGAGTTTTGAGGGAAGGGCCTACTTTGCACATCCACTCCCCCAAAGAGGATGTGGGGAGTTTGTGGGGGTATATCCACTCCCTTGCCTAGTGGAACGAGTAAAGAAGATATATAACTTATTTCAAGAAAATGACAGTTTAAATGAACACACAGGCACCCTGGAAAAAAGCCACATTTTTAATAATAAACTTAATGTCAGGGTATACTACATATGTTTTTTGTTACTTTTACACCTATATATTTTAAAACCTCTCCGAATTGTAAGATTGCAGAAAAGGTTTGGGCTCCTGACCAGCAATTTAAATGAAAAAGTATGCACTTACTGCTTGAACTGGTACTTCCTGAAACTTTATCTTTGCTATCAGTGCCGAGGTGTCCATACGATGAGTGGGGATGATGGTGATGATGTTGATGATGGTGGTTATGTCTACTGGATGCTTTTGACGTATAACGAGTCCCTCCATTTTCTTCAATGTTGAATAAATGAAGATCACTGCTTTTAATCCCTGGTGACAATGGATACCTGATAACAAAACATATCATAAATAACAAATACCTGATACATAAAACATATTGTATATAGTGGGTTGGAGCACTAATATTTCATAATTATTGTCTTTTTTTACTGCTAGGGAGATTTCCCTTCACTTTTTATTTAGTCAACAGGACAGGAAGTGGGGGGAAATCTTACCATGTGGACAAAAAAGCAGTAACCACTGGATAATAGATTTATTCTTTCCCCACTCTAAATCAAGGAATATTTTACCTAAAAAATAAGATTTAGGGAAAACAAACTATGTGTAATACTTTAAAAAAAAAAAAAAAACTGTATAGGTAAACAAAAGCAGTATGAAGTACCCATAGCCAGTCTTTTTTTTTTATTTTACAATATTTTTTTTCTTCAGATTTACTTAATAATGCATCCCTGGGATTCTAGAGATGCAGATTGAGGTTATATTTGTACTAACACACCTATCTCAAGAATAAAGTCCAGAAATGATGTACATTAGAAAGAATAGTAACATTTTTAAACCAGTCCAGGTCTTTTACTTATCTTGTACTGGATTTCTTTCAGAGATATTCCATTGTATATAAATATACATAAAAAAGAGGTTGTAAGCTATTATATTCTGCCTTAGGAGATAGACAGGGCTTTAATTTAACCAAAATCTAATAAGTATGAGAATAAAATGTGTGTGATGCTGAAGAAAAATGGGAAAGTGTCCTGTAATGTTTTCCTTTTAAAGTTTGCATAAAGGGAACCTAGTATAGTGCAGATCGGGGGATCACATCTCCCCAAGCTTTCCTTTTTTTTTTTTTGTTTTAACAAAATCATGTATAGCTTTAGGATATCCCACAAGTGTGGTATTTAAAAAAAATGTGTATTTTCAATGTTGCTCTAAGCTGTATATAGACTCTCTCCCCACTATATGGTATTCGTTAAAACTTTTTTTCAATCAAGTAAATTGTTTCCCATGACATTTTACTATTTAGCATTTCACCTAATAGCCCTAAAAGGGCCAGATTTTTTTTATAAATTCAAGATTTGTCTCCCTTGGACCTTTTGGCGCCAACAAATACTTGGTGATGAAATATTATAATGAAAAAGCGCAAATATAATTTCACACAGGCATATTTTTCCTTTACATAGGTAAATACGTGCAAAAATTACTCAGTTAAACAGTGCTTTCAATAATAAATCATCCAAATGTTTTGAATATTCATATTACTAATTTTTCTACCATTACCTGTTGGAAGTTGTGCTACCATTCAATACAACCCATTTCAACAATAAAAAGTAACATTTTCCACCCATTTGTGCATTGCAATGGCTATTCCTGCAGCTACAGTGTTCATAAGGCATTCATTTTACTGCTGCTTTCTTAACCTTTTGTTTTGTGGAAAAAAACATTCGGTATACCATCCAAAGCAAGAGGAAAAATAAGTCAAACACCAGTAGCACACTTTTTGGCACAGTATGTGTTTCAGCACAGGTCATAAAATTAAAAGTCTATTCATGAGGGTAAAGTAATGTAACATGCTGAAGCTTTGAACTGTATAATTAACTTGTCCAAAAATACAGGTAATGAAACCTAGCACAGAGATAGAATAGAAAAGAAAATGACCTACTTTATATTCCCATTGTTCAACTTACTTGTTAAAGAACACACTGCCCATTCCTAAATCTTACTGAACCGTTTTAGCTCCTGCATCTATTTACCACTTATGGACCAGAGCAATTTCATGTTTCTGCTTTGGGCCTTTTTATCGGGGGATGACTTTTTCTTTACCTAATTTAAGAAAATAATGTATATTGTGTATAAGTTTTTTGGTTATATAGTCTTCCACAAAATCATTTTAATTTTCATGTAATCTATGAAAAAAAAAAAATGTTTGAAAGAAAATTTCTAAAGCCCAAGTTTTATAACAGCAACTACAACCGACTGCTGCATTACCTATTAGGTTCCATCTGTTATTTTATTTCAATAAACATACAGAAACCAGAGAGGGCATAGGAGGTAGGTATGTACTAGGGAAAGAGGTACAACAGTGAAAAAAGGGTGGGGGGTAAGTGTCCACATCAGGAAGGGTCCTGTGTCGATGAACAATAATCAATCCATGGGTTCCATGTTGGTTCAAAAGCATGGGGAGTGTCCTCCCATCCATGGAGATGTGCTCCATGCTGCCCAGGCCCCCACATCCCTGAAAGCAGAGATTAGAGGACCCTGGGAATCACCAAGAAACCTTGGTGGGAACTGGGTACTATCACAACATAACTTTGATCCAGACTGAAAGGGAATATTGAAGGGAGGGAATTTCTGGATCGCAACCAGGATCCACATAAATGTTGAGATTGCAGCCCAGTGCCAGGCTGGACCTCTATGTCCACCCACTGGGCCTGTCTGGATAATAAAGTAATCCAGAAAAACTGGGCTATTTGGGTGGCCCTATGATAGTTCCTAAAATTTCGGACCCCTGAGGCTTTCTCTGGACCAGGGGCAGGTGAGCATTGTGGTGTGATTCAATTGGCTCCTCTTGCAACCCCAGATAACTTTGCCTGACAAAGGTTTGAAGTAGGTCTAGGGACCTAGGAGGTAGGGGGATTGGGAGTGTGCAGAACAAATATCAATCTGTCATTTTGCCATAGCCAGTAATTGGAAAAGTGGTAGGTATTCAACTATGGGGACTTTACTGAATTTTGGGAGGGGGGTATACATAACAATAACAAAACATTTCACCAGATTAACAGGTGACACATTCACCAAGAAAATAATGACCTGAGGTTCTGTTTTAAATATATATTTACACCAGTAGTTGTTTACGGTAGCGATGAGTAAAATTTATTTGCTCAAAGTTCAGCAGATTTTGGCAGTTAATTTAATTGGTGGCACATTTGGATAAACAAATGTGGCCTTTTGCCAAAGCAGTAGTGACCTCCTCCTTTCTGGTATTCCACTAACCTGACTCTCGCCTCTACAATTCTCCTCTCTTCCTCTTCCTCTCCTCTATTATGAATGCTGCAGCCAGACTCATCCATCCTTCCCATCGCTCTTCTTCTGCTGCATCTCTTTGCAGTTCTTTTCATTTTAACTTAGAATCAAATTAAAGCTCCTGTGCTTTGCCTACAAATCCCTCTACAACTCTTGTCGCACTTACCTTTCTAACCTGGTAAAAAAAAATACTCTCCTAGCCCCTCTATTCGCTCCTCCAATGACCTACTACTGACTTCCTCAACTAGCTGCCTCAACTCTCTGAAGGGGTCGTCCTTGTCCCATTCGGCTTGCTCCTACTTTCTGCTCGTTTAACCCCCCCCCGGCAGTATTCCCGAGTGCTACTTGGAGTGAATTTTACATGCAAAAAGCGGTAACCCTGAGTCACACACAGGAAAGGAAAAAAAAACTACTACCTGGACCCCTCGATCCAGCAGCGTCCTCAGCGATCCCCAGCCGGCTTCTACATCACATTCTCGGTGTGATGTGTGAAGCGTCGGTTCACTGGAAAGGCGTGGCTGGGCAGGAAATTTAAAAACAGATTACATTGTAAACTGCTTTTAAATGCTTGATCACAGTGAAATATAATAAATCATAAATAATAAATGCAAAAGTATAATGTCCAGTGCCCTAATTTACAATTTGTCCACTATTAGCCCTGACCTTGATCTGAAGTTTGCTTGAACTTTTCCTGACCTTTTTCATCATTTCCGGATTTCATAATTTGAACACTCTGACCTTGAACATTCCTGACTGCTTACTGGAGACTTGACCACATCCATGGCATACAAATGGCATTTTGCTAGCGCAAAAAGTGTTGAACAACTAGAAAGCAACAATAGCGATTTGGAGTCACTTGTGGAATCAAGTGATAGTGATTCACCGGAAAACTTGTCATCAGACAGTGACAGTGAAAGTGAACTCGGTGACGAATCTAAACATGAGGACAGTATTGTGCGCACTTAGTGCTCTACTGACCTTGATACCGCTCAGGAAGCTCCCCCAAGATTCCCATTTACTGGCTCATCTGGTGTGAAAATTGATGCTGAACGCAACGACCCCTTGGCATACCTGCAATTGTTTCTGACAGATGAGGTTATTGAAAAAATAGTTGCTGAGACAAACAGTTGCTGCACAACAATGTGGGAACCAGTGACCAAAAATGACTTTTGGCTATTTTTGGGTTTCGTGATACTTCAGGGAGTGGTGGACAAACCCCTGCAGAAATGGTATTGGTCTACCAATAAATTACTTGAAAAAAAAGGCATGACAAAAAAGATGTGTACCTAATGAGTACAGTCAATAGTGCCTCCACTGTATGGTACGGACAAAAGATGGGAAAGAAATCATGAAGCCACAAGTGGTGATTGACTACAATAACACCATGGGAGGTGTCGACAGAGCTGATCAAGCAATGACATTCTACCCAGCAATGAGAAAACAGCAAAAGAAGTATTACAAAAAGATTTTCAAGCAGCTTGCCTACACATTCTCTACAAGCAAAAGAGTGACAGGCCTGTGAATAATTCTGACTTCATTTGGAAAGTTTACGAATCTATTGTCAAGAACCACCAAACAATATCAATGGCTGTGAATAGACCTGGACGCCATGTTGTTACCGTTATCAACCCGGAACGCCTGACTGGTCGTCACTTCACGGACTACATCCCACCAACTGAGAAAAAGGCAGCACCTACAAGGATGTGCGTGGTTTGTTGCTCAAAGAGGGATGACAGTGGTAGGAAGATCCACAAGGAAACCAGGTTCTACTGTCCTGATGACTTTGGACATTGTGCAGTACCATATTTTAAAATTTACCATACCCGGGATGTCTACTAGACATTTATTTTAAATTTATCAATAATATTGCACCCTTGTTTAGACACTGATTTTTGTTATATCACATTATTTTTTATAATTATTATTAAAAATATTTATTATATTATAATTTATGATTTGTGTTTCAAACTTTATAATTCAGAGTTACTCCTAAGAGTTACAGGCCTACAATACCAAACAACAAATTTCCATGTAAAACAATGTACAGCTTTTGGCATACAAATACTGACATAATTAGACTGCCAGGGAGGTTAAAAGAGCACTTAAAATCCATTTTTTCAAACTCTCCTACCCGTTTTCCTGTCTGTTGAAATCTCATCACACGTACAGCTCCAAGACTCTTTGGAATGGTCTTTCTCATCCTATTCAGCTTGCTCCTATTTTCTGCTCATTTAAAAGAGCACTTAAAACCCATTTTTTCAAACTTGCCTACCCGTCTTCTTCTGTTTTTTGAAACCCTCACTACTTCCCACTACTATATATCTCCCCTTCTATTGTGCGTTACTTCACACACCTCCTGGATTGTAAGCTCTTCGGAGCAGGGTCCCGTCCTCCTGTGTCACTGTCTGTAGTCATCCGTCATTTTCCACCCCTATTTAATGTATAGCGCTGCGTAATATGTTAGCGCTAAAAAATCCTGTTTATTAATATTATTAATAATAATATTAATAATAATAATAATACTATTAATAGTATGAAAAGCTGGACAGTGCTCTAAGCCATCTTTACTAATGCAAAAAAAAAAAATAAAAAAAAATGGGGCAGGGACCTTGTTATATGGAAAATGCACAAACCCTTTAAATTACTGGTCTGGGGGTGATTTTAAAACTGTATGCTGTGTTACAGAGCAATCATGGTTTTAATGGATAGCCTTTGGCACAGTGTACTTTGCCATTGTATTTTTAGCTTTAGAATTACATTTTTGTAAATGATACAACTAGTTTTGCTTACAGACAGCAAGATCCAATCTACTTTTAATTTATTTAGATCCAATCCTTTGGTAAAAGGAGTTATCTATGTAGACGCTGTTATGGAAAATAAATAAAGTTATAAGACAGCGAGAGTAAAAAGGAGATACTATATTGGGGACTGGGAAATGTTATATACTTACTGTGGGGACCTGGTGTCCATATATGGGTCCATAGAAATGCAACATGCTAATATGTTTCATTTTTCAAGTAATAGTAATAGTATATTTAAAATTAACTAAGCTTAGTAAATTAAGTTGGTGGGATGTTCCAAACTGTGTTGATAATGTGACATGCCTGTCATTCATATTTATCTTAAAGCACACAATGAGTTTCAGCATAATTGCTGGATGTCTACAGGAGCATTGTTTCGTCAATGCAATTGCTTCTGATATTTTGTGCCCTGTACTAAGTAATTATAATAATTAGGGTATAATACGTATCTTTAAGAATTTTAAATGTCCAACAATGGTCCTTTACAGCATCAGATTCCTAGATAGCACCATTCTTCTACAAAACAAAATCCCTATAATGAGAAAATGTACAGGCTTGGAACTACAAGAATACTTTGCAAGCATAATTATATCAATTAAGCAATCAGAGTATTTATGCAGCCTCTGTGAGTGATCTAGAAGGTAAATACAACCCTGCTGTCACTGCTGGTTCTCTAATCACCATTCTTAATTTATCTACTGAGTTCACCACTATGTCAAATTTTCCACTTATTCTTAATTTGTAATGAGATCTGTTGCAAGCAGCTGTGCTTGCATCCAAACTATTTATCAATCAGGTGGAAATACAGTAAAATACTTTATTATGTAAAAATACAACCATGAAACAAAGGGACATATAAAAACACATTTATGATATATTTCTTTGAGATAATAATTTATAGACGAAAATGGTTATGCTTCCCTAGTTTGTTCATATCTTAAAGAGGTTGCAATAACATCTGATTTATTGGATCTGTTTCATTATGTCTATGATATGTATGCTATATGTAGTTCTTTACTTTCATTTACAGTAACAACATCATTGAACACTTCATTTAGAAGTTGGAAAAAAAAAATTAGGCTACATAAAAGGTCAAATAGTTGTGAATACTCCCTACGAGAAAACTCTATTTCTAAGTACACCTAATTTTTATTTACTATATACCTGGAGCTATGAATATTTGTAAACAATGATCTTGTATGCCAATTATAGTTAAATAATAAAAAAGAAAGTTTTTTTACAAACATTGAACATGTTTGAATGCAAGTGTCTTTTTATTGTAAGGTACTGTATATACTTGCTTTCCACCACCAATCCCAACATCTCCCCCCTGCAAATAGGGCCTCTGGTGTCTATGTAAAACAAAGGCTCTCAGTACTCAGCATACCCCTCTCATATGTTAGCACTGGACCACTTTAGTTAGTAGGAAGCAAATGGTTTGCTGACCAGAGAACTATAACTGGGACTTAGGTGGCTGGGAGCATGTTGAAAAAATTCTTCTTAAAAAAATTACATTTAAAACATCAGTAAGGGTTTCATATAAAGCGGACTTAAACTAAAAGTTTTACTTTACATAAAAGGGTAGACAATCCTTTTATGTAAGGTAAAATTACTTTTTTTTCAATGGAGAAAAGCACCTCCTCTTCTGTCTTCACATCATGCATCCCAATGTCTGTAATGCACAGAAGGAGGTTTTTCTTCATGGGAAAAAAAATTGCCGATCTCCATATGCACAGCGATCAGCACTCTTTTTTCCCCCATTTGCAGCAGGCTACGTGACCTGATATTACACCTGCGGAGTGCGAGATCAGGTGACGTAGCCAGAAGCAGGTAAAAGAGGAAAGAAGATGGTGGCGTCCATGGGTCCTGCGCCATCTAAATGTAATTGAAATTGTAATCAAAAGCAATATTTTATATCTACCTTATTTATATTGTATATTGGTTGCGAAGTACTTTATGTCTGTCTATTTCTTTAGAAAGAAAGAAAGATGTCTTTGAAGAATCAACAAGAATTAGAATACCGGTAATAGTATAACCCAGCATTGACTTAAAATACACAATTTTATTTTTTGTTCTGATATATAGGGACCAGCATACTTGGCACCATGTATTTGGATTAGATTTAAGATACAAAGTACACAAAAAAATATACAAAAAGCCTAAGCCAAAATATACTAGAGACATAGCAAACAGCGCAGACCCAAAATCATAAAGCATTTTTAAGGAATAAGCTTATGTTTAAATCTGGTGCCATAGGGCACAGGCAGCATTTTCTACAAACATTAGAAGACTTCAAATGATAAAACAGTGTAGAAACTTCCTATCAGCAGGGTGAGAAAAGACTAGACCAGGCATGGGCAAACTACACCCCGCAGGTCGTATACCGCCCAATAGGGATGTTTCTCCAGCCCTTTGTGTGTTCTGCGGCTCTGAACAGTGCTACCCCGAGCAGGGTCAGAAGAAGGACCCTGCTGGGGGGGTGCACTGGCCGGAGCGATGGGAGAGTGGGTGGGGTGTGTCCCTGCACACAACCCGTCAACTCTCCCATCACAGGCTCTGAGGTTGCGATGGGAGATTGGACGGGCTGTGTCACTGCACACAACCCGTCCACTCTCCCATCGAAGGTTCAGATCTGCGATGGGAGAGTGGGCGGGTAACGCCATCATGACGTCACGATCAGTGGCGTCATGATGGCCATAACCCGCCCACTCCCCCATCGACCCGGCCCGCCGTCAAAAATTTCTTCAGATTGTGGCCCCTGACTCAAAAAGTTTGCCCACCCCTGGACAAGACCAACATGTACTAGAGACACATAGCAGGCAGGTGATAAAAAAATAAACATTGTGCAGCAGTGAGACAATGGGATATCAAAAAAGTTCCCCAACTTACCCTTCTCCTGTGCAGTTTCCTATCTTCTATCCCCTCTCTGTAGCAGCGGTGAACATACCGTATACAATGTTAAAAAATTTTGGTACCACAACTATTGAACCCACAAGATTCACTGCAAAAACATGGTAGTGGTGAACCTGACCTTATCTTTAATCCCTTTTCCACACAGAATATTATTATGGATATATCACTAGGGTTTGATGACACCAGAAAGATACTGTAATCCTATTCAAAGGCAGATAAGAATTTTCATTCTTCTATTTTCAGACTGCATCAAAATACTTGGAAAATGAAAAGATTAGTTAGTTTTAAAGCCTTCGGCATCAGCTGGTAGGGCTGTTTTGAAGCTTTTAAAACAACCTTCAACTTCAGTTCAAGGATATTAAACAGAGACCCTAATGGAAGCAAAAATCTGCTTTTCCATTAAGATCTGTGTTTACTATTTTTTTACTTTTGGTTATAGTTGCTATAAGGTCTTAAGAAAGCAGCCTGCAGCTTCTCCAAAGCTTTGCAAATGCTTTGGAAAAATATGCTGTATTCACTTTGTGATACATATACACACATACAGCCATGTGAAAAAGAAAGTACACTCTTTCAGTTCTACCGTTTTATGTATTGGGACATAAAAAAATAATCTGGTCCTTAGCAGGTCCTAAGATTAGGTAGCATGAACAAGGACACACAGCAGATTCTACTATGTGATAGTGTAATATATTTAACAAAAATAGACAAAACAGGAAAGCCAAGTGTAAAAAACTAGGTACACTCAGTAAGTCAATAGCTCTTAGAACCATCTTTATCAGCAATAACTTGAAATATTCATTTTCTGTATTACTTTATCTGTTTCCCACATCATTGGGAGTTTTGAGCTAATTTTCTTTTCAAATATTGCTTCAGTCCATTGAAGTTTGTGTTGCAGTCATTGAGCATTTAGATCCTGCCAGAGCATTTAAATTGGGTTGAGGTCTGGACTTTGACTGGGCCATTGCAACATGTTGATTCCTGTCTTTTTCAGCCTTTCTGCTGGTGCTGCTTGGAATCATTGTCCTGCTGTGTGACCCAGTTTCAGACAAGGTTTAGCTGTCACACAGATTGACTCACATTTGGCTCTAGAGAATATCTCATGGTTTTGTTCATGTTCTTTTGGTTCATTGACAGTCCATTCCATTGCAGGTCCAATATTGTCCAAATAGAAACTTATGACAATAGTTTCCAGCATTATTGTTCTCTAATACTGATACTCAGTCAATTATTGCAAGGGTTTGGGTGAGAACAGCTTTACAAGCTGAACATCCAGGAGCTTTGCCTATGTGGATGGAGCGTTGGCCATTTACATACATTCAACCAATTTAGCAGCCGAGCAGTTGAAGACAGCTATCCTTGGCTGACCACATGCTGGATAAAGCTCAAAGAGTAGCCCATGCTGAAAGATATTGACCTGGGATTCTATTTGGACAACACTGGACCTGCAAAGGTATTGGTTACAAAAAAAGAATTATTAAAAACTTTTATTCTTCAATGTGTTGTGTTCACTATGTAACCTTGTATTTATTCTAAATGGTATGAGAGCAGATATCTAGGAGCTGAAATACTCCACTCCTATTCCACAGACTCACAGTGTAAGGGTCATGTTGCAGTTATGAGGCCCTCAAGTATGGTCCCTATCACGATTAAGGGCAATGGTGGATTTAGATTTGTCAAAGGGAAGGAAGCTACATTATGCCCTTTCTTTTTTGCAAACCTGACTCTAGAGGTCCTTTTTGTGGATAAAAGCAGAAATGCACACACATATGCTCATTACCCCTATTTTAAAGGTACCCAACCTATTAAAGCGTATGATTTAAAAAATTCCTTTTATATAGACCCCAGCCACTTGACTATACTATAACTCAACTTAAAAGGGTTGATTAAACCTAATTATTTACCTTTTAAATGCAATTGGCACAAAATCAATTTTAATTCCTTCAAATCTAATCCAACGCAATTTCAGGCAAAAAAATGAATCAAATTTGTTTAAGTCTACACAAATACACTCACCATATAAAAAAAACAGGAAAAACTGCACGACAGTGCATTCCATTAAATCCAATAAGTTCAACCACTAGTGAAATAAACATACTAAAAACCAGCATTAAAGATAGAACCATATATGCTAAGTTGATTTAAATGAAGGCACAAAACCCCTCATAAAACATGGTTCAATTTATGCCAGCAGGGGAGCTTTTATACCAAGTTATTTTATGTGTTTCTAGAAAAGCATCCAGCCCTTTTCCTAATGCAATCTATAGGAGGTGCTAAAATTACTTCCTTAGGGAGTCATTTTCACAGGCCTTAAAGTGAAGAATTCCTTCCATATGCGAAAATAAACTTCTTTTTCTTCTGATGCAGAATGCCCTCTTCTCCTTTGTAATGAGCTTAAAATTAATATATTTGAAGCAAGATCCTTATAAAGAGCCACATGGGTTTTAATTTTTGCCTCTTAAACTTATTGCCTATAGGCACATTTACAGTGTGTTTGTGTAGAATGGACTTCTGTTATGTGTTCTTTAAGGACAATATTCCCTACCAGTCCAAGTCATAGACAGCCACCATTAACAATGTAAAATATGCTCTTTTAAAAGGTAATGTATTTATCTTTCTATTTTTTCTTGGTCACCGCTTTCCAGATTTTCTTTTATATTTACATATTTGTCATATCTTTTTGTGACTTCCATAAACTGTAAAATAAAATTATCTTATATTAAATTTATAAATTTCTGTTCTTTTGCCACACCTGCAGTGCCATTACCTTAGTCCATATCAGAGTAGTTAAAATCACCCTTCACTACCACTGTCACAGTCTGCGCAGCCCTTTTTATCTGTGCGAGTAGTTATTTTTCTATCTCTTCTTTAACACAAAGGAGTCTATAGCAGACTGCAATAATTAACTGCTTTCCTATATGCAACTCTACCCAAAATGTCTCAACATCATACAATGCTCCATCAATAATTTCTTCTTTCACATTTACTTTCGGATCACTGTTCACATACAGACACCAACAACTTTTCATTTTTTTTCCGTCTATCCGAAAGTATATCCAGGAATGTTTATAGCCCAGCCATTTCATAAACAAAGTCAGGATACAGCAAACCAATTTATAAATACAATCTGTCTCCAGGTTAGCTCCAAGCTTTTGACTAGTAGTAAAAGTGGGGGACACCTTGGCAAGCGTTCTTTTTTTAAATCCTTTTTTTTGTCACTATTAGCCTATCAGTAACAAAAATGGCATACACTGCCTTCCCCTTTTTTCCCTTTGAAGTACTATTTGTGCCTATTAGCTCCAGGTTCTGTAACTGGCTTTTTGAGAGGGCTGCATTGATTCTAGTCCTCTTTTTTTTTAAATTTTAAAAAAAATTTTTTTAGTTTTTCCAGATAATACACACAAAGGAACAACAACAAGTATTAAACTTGTGAGTCAAATGGTACCACAATAATAAAATTTTAATGAAAATTAGGTTGGGACTTTAGTAATGACTAACTTTTGCTATTCAATTAATCTAATTTAGAATACACATCAATTAAAGGAAAGTGCATTAGCAGATATTAGTATGCAATCAAAAATTATTTTCATTAGTTCTATCATTTGAACACTTGGACTGCAGTAGAATCCATCAACAAGTTTCATAGAAAAAATGATGAACAGATGGAGGAGCCTGTTAAAAAATAAATTGCACTCTGATATTTTGAAAATATTTAGCTGCATTGATTTATTAACAAATGGTCCATCTGTTTAATCAAAGCAAGCCACGCATTCACTTTCATGCAGTCAAAATCTGAGAGCAGATTTCTAGAATCTTCAGAATATGTTACATTAAAACAGAATATGTTACAACAACAAAAAAAAAAATTTGATACTATGACACAAGCTTTTCTGGCTCTTATTTCATTTTTGTTTTGTGTAATAAGTGAATAATGAGATGTTCTATAACTGAAAATGCTGTCCATCTGCAACATAAACACTATTGAAACAGTCATGCTAGGATGTATGTTGCTGTTTGAGGCGTGAAGAAGCTCACAACTAGATCTAAATAAACGCCAATATAAACAAAAACATTTCCTCTTGGGGAAGAATTTGATGGCCACCAACAAGCTATTTGGAGTTAGTAAATTGGAGGGTGGTAATGTGAAAGATCAGGTAGCTGGTCAGTAAATTAAAAGAAAAAGGCCACTTAGGTGATGTTGGTAATGCATGCTCATCAGGGTTAATACTCTTAGTACTTTCAGGACATTTAATAATAGACTAAAAAGTTGCTGGCAGAAGGAGAGGGCATGACGCCCTGGTTCAAGAACTGAATGTGTAATGACCATGGGTTAAAGTGAAGGCCTCCCAGTTTGCTGTAGAGGAAGCGACCAATCCCAGTTGAGTGATATTCTGGGTACAGGAGGATTCCATGCCCAAACATTAGGATAGGCGTCTAGTGAGGTGGGTCTGAGAAAAGGGACATCTGAAGACCCAAAAGTGCACAGGGAGTTTGCAATTGAGAAATAACTAAAATCCAGTGGGTGTAGGGCCCAGTCCAGCCAGGACCTGTGCTTTAGTCAGGAATAAAAAGGTAACCAACCCAAAGTATGTGGGCTGAGTCTGCC
The DNA here is from genome assembly GCF_032062135.1 of Pyxicephalus adspersus. Classification (NCBI taxonomy): domain Eukaryota; kingdom Metazoa; phylum Chordata; class Amphibia; order Anura; family Pyxicephalidae; genus Pyxicephalus; species Pyxicephalus adspersus. The sequence continues at coordinate 77,409,740 of NC_092862.1, read as the reverse complement.
TGTTTTGTGCCCCACCAGAAATGAGAACCTGATACCAGGTACCTGAAGCTCAGAGAAAAGACATTTTGTTGAAGATAAAAAATGTCAGGGAATCAGCAAGGAGGTGCTAATAGACTGTCACCTGCACACTATATGTTGACAAAATAAACCCTGCCAGGGTTGTGTATGGTGTATCACATAGGTTTCTCACCTTTACATGGTGAGAAGCTTTGGGATTTGTGTCTGAAAACAATCTTTTGGCTACCTCAGTTCCTAATAAATTATGGTTGGGTTCTATAGAACTGAGGCTTTGTAGAGTTTTAAGTGAAATGAAAAATAAAAGTGTTACATGTCCTTGTCACTAGATTACATTGTTCTAGTAATTAGCTAGATATGATGCATTAACCTGTGTATGCAGTTGATATGATATATATATGGTATATGATAATAAAGTTCTTTGTGAGGAGTTCAGTGATGGCACACATCAGAGGCTGACTGCTTGTTTGCTTAGCCATAGAAAAGTACATTTTCATCACAGACTGAATTCTTTAAGCTTGGTTGCACACAATCTATTTCATATATGAGCTGATTTACTTGGTCTGCAAAGGCTTCTTTCACTGATACTATGTTTATTTATTGCAGGACAAACCTGACTGGACTGTCCCTGTCGCATGCATAGTTTACTGATGCCACTGTACCAACTACAATACTTAAAATACACATCAAAGCTAAGTAAAGCTGACCATATATTAGTTGACTTTTAATAGATTACATGTTAGATTCAATAAAAACATTGATTGATTTTGGCTGTGCTTTGATATGCAAAGGGAAGCAACTGCACAGTTTTTCTTGGTCATTAAAGAGTTAACCCGGGACTACAAAAACTGGAGCGGTATTGATTGTTTACCTAGTTGGCATCATCGACTAGTGTATGACAGATTTAGTTAATACCAAGTACAGACCAATAAACCTGAATACATTTAAAACAGTAAAGATAATTTTCACACATAAGGTGTATATTAGAGCAAAGGTTAACCTTTAGAGTTAATAAAGCTTTAGCGTTATTGTATAAACCAGTTTCTATAGAAACCATGAAACCATCCTAGCAGTATCTCCAAGCTGCATGCATCTAACACCTTGTGCAACAGCACATACTAAGGCTTCTCAAGGACAAGCTTTACAAACAATATATGTATTTAAACATGAAAGGCATTCCATGGTGAATGGGGGGGGGGGGTCTTCTTTTCATTTTGATTTTTTTACATTTAAAGTATTTTTTAATACAGGCTGCTAAATATAGTTTGCTGTTTCTGTGTGATTGTCTTTTAGAGTAAAACTGTCTGGGAGGAATACATTTGGAGCAGTCAAAAAGGGAAAAGGATCTGGGGGTTCTGGTAGATCATAGACCTAATACCAGCATGCAATGGCAAGAAATGTACTGGAAAACACAAAAAAATGTACTGGAATTTTTTCTCAGGATTCAGAATGGTGTAAATGCATTTTCAATACATCCCACAGATCAGAATAAAATATGTACAAATTGCAAAAGCCCTAAGAAAAGTTCTAACTTTGTAGGGCAGTACTAAAAATGTGCTGTAATGTTTTCAGCACTGTAGTCTGTAGGGATGTTATGTGATTAATTGATAAATCACAATCCACAGTCTGCCTGCTGAAGTCACCACACAGATCCCTGGTGCCTTCTCTTCTCCAAGTATTAATGCACACTCTGTGGGCTAGCCACATGATCTAAAAGAAAACATGAATCAGACATGGATAACTTCTTTTATTGCTCCATTGTCTAATTCTAATGCTTACATTCACTTTGTGCAGTAGATAGGGATCAGCCTGGACAATATGATTGCTCTTAACTGTGTTCTGACACTTTTCTCTCATGGTCAGCATTAGGTTTCTTTTTTTAATAATATGTGCTTTAATAGCTCTTCCTTTAGATTAGAGCAGATGGGCTATTGTCCTCCCTTCCATTCACATTAATGTCTTCACCTATTAGTGGTTTGAAAGGTTTGGTTAACTGGTCTATAAATGTATATATGAGTTGTTAAGGAACTGGTCATCAATCTCCCTAGAGATTCTCCCTAGAGAATCCCCTGTGGAATCTGCTTTCCTACTAGTGGGTTTCATTACGAGAAATTATGCTAGCATGCTTTGATGTTGTCCATGTCCACTGGAAGAAGAATTCTGCAAATGATGTAAAAATGTTTGGAAGGCTGAAGACACAGAAGTAATCTATTACAAATCTAGTCCAGGTTTTGGTAAGCTTTGTATTATTGAAAACCATTCAAAGTTGCTAAAAATGAAATAAGAATATTTTTAGGTTCAGAAGTTTGAGCAAGGAAAATTAAGTATGGAAACTACTTGTTGCTTATATTCAGATGGATTTTATAAAAAATTATTTCCTGGAAAAGGCAACTCAATCTTTATGATTAAAAATGCTAGGACACGCAGGTATTGATCCAGGAATAATTGGTCCTCTCAGTTTGGTTTTTATTCTGTGAATGATAGGTCAGGTAATACTGCTGGAAGATATCCAGAGACTTTAACAGGCCTTTCCAGAAGCAGGCAAAGAAATTAGAACCCCAATATAAGAATAAATTATAAAGTCCAAAGAAAGGTGGCACCAATGTTCTCCAGGAAAGGGTAGCTGAAGAAAAGTATCTGCGCGTGAATAGAGTAAGAGACTTGGTTTAGGCACAATTTGCACAATTTCTAATACAATCCTTATTATTATTTTACTGATTAGACCAACAACACTAGCGGGAAAAATATGAATGTTCTAAGGGGGCCAGGATATCCTGACAGGATGTGCTCTTTACCTCTACAGCTATTAGGAGTCCAGGGGATTAAGTAAAGGTCAGGTTCAGGATGCAAGTAGTTAAAATGCTTTGAAACCTTGCGACTTTCCAATTGACAGTACTGAGATTGAAGGGGATCAGGAAATTATCCAAAGAATAGAACAAGGACCAGCGTATCGATGACACAATCCCACCAGGTGATTCAACCATTTATCAAGGGCCAGTTTGACTACAAGCAGTTCTCAGTCTTGAATTGAATAATTTTCTGCTTGCATTAATTTTGTTTTTTCAAAGGTAAAAGCAGTAATGAGAATAACAAGACCTGATTGTTGATGAACTGTCCATAGGAGTCAGTAAATCCTAGAAAGCACTGCAGCTTCGAGATTGCTGGCCGGTTGGAAATAGCATTACCTTTCACAGGGCATATAAAGACAATGTAGAGACATTTTGAGGTCTTGGCTTGAAGTCCACTTTCAGGTTTTTAGAGAAAATTAGTATATAATCTATGTAGACAATGGCACTCTCATAAAGGGGATCTCAGAAGATTTCACTGACAAAATATTCAAGGACTATAGGGGCCTTACAGAAGCTGAACAGCATAAGGCTTCACAGGGACCATTCCTGGTATTAAATGCAGTCTTCAATTATCTTCTTTGATACAAATTAGGTTGTATACTGCTCATAGAATTAATTTTAGTGAACACTTGAGCTCCATGGAGGTGGTTGTGGAGCGCTGCATTAGGGGGCAGTTGGTAGTGACTCTTGACAGTAATGGTCAAAAGTAAACATTATAAAGACGAAAAGTACTTTGGTAGTCCTAGTTTTCAACAAAACAATAATCCTGCCAAGCAAGATAAAATTATTTCTAAAAAAAAAGCTTTTCTGAAATTCTTGGAGATGTATTCAGACATTTTCTTGGTCTCTTGGTTGGGAGACTGGGATTAAAATCTTGTCCTTTAGGCCATAATTAGGTGGATAGCACAATTATAAGGGTGATAGGTTTGTAACTGTTCACCAGTTTGCTTCGAGAAGATGTCTTGCTAATTCACAAAGGAAGCTAAAATAAAGGAAGTAATCTCAGAATTAATAAAAAAAAAAAAAATTGGTGGAAATGACCTTGTTCCAAGGTGTGGAACATACAATGACAAGAGAACCCCTATGTGAGCAAGGCCCTGGATGACTGTACAAGTGGTCTGAGGAAGACAAAAAGGTGGAGTTGGCATTGCGGTCAGAGGGAACTGGTAAATTTACAGGAAGAATAGTGCTATCTACTAAAAAGATTCAAAACAACTGGGATAGAGACCTGAGGGACCAGGCAAAGTTTTTGTTAAAGTCATGGAATTCAAGTTCAAGTGCTTCAGAATCTGGGAAAGCTTACAGGGTGACAGTGGATTTGACAAGGCTTTGGGAGTAACATTGAGACGTTTCTATGTAGAATAGTTGTGAGTTAGATTGCCTAGGTTCCTCTCAGTAAGATAAAACAAAAACTGGTACCTGAATCCAGGAGGATAGTATGACAGGCCTGTTTCGAAAGATTTCTTTTTTATATCTCCATCAGAGGGTCCAGGGACAAGAAGTTATCATGTAATTGGTGTTTGGGTTCAACCTCTCCAGGGCAGTAAAGAAAGCTACCTATGTTCCACCTGAGGGTTTTCAAGCACGATTGCACTATGAAATCAAGGCAAGGTACTTACTCTCCTATGTAAAAAGAAAAACCAACCAGGAAAGTAATTTTATTGTCACTATTTGTCATACCTTAACTTATAATTGCAAATGGTGGCAGTGGAGAGGCAAGGTATCATTGCCCATGGATACGCTTCTATCCTTAGGGTTAATCTAGGATGAAAATAACCAGCATTGACAACTTCTGCTGGATAGAAGAACTGCATATGAGCCATGTGGCATCCAGTGGGATTTCCAAGAGGCGGAGTGCAGACGTTCTATGTGCTTCACCTGAACGTGTGTACGTCTGTGTTCCATAGTTACATACAGTTACATAGTGGGTTAGGTTGAAAAAGACATAAGTCTATCAAGTTCAACTACTGGGGAAATAAACATATCCCAAATATAAAACCTTATAAGACATAGTTGGTCCAATTGGCTTCAACAGGGGAAAAAAATTCCTTCCTGATTCCATGAGGCAATCGGATGTTCCCTGGATCAACAGTCTCTGTTATCTTTACTTTAAATCCTCAATACCCAGGTATATTTTCTGCGCTTCTTGAAAAACATCCACCTTTTTCTTAACCTCCCTAGTGGTCCAATTCTGTCCAAATTTCCATGCAAAATGCGGTACAATGTTTTGCGCAGAAATTTATTTTTCATTGTAGGCTATAATTCTTAGGCATAACTCACCGATATTAAAAACATTTAATATTATACCTGTGTAGTAGCATGTATAATGTATATGTAATATAATTATTTATAAATTATGAATATTTCCCTGTATTGGACTCAATACAGCTATTTTGTATTGAATTCAATACAAAATTATTTGAATTTCCCGCCCATCCACCCGTCCGCACCAATTCATGCACCGATGTCACCGGGAAACCCCGGAGATCATCGCTGCATTTCCCAGCTGGAGATCGAGGAGGAAGGATGTGTCCCAGGACCTGCAGGACACCGGGGGACAGTGTCGGAACAAGGTAAGTGGGGTTTATTTTTAGTTAAAAACTACCCAGAGTGTGACTGGGGAATACCTCTTTTTGCCTAGAGTCACACTCTGGAATACCACTAAGGGGGTTAAAGCAATCTATAGTAGTTGCTGAAACTACTTCCTGAGGGAGCCGATTCAACATTTTCACAGACTTTACAGTGAAGAATCCCTTCCTTATCTGGAGCTTAAACTTCTTTTCCTCCAGACGCAGAGTCTGGAGTGCCCTCTTGTTCTTTGAAATAATCTCAAAGTGAATAATTGGGAAGAAAGTAGCTTAGCTCCTCCATTCCTTTTATTAGTTTAGTTGCCCTTCTCTGCACTGTCTCCAATTCCACAGTGTCCTTTTTGTGAACTGGTGCCCAAAACTGGACTCCATATTCCAGATGTGGTCTGACCAATGCTTTGTACAGGGGCAAGATTATGTCTCCATCTCTGCAGTCTATTCCTCTTTTAATACAAGAAAGTACTTTACTAGCTTTAGATATTGCAGCTTGGCATTTCATGCTGTTGATAAGTCCATGATCTACTATAACCCCCAGATCCTATTCCATTTCTGACTCCCCTAAATGTATTCTCCCTAGACCAGGGGTGGGGAAACTATTTTAGTCAGGGGCCACAATCTGAAAAAAAGTTTGCCAAAGGGCAAGGTCGATGGTAGAGTGGGCCGGGTTATGCCATCATGATGCCCCTAAACATGACGTCGTCCTGATGGCATAACCCCGCCCACTCTCCCATTGCAGATCTGCGGGAGGCGGGTTGTGTGCAGTGACACAGCCTGGCCACTCTCCCATCGCAAGCTCTGAGCCTGTAATGCGAGAGTTGTGTGCAGGGACACAGCCCAGGCTCTGAGCTTGCGATGGGCGATTGGGCGGGCTGTGTCCCTACACACAACCTGCCCACTCTCCCATGCAGGCTGAGATCGGGGGACGTGTTCGCGGCTCTGGCTGGTGCACCCCCCCGGCAGGGTCTTTACCCTGACCCTGCTCGGGGGTGGCACCAGCCAGAGGCGCGGAACACCCAAAGGGCCAGAGAAACATCCCCATTGAGCTGTATATGGCCCGCAGGCTGTTGTTTGTCAATGACTGCCCTAGACAGTATGAAGCATACATGTTGTTAGGCCCCATGCATAACTTTACATTTATCTATATTAAATGTCATTTGCCACTTTGCTGCCCAATCAAACAGTATATCCAGATCTGTTTGTAGATTATAGACATCCTGTATGGACTTAATTCTATTACATAGTTTGGTGTCATCTGCAAACATAGAAATGGTACTTTTAATCCCAAACTCTATATCATTTATAAAGATGTTAAACAGTAAAGGTCCCAACACTGAACCCTGGGGTACACCACTAATAACCTTAGACCATTCAGAGTATGAATCATTAATTACAACTCTCTGGATGCGGTCGTTAGGCCAGTTGTCTATCCATTTACAGGTTGACTTTTCTAAACCTATTGACCCTAACTTGCATATTAACCGTCAGAGGGGTACTGTGTCAAATGCTTTAGCAAAGTCCAAGTATACTATATCAACTGCTATTCCACTGTCTACCTGTTTACTTATTTCTCCATAAAAGGAGAGTAAATGTGTTTGACAACTTCGGTCTTTCTTGAAGCCATGCTGACTATCACTTACAATATTATTTTCCAGCAGAAACTCCCCTATGTGGTTCTTAATCAAACTCTCTAGGACCTTACCAACAATGGAAGTTAAACTAACTGGTCTGTAGTTACCTGGTAATGACTTTGCTCCCTTTTTGAAGATAGGAACCATGTTGGCCTTACGCCAATCCATCGGTACCATGCCAGTGACTAAAGAGTCTCTAAAAATTACAAATAATGGCTTTGAAATAACAGAGCCCAGCTCTTTGAGAACACATGGATGTAATCTATCTGCTCCTGGTGCTTTGTCAACCTAATTTTGTCCAACTGTTTCTCAAGCTTATCAATTTTGAGCCATTGTGACTCATTTAAGGCAGTGACATTGCTGTTACGAATTTGGACTTGATCTCTGCCATTTTTCTATGTGTACACAGAGCTAAAAAAAAGTGTTTGGTAAATCCACCTTTTCTTTATCCCCAGTTATCAACCCAGAGACATACTTTAAGGAGCCTACATGCTCGGATCTGATCTTTTTGCTTAATATGTTTAAAAAATTTCCTGATGTGACGCAGATGTCTTGTGCAATCGCAGTCCAGAAGTAAATTTAATTATATTAGGGGTGGTCCCAAAGACCAGAGGGACATGATATAAGCTGATGCAGGGCACTGTTAGGGCATTTTGAAGGAACTGAGGAATAAGTAAGAAAAGAAGCAAGATAAAATTGTGAATTGGGGTAAGTGAAAAAGCTGATAATTAAAAGCGAATTTTTATTAATGTTTAATGAAAGAACCTATTGTTAATGTGGTTCATACGAATACTGGTTTGCATAATAAAAAATCTTTTTTGCAACTTGGGATATATTGTGATGAACAGTGAAAGAGTATAAACAGATGAAAAGGCAATGAAAGAGAAGGCGTCGACGAAATTCTGAATAATTACCTGTTTTGAAATTTATTATGGTTGTGTTTGAGAATCTATTTTTGAACAATCAAAACATAGGGATTGGTTTCAGGTGTAGTGAAATTGATTAAATGGTATAGGGATTGAAGAAAAATTTGATATACAAGAGAAGTTGTGGAACAATGGCATAGTGAGTAAGGATGTCACGCTAGGGGAGACAGGGCAACTAGGGGGCGCTACGGCATGCACAAAAGTGGTGTGAGCCCTAAGAAAGGCCAAGGCGCAGAGTCTAAGCGACAACCGGGTCATCTCCAAAATCTTTAGTGGTGAGGATGTTGCGCTGCTGGTTACCGTCAGGTTGCGGTCCTTTGGTTACAGGGTACCAAATCACTAAGCAGAGGAATCGTCAAGGAACGCTGGGGTCAGGGCAAGCAGCAAGCAAGAGAGGTCAGGTCACAAGCCAGGGGTCAAATACCAGGGATCCAGGAAATAAACACCAGTGACACAGGGGCCACTGCAGACACAGGGAACACAGGAGACACTGGAAGCAACAGGAGGCACAGGTGACACAGGAATGTCCACAAAGAGGAACACTGGAACAGCACAATTGAATAGGCTAGAAACAACAGACTGGGCAACAAGGGGTTAACACAGGAGCTGGGCAGAGGAAATACTGAATCAAGCAACAGGTATAAAGGAACTAGCTCAGAAGCTAGGGGCTCGGCACTAGTGGAGACATGTTGTACGAACACTGACTGCTGTGTCTGAGCTAGCTAAATAGCCAGGGATGGTTAAGAGGCTTTTTTCTGATTGGCTGGTTGGACAAAACTGATAAAGCTTGGTGGCGTAGGCACGCCCAGAGTCAGAACTGCCCGCATGCGCAGGAGGAAGGCGTCTGCGCTTTACTGAGGAAGAGGTAAGTGTGACAAAGCATATGGTGTTTTATGTAAAACAATGAAAATGAATTTATAAATTTTATAATATTAAGGAATAATAACATAGTGTGAAGAAGATATATTTGGGCATATTGATGTGGTATTTGATATTGGGAAGGTGGTTGTGTTGAACTTTTTTTTTAGGTTGTGTAGTGTTGTTTTTTTTTATCCTTTACAAAGTTTTAACAAATGTATGTTAGAAGCAGCAGCACAAAGAATTGTGCATAGTCATCTTTATGAATGTGCTTATGAAAATGGGAGCAGGGGTAATACAGTTAAACTAGTTGGTAACGCAATGAACAACTAATCCACCAATAAAGGTTCAATAATGAACAACAATCCAGCATTAAGGTGCATTCCCCTCTGGTGGATAACAAAACAGAAAAAAAATTACAATTTGTTAAAAGTGGTAATACAAATTCCATATTAAAATTGCTTTTTACTATTTCATAATTTATTTTATAAACCATAGCCTTGTCTGAGCAAATATCAATGCAAAGTCTATTCACTCCATAACCAAATAGAAAATTGCTTTATTGCTAAATAACATAATTCTCATGATCTCATGATCTCTCTGAAATGAAATCAGCAGCCCTACCAGAATGTTAAGGGCATTTCAGAAGTACCAATACGCAGCAATAGCAGGATGATTAGTGATCTTATTAGGAGAAAGGTTCAAGGTGGAAGACTCACCTTCCAAAATAGCAGATGGAAATTTGAAATATGCAGAGTGTTACTGCACAGCTTGAACAAGTACATATAATTTAATTAGTCCACATGTGTAGTGAGAAAAAAGGTATGCTTATTAGCCAGCAATCAAAACATTTCACAAATGACACTTAGCTTTATGGTTGCCTTGGTTTTAGAAAACTATTATTCACATTTCTGCTACAGCATGTACTGTGACTCATAGTAGTGATAACCTATTTATGTATAAGCAAAAGCCAAACTAAACTAATAATGAATTGTTTAAAGGAAAACTATTCTTGTTTAAAAAAACATAAAACAAGTGTTAAACAATCTATATTCATCTCCATCCAGCAATGGTTTAAAAGCAACAGTACTCGCTTTGCTAGCAAGAAATTTTCTAATACCCTGACCCCACACCAAAACATGGAAAATGTCTGGTTGTCATTCTGTCATTCACTTCTTGCATTGATACTATGGGTCTCTGACAGAAAAGCAAGTATACAGGTAAGTATTACTCATATTTCCTAACACCGATCAGCTAATGTGTTTCAGGTCAGTGTTTATAAATAAGTGTTCTAAAACCAGTGTATTTGTATAAAAGCAAATAGCAATTTTAGGAGCAGGTCGGCATTGCCTTGCTCTGTTTTTTGTTTCAAGGAAAGTATCGTGGAGCAAACATATTTGCCATCCATGGCTAAATTTTTGTCATAGACCTAGGAACTGCATATGTAAAAGATAGGGATGCAAAGGTAAAGTTGCACTAATCATATAATTCTAAAAAGTATGAAGATACAATAAAGTTGGGCAAGGATAAACAATATTGTTTGTTTAAATTCTGTGATTCACTCAGCATATTGTGTTTTTTATATATTTTTTTTTTGGATTGTGCCAAAACTGGATTTACAATCCACAATACATAAAGAGTTTCTCTATCCAAGAACACAGGGCACTAGATGTGATGAATGGGGAAACTTGTCCCCATTCAACCTCTAGTGCCCAGGAAACACCTGCAGTCACAGCTGTGACCACAAAATTCCCCACGGTCATGTGACCGTGGGAACTGAATTGCAGATGAACTCTGCAGTTCCTCTACAATCCCCAGGGCACTACAGGTTAATTATCTCTTAAGCTACGTACACACTTCCAATTATTATCGTTGGTAAATGAACGACGAACAATCCTGCACGATATCTGCGGACGATCGTATAGCACCGATCCTGTACATACAGATAACGACACGATCGTTCGCAGATATTGTACACACGATAGATGCGATCGTTTGAACGATACAGGAAGTGACGTGCACCACAGGAAGTAAGCGAACGTTCGTTCACCGCGCATGCTCAGACCATGGACGATCAATGAACGACCGTACACACGATAGATGGTAAACGATTGTCGTCCAATCCGATCCGCCGGTCCGGTCGTTCATTTCCAGCGACTATTCTCGTTCGTCGGCGTCGTTGGTTACTTTTTTTACGAACGATTTTTGCCCAATCGATCGTCGTTCGTTCGTCGTTCATTTCCAACGATAAAAATTGGAAGTGTGTACGCAGCTTTACTCTCTAACACACTTTCCAGCACAGTTATATGATACATTTGTTACATTTTTCTACAGTGGATAAAAGAAAAATGTAACAAATGTATCATATTACTGTACTGGAAAGTGTGTTACAGTGTAACAGATATCATGTCATTATAGAATAACCTGTAAAAAAATTTAGTTAAATAAACACAGACACTCAACAAATTAATTTAACATTTATTTATTTTTTTTTAACACATTTTTTTTAATCCGAACTTTCGCCGTCCAATTACGTTTTTTCGGGTTGGGTCTATCCGAATTCAAACAGCCATATTCCGGTCGAATATAAGGACAACCTGAATTCGAACACCGACACTAATGATATAATCCCTACAAATAAATATCTCCACCAAAAGTGATAGTTGTCTCTTGATTAATTTGAGTTTTGGGCTATGAAAAATTATGCAGCTAGTCATTCAATTTCAATATAATTGATCATCCTAAAACAATATTTTCTAAAAACAAGACCAAAAGAATATAAATATAGTAGTGTCAAATTATTATGATGCATTATAGTTGCACAACTGTTTATATAATCGATGGGGTCTATTAACAAAGAAGTGAATCTGACATTCACCAAACATTCTGTGGGGGAAGAATCTTCCAGAGGTATGTTAGACTCATTCACTCACCTCCTTTATTTTCCTATAAACTCCTACATTTTCAAAAATATTCAAAATACACTATAATTTTTGTGCACACAAACCCAAATGGCTCCATTTATAGAGCAGTGAATCTGTCACTTCCTGGTGAAAAATCAACTATTGTAACTATTAAAGCACACAGACAATAAATCCTGATGTCATCTTCACAAAAAAAAAAAAAAAAAAAAAATACTCCCTGCCAGGGGCAGGGCTAATTGAGGCATGTACTTCCCAGACCAGTGCTCTATGGACCCTAATGTTTCATCCAGCAAGGTTTTATGCCATAGAGGAGTGGAGAAGCATCATGATTCTGTTTTGGAAAGGTCTTTCGTTTGCCAGAGTGCACACTCAGAAAGCAGGCAGTGTGACATGTGTTATCCACCTGGGCAGCAAGGCCTCTGTGATTGGCCTGGCCTGGCGAAGGACTAATCCTTTAGACACAGCCCAGGATCCTTGGAATTGGCAAGTGACTATTTAAATAAAGTTTGATTGCCTGGGATATCACCAGTTTTACTACAAGGTTTTAATGTTCTTCTTTTTTTCACCCTCCATAATCTGCTGTTTTCCTCTGGGATTTTAAACCTATTAGTTTATTGCAATCCTTGAACACCGATAATGACTGGATGATAAAATCGGATTTGTCTTCATCATCTCCATTATCTCCTTCCTCTTTACCACATATGTTATGCTCAAATATCAGCCACCTGTAGCAAATTCTGCATCAGTGGTTGATGAGGTTTCTAAATTCTATAGCCATATTTGGATAAAATGTTTGATGGACTTCAACAGGTAATCACAACAGCACGGGAGAGTATTGCTTTCATCACTGAATGAGTTATGGAATTGGAACAGAGAGTGACTTAAAAGACCAATTGCTTGATTTTCAAACTAAGGTGGCTGCTCATCTTCTCTTTTAACTACTACCGGTATAAAAGTAAAAGTAGAGGACTTGAAGTAGACATTCTAATTCTGCGATTTATTGGTATACCTGAGAATATTAAGGGCCAAGAATTACTTCGTTTTTTGACCATTGACCTTATAACTGCCTTGAATCTTTCCACCTGCTCATTCTGTACTTCATTTAAATAGTCCACAAAAGTACAAAAAGGTTATGCTGCACCTCAAGAAACAACCCCGATATTGCATTTCTGGAAGAAACACATCAGAATCTTTGCCTTTGCTTAGGGTCCCTCTTGGCTAGGCAAGGTGATAACTACATATACATCTAAAAAGACATTTGTAGCAATACTCTTCATGAAGCGTAACCCTACCATATTTTGTCTGTTGAACAGATGAGAATATGTTATGGTGGTTGTGGAAATCTTGAAAACAGTCTACACCATTTTCTGTTTATGCACCTCCAGTGAATGCCCTCCCCCCCCCCCCTTTTTACTTGACTGGAAATTTTAACACCACCCAATAATAGACTGCTCTTATCCATAAAGTAGAAATACAAATGCTTTACACAGGGCATTCAGGGGTAGATACCTGGCGTTTGTTTCATCCCACTGAAAAAGATTACGCGTTACTCTAATCAAATCGATTCTGGTAGATGACTCAATATTTTCAACAGTATGTAAAATATATCTTGAAAATGTTTCCATTTCAGATCATTTACCTCTAACTCTTGGCTTTGGCTCTGTCTTAAAATTCAGATACACAAAACTATTTTATGGAGATTCCATTCCTATTTATATTTATATCGTTCTCCTTTTAAAGCTTTTTTTCCCCAAATACATTGGGCAAATGGGATGGATGATAATCTACAGCACTGGCCTATTTTAAAGGCATTTATGCAAGATCACATGGTGTTTTTTTGCATACAATATATTTATCAAAGCCTTTCTACTAGACTTCCAATTATTAGGGACCTATCAGGCTCTGTTTTAATGTCTAGAGGCAACAGGCAAGGTGATATATATTGCTAATCCTAAACACCGTTTGGCCTTGTTTTCTGGGTATACTAATATAATAAAAAAATTTAGAGCTTTTAGTCTTTCCAATTATGCCAAACCACACTGGGGTGTATTGGACCCATTTATTTGGTGTAAAAATAAGTGAAGATAAAATAGTGAAAAGTGTGGATTTATTTTGTGGAGCCAGATGAAGCCTACAGTTTCATTTTGTAAAGAAATAGGGAATTGTGATAGGGAGTGTTCTGAGCAGATACAAAAAGTTTAGGCAAAACATTCATGCTGTTGTAGGCAATCTTCCGAAAAGAGGAGGGTGAAAAAAAGGCCTTCCCTTCAATACTACATAATTTTAGAAATCCTAAAAGTAGGAACGAAACTGAAGGCCCCAATGCTACAGGTGTATACTATATACCCACAAACAGTAAAGGGGAGGAGCGGGTCAAAGGTAGAAATATTAGTAGCAGTTGAGGTGGGTTGTAAAGAGAAGTTGTTACTATGCCCTAAATCTTGTTAATATGCCCTAAATTTACAAAGTGAGAGCCTTTCCTTGAAGTGTATCTAAACTCAAGACCAAATATATAGTTTATTGCAGCTTAGCAGTCTTTAGATGCAGTGTCTTAAGTTTTTTTTCTTCTTCTTAATTTTTATATAATGATTCTGCCAGTAATACAATTTCAATTATTGTCTAGCAACACTTACTCATTTCCTAATATCTATAGAGAAGCAGTATCATCATCCTAGGACCCCCTCCCCCCACATCAGAGGGGAGGGGTTTTTCAGTCTTCACAGACAACTAGGAACAATGGGCATGATTTTTTAATGCTCTCCAAAGCGGGAGGGAATACATTTCAATCAGTAAACCTGAGTGATCCAGCAAACCTGGATTGGATTTCTTAAAAATAATTTCCTACTTTTTAGCAAATGTTCTAAATCATGGAACAGATCCATTCCATTTTTTTTGGATCACATAGGTTCACGGACAAAAGTATATCCTCCAAAGTTTTTGAGAGCTAAAATAATAATGATAATAAATAAATGAATAAATTAGGTCTAATTATTTGATGGGAGAATAGGTTTACTGGCTGACAAGATGTCTAAAAGACAAACAAGTTTTTTTTTTTGCACAGATAAAATTAGTAATGAACCTTTCATTTGGTTTAGAGTTTACATATAATTTAGGGAGAATGGAGAGGCAATCCAAAATAACGTCCAATTATGTAGATCAGCTACTTTAATTTAGACCAAGTTTGCTGCAACTTTCATACATCAGGTTGATAGATCCTCAAATATTCTTACAAAATAAATTCCTGCAACAAAATATTTCTTATAGATTAGAAGATTTATTATCTACAAATTGTTACTTAGATATTTTCTGCAGAGCCAATTACATTTTTCCTTGAAGAGTATATTATATCTACACAGATTTTTCATAAACTTGTAGAGTAAAGTTATAATAATACTGTATATTCTTCAGAAACATTTTTAAAGGATCAAAGTAAATTTACAGTTTTAGAGAGGGTATGATAGGCACAAGGAGGTATTTTACACATAACCTAAAGATAGGTTTATTTCTGTTTTGCCACCCTGTTGGTCCATTAAGTAGGTACTATAATGTTTTTATGTATTTTACTGCTAGCAAGTTGTTTCATTCATCTCACTTGTTAATGCTTTACCAAAACTGCTGGGTACTAATTCAGCTACGTGTTTCCTTTTTTAATGAGTGTATATATTTAGCACAATACGTACAGGTTTCTTTAGGTTTTACCTTTACAAGGTAATATATAGTTAAAATACCTACTTTTCCTAGCAAAAATGCATTTAGCTGCACATATGTTGTGGACCTTTTAAGGACCGCAGTTGCAAGGATGTTTTTTTATCTCAACTCCATTGACATTTAGACTACTTTTCAAATTAGTAAACAGACCCCCAACCTGAGGGCTGTATTCTACAAGGAAGTAAG
The DNA here is from genome assembly GCF_032062135.1 of Pyxicephalus adspersus. Lineage (NCBI taxonomy): Eukaryota > Metazoa > Chordata > Amphibia > Anura > Pyxicephalidae > Pyxicephalus > Pyxicephalus adspersus. The sequence continues at coordinate 77,394,058 of NC_092862.1, read as the reverse complement.
ATTTTGGACAAAATAAATATCACAAACCTTTTTTTGGATTGATGGGAACAAGTAAATGGGCTTAATGAATAGAGTTCTTTCCATTCATGCTGCTTGCAGGTAGGATCAGTTCTATGTTCATGGACTTGTTCTGACCTGATTCCCAGTACTTATAAATATATCATGATCATTATTTACATTTACAGCACCCTACTTTTTTGGAGCTTTATGATACTTTCAACACCCGTGCAACTGTCTACAACTCCTGTTTCCAGGTAATTGTGGTATTTATTGATTATAATACAGATCTTTGATCGCCTTCTGATATACTCCTAGATATTAATCCCCCTTTTATTCCCTGTCTTGAATAATTAGGATTTAAATAGTGGCCTTTGTCACACACTCCTTTCTAGATTAATCCTATTTGTTACATTTATTATACTATTCTAGGAATGGGAAGGCTAACTGCCTGTCCCCGCTTTTGACCTGCTCTAAAGCACATTTGGATAAAACAATCTTTCTTTTGGGGTCACCTATATATCCCCACACCCAGTCCTAGAACTGATTAGAGTACTCAAAGTGTTCCTGACCTGGGGTATGTACCCTTCATGACCAGACATCCTATTTAGCCTATATGTAGTGCTATTTTTTATTACTAATATACTCATTTTTACCTGGATACAGCCTTTACCTCAGAGTTTCGTTTAGATATCATTAATTTCCAGCACTGTACCCCTACAACCTTTATCAAATTAGATATGTAAGTAAGAAATTGATTATACCCTACATTTTCTGTCTGCACAGTAGATTATCAATTTTCTGAGGCATTTACACACTATGGATACACTATGGACTTTCTTATGCATTTACACACTATGGTTACATATATCGCCCATAAACATTGTATAGTTTAGTTTTTCATTTATACTTGAATAATGTTTGGTAAATCTGATACACTTACTTTAAATTTTACTTGATGAGAAATTTCATAGATTGCGTCAATGATATTATAATGAAAAAATCCTTTTGACATACCTATATATATTATTGATTTTGCTGTGTAAACAATGTCATAGTTTGTATTAATATTACACTGCAAAAATAATTTTGACATATATATATATATATATATATATATATATATATATATATATATATATAAATAATATTGATCTTGCTGTGTAAACTATTTCAATTTTCTTTTTCATTATTCAATCTCTATGTACATATACAGGTTGTTAAGCTTGCTTTATTAAACTCTATTATCATATCCCTGAAGAAGCCCATTCGTGGCGAAACATGTTGGATTCATTACACTTTAAGCATGGTCTTCTTCATCACCTTTTTTGTATTCCTTAAATATACACATGTACAATGTTACCCATATACTGTGAAGTGCCAAACAGTTATGAGGTATAGATCGGTCTGGACTTGTTTACTAAATGTGTTTAAATAAAACAATTTTGTAATTAAAGAGGTGGCTCAACCTTCACTGTAAAACTCTAGTAAGGGGAACACATTTCCCCTCTTATCTTCAGCCCTAAGGTTTAATTCCAAAACAGTAATTATGAAAAGTGACTATTGCTGCTCTTTATCTTTAAGCCTGTATGGTTTAAAACTAATGTCCGTTTCTAAACAATGTACTTGATAGTTTAGGATGCTTATCAACTTACCTTTTAACACAGCTGGCACAAAATAATTAATGTTTGTTATAGGAGGTGAAGTATTATCTTAGTGTTGTCTGGGGCCAAGTTCAGGTAACTCATAATTGTCACATACGTACACAATACTGGCATGCATTTTTCAGGCCCAGTAAGCGGTCATTAAAAAACTGGTTCAACTGTGCATATTTCCTGAATTGAAACATGACTTCTTTGTAACCATGGAAACACTGGGGATGATCTTGCTTACAGAAATGCTCAAAAAAAGCAATTTCCTGTATGTCTGACTTTCCTAGTTGGCTTCCTCTTACATTGCACAATTAACTGTACAATGTACTTATTATGACAAACTGACCTTTCCGTTTAGTGAGATATGTGTGGATTTAAATAGAGTTACAGGAAGTAAAGCCATGCAATTGGGTTTCACATATACAATATTTATATTTAGTTTATTTATATATTTTTTGTTCTAGAAAATTGGTTACCATTTCACGCAGTAAGCTAAATACTAGCACCTACAGGATTAAGTCCACCTTTTAAGGTCAAACGTATAGGATTTTTGTTACAGCTGGTTAAAGGGTTATAGATCTTTGAGGTTAGGGTAATGAATAGTGTGCAAATCACAATTGCTTTTGCCACTAAATTTGCAAGCTAGTTTTTCAGCATTAAACAGTAAAGGACATATTTAAACCAATGTAACCCTCATTTGGAGTTATATGTTTTCCATGAGTATAGTTCCATTAGTCTTGAGGTTAGCTTGGATAAATATACTTTTTTTGTTAAATCAGAAAACTGCCAACAAAACGGCAAAATGCATTTTTCAAAACTGGCCAAGAGTTGCTAATATCTTATGTTTCAAAGTAATAACTAGACTAATATACACACTTTATTGCCACAAGATGAAGTAGGAAACAGCTGCTGTAAACAGTAGATTGTGGAGTGTTTGTCAAGGGAAATTGGGAAAAATTAAGTGGTGTGTGTGTGGTGGGGGTAAGTTTTTGAGCTATTACAGATATAGAGCTATCTACTCCTGCACACTAATACACTTATGAGTGAGAATATGGAGAAAAGATATAACTAAACTGAAACAGGCACACAATGAAAACTAATATATTTTGAACAGCATCATTTTATTTGTACCTAGCACATACAATGATGATTTACATTTAGGGTTTATGAGGCCATTGTTATATTGTTTGTACATAATATATGCACAGTATATACATATTCATACACAGACTACTGAACCATTTTTAAAAATAAGACTGTGACACTTGACAGAAGGGCTTTTGTTTTTACCTAAGCGTCAGCAATGAACACAAATGTAAAACATTACTTTCCTTAATGTCTTGATTATGCTACTGAAAAGGCCTAATCCACAGCAGTGGAAAAGTATTTGTTGTAGAGGTCTTCCAACAAGGTGTTTTTTTTTACTCTAATTTAACATAACAAATGAAGAAAATTGATCATGGCTAGTTCTGTTCTCTTCTTAGTCACAAAATGAAAGTTTTATAAACATCTGCCTAGGACAATAAACATATACTTAATCATGTAGGCTTTTTATTGCTGGCCTCTCCAATTGCTGCAATGCTGATCCAGTAGCTTTGAGTCAGTGATCAGGAGCTCTGACTTTATTTTATGTGTGTGAACTAGTGACGTTAGAGACTGCTTTACAATTAAATTAAAGAGATAAGCTAACCCTACCACTTTATTTAAACCTTTACATGAATTACAATGTAAGCAATGCTGTCTACCTGGCTCAATATTGGGAATCAAATCCAGAGCATGGATACAAGTGATAACCTGATCTGCATCTCCATTTCACATTAGCAGCTTAAGTTACTACAAAAAAAAAAAAGGATTTGGAGGATGAACAGGCAACTATTATTTTGAGTGGTTGGCAACAGCAGCCTACATTTCTTCTAGTACATTTGCCCGTTTACCCAAAGATATTTACGTTGCTTATCCATCTGATAGATCATTCCATATTCTGCAAACAAAATTAAAACCTGCTATGCTCACCAACCCCCCATTCTTTCATCTTCCTTATTATTTTCCTGGTTTCGATCTTTGGCCATCTTGACTAGCTGGCAGGGATGATGTAAGCTCATTCAGCCACAGAAAGTGCAGGAGAAGCCAGGATTACCCGGTATCCTGCCAACCAAAGCTGAGTTGTGTTTGCGATTTTAATAGTTTCAAAGAAGAATGCTTAGTGCAAAAGCCTGGTCATATTTTTAATATTCCACCTTAAAGTCAAATATTCAGTTCAGTATTTTAATTGTGCTGGAAATTTTCAAAAAGATTTCCACAGCCTTTTAGGTTTTCAAACGGATTTAGATCTTAAACTATTCTAGGCTGGTTAAGGTGCCAAAAAAACAGAAAAAAAACAAAAACAGGCCAGTGCATTACATCAATGTTAAGGTGCAAACTTCACATATATTCAGTAGTATCAAATAGTGATGTATACAAAGGCAGAAAACACACTAATCCATATATACAGAAATCCAGTTCCTTTGTTTTTGGTTTAAGCACATGATAAACCACAAATTTACAATACATATCAAATATTGATGCCATAAAAAATCCTCTCTGGGATTTTGAAAGAAATTATAAAAAGTTATATTGAAAGGCACCGTATGTGAAATTCCTCTTGTTCAAGCAAGCAGCATATTATTAAGACCAATTTGGTAAAGCTTCTTTGCATAATTATAAGACAATTTAGGTGCTTTAATTCTTTAGATATCACTCTCTCATATCCTTTTATACTATGCTAAAAATGGGCAGTTCTAATTCCTTCGGAAACAAAAAATTGAGGACATCCACTTAACACACTTGATTTCCTGATTGAAGCTACCTTGCAACAACAGATACCCCATTACTGACATTGAATAATGCTACCTATTTTTCTAACCTAGTTCAAAAGTGACAATAGGTGATTTAACAAAGTGTAAAAAACTTAATAAAAAACTGATTAAGGCAAAATCTAACTAATGTTATGTAATCTTCAACTGAATGTATATAATTAAAATAAAAAGTACATTTAAAACTAAAGTTATCTTTGTGGATGTGTTTACAATGCTTCCATTAAGCCTAAACTTGCTCACTCCAGCATAAATCCTTCTAATTCTCATAGTCCCGAATAAGGACTCCACTCGCACTTACCATTCACCAATGAACACACTTCTGAAAAACTATAATAATACCCGAACACAGTAAAAAATGTAATACAATTTGACAACGTGCTTTGTATATGGTTCATATAGCTCCAAAAACTCCTTTTTAAAGACACATGTAATAAGTATGGAGATTACCACTACTAGCATCTAAAAATACTAGTTTCTTGATTGTCATGCTTATTCATTAGACACAGTATGTTCAAAGCCACAGATTTGAAACTATGCAGTTGCAGCGTTTCTTACTGAACTCAAACTCCTGGCCTAAAAATGTCTCACAGTGCCAAAGGCAAGGGACCAGAACACTAGCATTCTCAATAGATGTCTCACAAAATCCTCCCCTAGTTAAAAAAAAAAAATAAATAAAAATGCAAAAAAAATCTTTTTACTGGATCAATGGAATTATGGCAATTTACCTGGAGATTACAACCCGAGATGACACACTGTAACAGTCCTACTGGTTTTGCAGAATCTAATAGGATGCCAACTGGAAGTCCATATTTGTCAACCTTCTTAAAACTTTCTGCTTTTTGAGACATTTTGTTGGAATTAAACTAATTACAGCAAAGATGAAACAATGTGCAGTAAATGCAATAAACAACAGAAATAAAAATGATATTTTAAGATGGTATTGGTTGCTTTAAGTTTACTTATGTTTTCTTTATATATACCTCAGATCATCTTAGGTTATGCACTTCTGTTATGAAGCTTAAAATACAATTAAGAATGATTTCTTTAAATTAAAGCTAACTTTGAGGTGATGAATCACCACTAAAATAAAGTAGCTAATAAAAAGCAGATTAAACACAATTTGGAACAATTGATCACAATGGGATAATTGCTTTACCTAAGCAGCAGTAAACCTTTTTACATCTCTTTAATAAAGTCCTTAAAATATAATGCATGCCACCTTAAATATTTCATTCATTTCACTGGATGCCTATTTTGTATTGAGTTCAGAAAATAAACCACTGTTCAAATTATGAGAACTATGAATATAAAAATAGAATCAGTTTTGCTACTTCAAAAATGCAAACAAACTTCATTTGTAGCTTAAACAACACATGGATGAATAACAGACAGGTGAGTTCATGAAAGCAATGGAGACATTTGTGATGGCTGTCTATGGATTGTTGTCAAAGATGGATGTCAGAGTGTTGTCATGAGTTTGTCTTGATACAGAATGCTTTGAATATCTCCCAAATTCTTCTGGTTTTGATCCTGAATGTACTTTGTGTTTCTACCATCTCCACTGGAGCCGGCTTTCCATAATAACCTGTTGTCATAAGAAGATTGCCTGTACCATGTGCACAGTGGTTGGTTAGTGACAAATGAACTATTTACAACAAAAAACATCAGAACAAAACAAACAAACAAAAACAAAACATTGTGGTAAATGTTTCTGAAATGTCTCACCGCTACATAAAATAGCAATGGAAACTGGCTATAGCTGGAAGGATAACACCCCCCCCCCCCCCCCGCCAAAAAAAAACAAAACATAATGTATGCATAGGCATACAAATGACAGAAAACTTTTCCACAAAGTAAGATGTGATAAAAATAGCCATTGACATTGAGCAGCTCACATAGATTGGGCACTGCATTGGTTTAGCTTTAAAGACAAATTTGGTCTATTTGTAAATGCTCAGCTTGCAACAAACACAAGTCCCTTCAACTGGTAAAACAATTACAGAATGTTGCCATGGGCAGAAAAGTTTTTTCTCTAACAGAAAACCTTTTTAATGAGTTTCAAATCATGTTCTTACCTGGCAACAATTTAACTAAACCACAATTTGCATACATTTTGAAATGTACCTACACAAACCATAAAAAGAAAATCTAGTTCTAATCACCTAGAAAAAAAAACAAAAAACAAAACAAAACACAATTTTGCAGTAGGGTCAAAGATGTAAAATTGGAATACATTCATGTAAGGGGGTTAGGGATCAGGCTCCCTTCCAACAGTGGTGATTGTTTTGCTTTATACATTTAAAGCAGAACTAAATCTGTGCGACTGGCCTATCCCCATTCCATTAAAGGGTGCTGCAGTCTTCCTTTTCGTCTTCTTCCTGGAAATAATTTTTGGTCACCTTTGACTGGCTAGGTTTCCCCGTTGCCAGAAACCTGGAGCAATCAGGTAGGTAAGACACAATACTACAGAAGACACCTGTCCCTTTCTGCAATACTGATGTGCCTGATCATGCATCCATAAAAGCGTAACTTTAGGTCCACTTTAAGTCAGTCTGACCACGTATAAAGAAATGTCATTAGATGATGGAAATTCATTAAATTTTAAAAACAAACAAAGAAGAAAAAAATAAAAACCATATGAGGAACACCCAGTAGATTAGTACCAGAAATCTCTTTAATCCTTAAGTACTCATAAGTAAATGCTAGACTGCATTTGTCTAAAAATTGCTACAGCGTTTCTGTGCTCAAAGTGGATGGGGCTGCCTGTCCCCCTGATAGTCACAGTACTGGCAGGGGCTGGGGAAGCTTTTCTTTCTTTCAGTCAATTTACCTACTTTGTGAATGCAGGTGGCAGGGAGCAGCTTGCACGAGTTTGGAATTTGTTGGAGGCAATGAAAAAGATTCTCACATCAAGGTTAAATAACGTTCAAACAATGGATCTTATGCTCATGTCAAAACTTTAACTAAAAATTATCTTAGTCGATCTTGATTAAAGACGGAAATCACTTTAAAGTTTTTTTTTTCCATCTGGACAGTTTCATGGCAGAGTTAACAAGATGCCCTGATGTGTTTGATTACTTTTGTACCGTGTGCCACTGATTAACCTTTTAGGTAAATTCAGGAAAATAGATTCCAGAAATGTGTTCTAAGATTACAATTTGCATGTTTTACCATGTTCTTTTATATTTAAAACTCCAATTTTTCTCATGCCTGGAGTTTAGGAGGCCCTTTCACCTTCAAATTAAGACCAGCCTTAAAAATGCAATGTAGAATAGCCTATAGTAGCTCAATTTATTTTTCACTAAACTAACTACAACATACTTATTATCTGATTAGAATTTATGGATCACTACACTAAAATGCTTAATTTTTCTAATTGCTGAGAGAACTAAGGGAACTACAAAAAGGGCCAAGAATAATTATGGGTTTTGCCCACAAAGTTGTCTGCATTGGACAATTTGCACTTACCTCTCCTGTTCTGAGACACTTTTGGATTTTCTTTTATTTTCTGTATTAGTATGCATGGCCACCAGAAAAATTAAGGTTGGTAATTTCCCAATACAGACAGACAACATTATAAATTTTATGGAAGGTGTAACCCTTGTACACTTTTTCTGATCATTGTAAAACCAATAAAGGAGATTACCAACCTGATGTTTGGAGATGTGTGAGGATGCCAATGCTGCTGATTAGGTTGTATGTTATGATGATATTGTTGCTGCAAAAAAAGATTTATATGATCACTGGTATGCAGAGAAATAAGCTCAATATTTAGCTTCACTTTTTTTACAAGCTGCATTCCAGAGCATGTATAAAGCAAACTAATGTATTGTGCAACTTTAGTGCTACACAATGACAGTTTTAATGATAAAACTTATTGAAAACACCCAGGACTTCAGGTTCCAGAGGAGCCAATAAAAAAAATAAAAAATTGCTTGGTAACTGGCCTAACCCGGTCATCTCAAAAAGGGTAACAATCTTCCAGGTGTCCCATTAGGCCACACGTCTAATCCTGTAGATTCAGAGTTCAGATGAGGTAATAAAAAAGGAGGAAAAAATTATTCTTAGACAAATATCCCCATTGGAAGCTAATCCAGTTTTGCTGGCAACTGAAAATATTGGATTGCTCCTCATTTTCATTTACCCCTCATTTTTATTTCTAGTAGTGATCGGGCCTTGAATGCCAAAAATATTTAAGTTGAAAATATTTACAGGGATTCATTGTATAATTCATTAAGAACCGTTTTTTTTTTTATTAGACATAAGTCGTTCAAATTTGATGTTTGAGTAATTCTGACTGACAATTTTTTATTCATTGCAGGCAAATATTGGATTCCAAGCAGAAACATTCTGTAGGTTTTTGTGGACATTGAACAGCCTGCACCCTCCTTCGTTAAGATCTCAACAATAGCAAAGGAGGAACGCAACCAGTCGACATCCACAGAAAGCTACAGAATGTCCACGGAGATGACTATATTGACAAGCACAAGTGCACAGATGGTAAAGTTTTAATTATGGAAAACTATAAGACAAATAACACAATTGTAGACTACCAAATGTAACCAAACTGATTTGCATGGACAGTCACAATCTGTAAGCTTTTGCACAAATGGACTGTGGTTACAATGCCATTTAGAAGATGGTGGAAGACTTCGGGCGTTAGAAAGTGTGCACTATAGAAGTTAACATCCATTTTGAGGTTGAGAAGGGTGGAAAGCTGCTCTGATCTGCCGAAGCATTTCAATCCAATGAAAACAATTTTTTTGCAATGTGGTTACAGGATGAAACATGGATATATCTTTATGATTCAGAAACAAATATTCAGTCTATGGATTGTAGTCACATTTCTCCAAGCCATAAGACATTCAAGAGAAATTCACAATGACTTGGTGTTACCACACAAAACAAATAAGGCAATCAGCAAATTTAAATGAATAGTGGTCTCTCAGCCACCATACAGCCCACATATGGTGTCCTCCCCACTTCCACCTGTTTGGTCCAATGAAGGACAGACTTCAAGAAAAAAAACTTTTTATGACAAGTTGGTATGACTGCACACCTGATGTTTTTCAAAGAGGATTTGAGAGTTGGGTTCAATAATGGTGCAAACTTAACAACCTATATCAGATTTAAAATTTGGTATGTCTAGGTTTGTATTACTTCCTTACAGCCATTGTAACCATATTTAAATAGAGACATCTATTACAATTTACAAGAAAAAAACATAATAAAAAGTAAAGTAAGTAAAATAAAAAAGAAGTAAGTCTTATATTCATAGGTATTCACCCCTCTTTTATTTTAATAAATTTACCTGGTCATTTTGCATTTCAGGTGATGTTTTAACACTGTAAGACAGAAAAAAAAATCAAATACTAGACCTAATAATGTTTCAAACTTTATACTTTATCAATTTATCAAAAGGACATCAGTGGTGGTTCTAATTAGTGGACAATATAGTTATTAAATATAAAAAAACAAAAACTTGTTTTTAATATAATTCTCTTTTGCAAAAGTATGCCATAGATTGTATGGTGCATAATTCTAACACTCACAAAAATCATCTTACATTGTGTGCTTATTCTGACAGAATGTAAGATGATTTTTAACATTATAAGGCACTCTCTGGGGAAATAAGAACACAGTCAAACAATTGGCAACCACATCCAAACAAAAAAGCTCGTTATGGTGATACGCATAAGTGAAATTTTTTTTTATTTTGGGAAACGATTCATGTAATGAACTTGACTAATAACACATGAATAGATTTATGGAATGCTGCTTAGTGTCCTTCTGATGAAGCCTACGGGTGAAACGCGTCAACGACCTTTAAAAGCAAACTAAACATCATTGCAAAATCCTAGTCATTCACTGACAATTTGTATGTATAAGAATTAATGTTTTTCATGTTGTTTTAAGAGAATAATAATATATTGCAAATGTTTTTAATATTTTAATTGTGAGTGTTACAATTATGCACCATAAAAATCCTCAGCATACTTTTGCAAAAGAGAATTTAATTATAAACTTGGGAGGATGAGGTGTAACCTATAATACACCCCAAGTGAACCAGTATTTTTTTTTAATATGCATTGCAGCAAAAATAAAACATATTTTCAATAAAAACATCTCAATTGATTGGGTGGGAGATACAATTCCAGTACCATATCCCTGCCTATATCATCCAGTGTCTTATCATTCAAACCTCTAATTGGGATTCTGTAGGTATCTAAACAAACTTTAGTATCTATTAATAAAAATGTAAATAATTTATTGAATAAACAATAAATATGTAAAAACAGAGCACATTGTACATATGCTCAATGTTCTAAAACAAAATCTTGCTATTCATTCCATTGACATTGATTATGTGGTTTCCCATCTTTTTTTGTGTTTCCCTAACCGGTTTCATCAAGAGAACGTTCCATCATGAGGGTTACATGCTAATTTTAATACATTATTATCAACTAAACCAACAGGAGCAAGAATAATAAAAAAAACATACTTCAAGCCACTTGCACCTACATATTTAAACTTTGTCCCTCCAGTTCAGCCCTTCATTTACCATCCAATGTTCAAGTGTTTGTACCACTTTCGCAAAGATTTGACAGATTTGTAACAATTGTACAATGTGCATTGTTTTTACATATTTATTGTTTATGCATTAAAGTGGTGAATATAGATACTAAAGTTTGTTTAGGTACCTACAAAATCCCAATTAGAATTTTCCATGAAAGAAGATGACATTTTAAACTGCAAATTTAGAAAACACTGAATCTTTACACATCTTTACACATATAGTTTTTTGCAATGTGCTTAAGTGACAGCTAATTGTGGATGGCCGGACTGGCAGGATGAAAAGATATATAACATGTTTTATGTATTTCTGAAAACATTACTTGACTTAAAATTATAACTAAACAAAGACAACCAATTTAAAGGCTGGAAACTACAATATGGTATATACATACAATATGTTTTTGAGTTTGGATATCATTTAGGTACCCATTTAAATATAATAAAATCTCACACCTCAATAAAAGAAATATCTAAAACTAATGCTTTGAGCATATCATGACTTTACACAGACATTCTTATACTTCACAAAGATCTTTGATAGTACAAGTCAGAATATTGTATGTTTGCTGAATACTACTTTAAACCTAGAGAAATATGTTAGTCATGCTGTTGTAGCCAAAGCATCCATAACCTAATAAATACAGGACATATGGTTGTTAACATTCAACAGAAAACAGTTGCATCTGTTATATGTACAGTGAATCCCAGACGGCACTATTTTTTCTTTTCTTTTCTCTCTTCTCTCTTTCACAAGGTGACAAAGCCCAAAAAAATACTGCCAGAACAATCCACAGATACTTTATAGAAGGTTTTTCTCCAACATTTATCTTTTATTTCTCCCTTTGCCTGTATAAAATACCTTGACATAGTGTGTTATCCCATATCTGGAAACCTAGCCCCTTACTTCCCATCACCTGATTCTCCGAGTGCTAAAAAAAAAAGTATTTAATTTATAACCAAGCTCAAGTTCCTGCTAAACTAAATTTTTTGTATAGAAAGAACCTATAACAAGTAACATATCACTCCTGTAAAAATGAAACAAACATTCAAAATAAAGTAGTAACCTACCACAATGGAGGTGGTTTCAATGGGGTGTTAGCTGTAAAAAAAAAACAACAAAAAACAAAAAAACAAAAAAAAAAAACCATTTACTTTTTTAGAGACAGAGTTAGAGAGATAGAGATAGAATTAGAGAGATAGAGTTAGAGAGGTAGGAGATAGAGATAGAGAGAGAAAATGAAAGAGAGAAAAAGCAAATATAATAGAAAGAGCATGCAAAAAAAGAGGGCCCAGGAGCATATAAAACCTTTAAAAGTGGAATGCCTTCTTGAAGGATATCGTTTACTAGGACGTCTCTCAAATGTACTAATTCTTCTTAACCTCCCAGCATGAGTTGCCTGGTATTCTGTTCGACCACTAAAAATAATAAGACCTCATCATACAGTTGTATTCAGAATAGTAGTCCAACATCACTAGCCTGATCAATTACTGATTTTGGTTTAAATTTTATTCCTACATGGCAAATAATTTACTGGTAGGTGTAGTAGAGTAATGGAAAACCAACAGACCTAACTGTCATTGACAAGCTGCCAATTCTTCATTCATCAAATCGAATCATTAACAGAAAACTCAAAATAAAAGCTTGCTCAAAATAATAGAAGTGTGGCGTTTTTTTCACAGAATAAATGACTTCACTAAATAAACAGGTGTCAGTCACAGGGCGTATTCCAGAAAGGCAGCAAATGTTGTACCATTCTGGTTATAGTGCATTTCTCTCTGAATATCTCAGTAAAATGGGTGGTTTCAGACATTGCTCAGAAGAACAGCTTACTTTGATTAAAAAGTTCATTGGAGAGAGGAAAACAAGAAGCATTTGGTCTCCAAATCTGCAAAATTGCTCGATACCCTTCATAAATGTGTGTGTATATTTTAAAGTAAAAAACTCATTAAAGTATAGTTAGCAGTAAATCAGCCACAAATGTTTTCTGCAGTCTCACTTGGCTTTGCAGGTTTAGGAATAGGTGTCAGAAAAATATACTAAACATATAACGTGATTACAATATACAGGCACATGATTTTGTCAGTAATTGCTTTATAAATTATTTTCATTTTGTTAAAAAAAAAGTCCTTTAACATTGTAATAAAATAGTTTTCTGACAGCTTAAAAGGATTACCTGAATCGGAATCTTGAGCCCAATCTAATAAAATCAGATCGAGTAGGTTTTGTATTTGCTGGGGTTCTTAGCCTAAAGAAAGCATGATGCTCCACTGCACACTTCCACAAATGTTTACAGACTTTAGAGTTATCCAAGCGAAAAACAAATGTATGTTCTTGTTCCCTACCCTACAGAAAAAAGGAAAATCTTGATACAAGGTAAGTGACAGTAGCCTGCTAATACTTGCTAAATAATGTTCAGTAGTTCTTACCTGCTCATCATCTTCTACAACAACAAGGGTTAACTTGCTTTTCTTAAAATCCATTTTGGTAATTTTAGGCCTAGCAACAAAAAAAGTGGAAAGTTTTAGTCAAGTTCTATAAAGATGTCCAAGAAAAACAGCACACGTTATTATTATTATTATTATTATTAGTGAAGTAAAAATTTTTTTTTTTTGCTTTACTTTTGTTTTTAAGTATTTTTCTAAATAAATGATAAGACTAGTCAATTTATAAGCCATGTGTATTCTATGTGCTTGTTCTGTTTAATACAGTTAATGAATGGTTTTAAATAAATACTACAGTGTGATTCTACAGTTAAGAGGTTAGGACATAACATTTTGAGTTAGACAGACTTGTTGATGGCAAATGTCAAGAGTCTGTAAGGATGAACTCTGTATGCTAAAGTATACCAAATTCAAATTTCAGGCCATTTGTTTGATGGCTAAACATCGGTCGAAACTGGGTCATGCAACAGGACAAAGATCCCAAGTAGATGCAAACCTACAATAAAAGAAATCAATTGCAATGTGGCAATATCTTGCAATGACCCAGTCAAAGTCCAGACTTCAACCCAATTTAAGCTGAGCATTAAGAATGCTGTAATTTGCTAAACACAGTGGAATCTATTGTTTTATTTTACAACTTTTACAGCCTGCTAAGGACCAGACGATTAATATTCAGGGATATATAAAACCTTAGAATTTAAAGGCAGTGTAATTTCTTTTTCTAATGAAGGTGAGCAGTACAGTATTGCTCACTGCTACCTGTGGTCAAATCTGAAGATCCTGGTTCTTTAGGGACCAACACTGCAAATGATAGAGCAAGATTCCGAAATCAGGTCTGAACCTAGCCTGACAGTAATAAAGTTAAGTGAAATGAAACCACTGCACATTTAGGGGAATAGATTAGGTGTGAAATCTCTCCTATGTGGCTTCTGTGGCCATCCTCAGCTTGCAACACCAGGGGAAAAAAAAAGTTGGCAGTTCTACTGCTTGGAGTAGTAATTTTGCAGGCATAACAGCCTGTTTGATCACTCCGACAGCCCGAATAGCCCAAGGGCTGCTGTTAAGATTTAAAACAAGCTCATAGCTTCTATTACAGACTAAAACGTATATTGAAACTTATACCATGGTGTATGGTATTTAACCTGACCCTAATCATGTATACAAACATGGATCATCACACATGGTACAAAATGTTCATCTTATCTTGGTGACAACATGGCCCAAGACAAATGACATGGTAAAGGTGTGAATTCATGTTCAGTTAGATAAATATGAGCTACTAAAGTAAGTAGTAAGTATGATTAGTGTCATATTATTTTCAAGCCTTCAAAAATTACATACAGCAAGCAGTACAGTAATCGTTTGCTTTACATTCTAATTACATTTTCCCTGCATATCAATGTATGTATTTAATAGACGTAGCCCTAAAATTTTATTTAACTACTCTAGCTCGCATCTCCAAGGGCACATACTATGGAGAAAACAAACAGTAACATTATTTTATTTCTAAGCTTGCAAAATGCTAGTCTTTATGGAATTTTGCATTTGTAAAGAAAAATTTACTGTAGAGTCAAGTAAATGTATAAACAGGAGCAACAAGAAGTGGCATAAATATTTAGTTACCAGAAGAATAAACCAATTTTGTTTGAGCCTTCGAATATTAAGATCCCTGTTGGGGTCAGTCCAAGCGCATATTCACAGCCATCTTTGCCCTAAACAA
Source organism: Pyxicephalus adspersus (assembly GCF_032062135.1). Lineage (NCBI taxonomy): Eukaryota > Metazoa > Chordata > Amphibia > Anura > Pyxicephalidae > Pyxicephalus > Pyxicephalus adspersus. The sequence continues at coordinate 77,378,816 of NC_092862.1, read as the reverse complement.
TAACATAGAAAAACAAACAGAATAAAATACATTTACATCTGTAAAAACATGTACAAAAGTCAGATTGGTGTCCAGAAATACAGGCACAAATTATTATTATTATTATTAATAAACAGGATTTATATAGCGCTAACATATTACGCAGCGCTGTACGTTAAATAGGGATTGCAAATGACAGACTAATACAGACAGTGATACAGGAGGAGAGGACCCTCCCCCGAAGAGCTTACAATCTAGTAGGTGGGGGAATTTCACACGCAATAGGATGGGAGATATGTAGTGGTGGGAAGTAGTGATGGCTTCAAATGACAGAAGAAGCCGGGTAGGCAAGTTTGAAAAAATGGGTTTTGAGTGCTATTTTAAGTGAGCAGAAAGTAGGAGCAAGCCG
>NC_092862.1:77255374-77377506 GCF_032062135.1 Pyxicephalus adspersus | reverse complement strand
GAGGAGGAGTTACCATTGAAAGAAACTTGAAAGGAGCGGTCAGACAGATAGGAAGCAAACCAAGAGAGAGCAGTGTCACTGATACTAATGTGTACAAATGTACACAAAAACTAGAAATTAGGATGTAAGCATACTATTGGGGCATTTTTCTCCTACCAGTTAGTAAATACCAGTTCGTTACTAACTTCCTCTTCGCAAATTGGTTATCTTGAAAGTAAATGTTTTTGCATTCTTCCTAACTTTAGACACCAACATATTGACTCATTTTTAGCCTGCGCTTTGTTTCATTGATCTACCTGATACATCTGTGTCAGACAACTTTCTAGTTGGAAAGTTGGGACAGATGGGCTAGCAGTTATTTTGCAGTGGCAGGTGACATCTTTCTTCCTTGAAAATGTTTAAATGTATCATAAAACTACAAATGACCTATTATAAAGTTACCTACTTTGCATTACCATTACTCAATTTATTCTAAAGAATGCCAGCTGCTTTAATGTTAGGCTGAAACAAGCAAAACTGTGTTTCAATATCTGAACACCTGAGCAGCATAGTCATTTTCAGTCAGTAAAACAAAAATAAAAGGAGAGAACTCCAACCAGGCAAGCAGTGTTTTTTAGATCAGGAATAGCAGCTTACATATACAAAGTGAACAACACCCTATTTAACGTTTTGGAGGTCATTTGTGCAAAAATGCAGAGAATATTTTCTCATACTTATGACATCAAGCATGATATTATTAGGTCCCAATTACACTATTGCAGTGATGAATATAGCTGAACTCCAGGTAAATGGCTAAATACACAGATGAAAGGCATATATGAAAGCAGTTTTTCATGCTGAAGAATTTTAATTTCTGCCTATAAAAGTCCTGAGATTTACAAAACTTTGCCACATACAAAAGCATTATTTGGCAGAACAGGAAACCTTATCTCACTCTGCCTGCAGAACACCTAATTGGCTCTTTGTGCTGCTTCTTAATGTTCAAGATTCAACTCTGCTCAACAGGGGATAGCAAGTCAAGCTTTTGTATTAGTGCATTAATTCACCTAAAAGATGAATTTTAAAAGATTTTAATTCAAAAATTCAAATTCACTTAAAATATATATTACAGCTCCATACAGATGCTAGATTTTTGGCGTTTGATCTTTGGTGAAAATCCAGCATTAGAACAGCAGTCCCACGATGTTGCTTAGCAATCCCCAGGGCCAGCATCTGTTCTACATTCCCTTTTCCAGTGTGTTCCTGTAGCGTGGTCTGTAGAAGGATTGAAAGCTCAAACAACTGTTTCCTGGGCTTCTGAGTAATGCCACTGTGTTTATAGTCACTACAGAGACTATATGTGTTTGTAAATAGAACATTGAAAGATGAGTAAACCCCTCCCTGAAGGAAAATTGGTAAGTTGTTCACATGGCCCTACAGCATATAAACGTTGCATTAATGTGTTATTTAAATCAGCAGACTTTGTTCATTATATTTTGAGGGAAAGTATATTGGTGTGTGCACACACACACAGAGGTGCTTGAATCGAACAAAAACACTTTCTACTGCGTCGTGTCTATTTCTCTGACTTATTTAACCCTTTTTGGGAATGGGTAAGGGGTACCCACACAAAGTAGAATAAAGGACCCTGCCTCCTCCTAAAGCTTGTTACATTTTCAACTTGACAACTATATATATACTAGTTCAGAAAATCATTTCTAAAATGTATTTACTAAACTATTTAGCGTCCAAGAGTTTGCTCTTTTAACAGTTGATTGTACTCAATTGTTACATTGAGTATGAAATTATTCATATAGAACAGCACTGCACCATGTACACACCAAGTTTATAAACTTAAAATTTTATTATAAACAAATTGAACTACAACAGAATAAATGAATTACCTTAACAATGTGCATATCTACCCCATACATCTCTAACCACTTCGCTTTATTCAAGTAACATAGCTCGGCCTGGGCTGGTGTTTTACCCCTTAGAATGGAGGGGGGGGGGGGGACAAAAAAAAACACAGGTTAAAAGAAATGCTCTAGTCAAAAACCAACAAAAAACATTGTACAGATGCTACATTAGATATTGCCTACCACCAGTTTTTCGATTATGCTTTATTTGATCTGAGTTATTTTATGTAACATGGTTGCTTTATCCAGGACACCCATTTTTGAGTTTGTAAATATAGTTTAAAAACTAGTGGCTCCCACCCACACATCAATTATTGTGCAGAATGCATCATTACATCCATTAATTTATAGCTGGCCACCAACGTTTGAAGATAAACAGAACACCGGCAGCTCATCTAAGGAAAACAAAAGTGTTGTTTACATAGCTCTCCAAATGTTATTTTGATGAAGAAATTTAGAAATTACATTACCATTTGAATTGTGTATGAAATGTTAGTAATTGTGTTTAGATCTAATAACTGTAAATTTTACAGGCTCACTTTAAAAACCACAGTAGTCTCTTCAAGACTCAAGACTCTCTTCAAGACTTTATTTACCCCAGTCCACCCTTTTTCCAAATTTAACAACCTGAACAGAAAATCTCTGACATTCTCTGGATCTGACAGGGTCAAGATTGTCTTTGTTTTATAAAGAAGAATGGAAATTTAAAATGCATGAATAAAAAAATTACATGATGATTTATGCCTCAGATTAAATGGTGTGTAAGAAAACATAGACTCCTCAATACTGCAGAAAAAGGATAGAAGCACAAGATTGTTTCACATTTGTAATCCTTTAAAGGCTGTGATGTATATGGATACTGTGAAAGTTGGTATTCATTTTCAGTTCTACAGCCAAGAAGCCAATCTAAAAATGATGTTTCACCACAAGATACACATAAGTACAAACATTTTATTTTGTAGTTATCTAAAACTTAGTCTCCCAGAGTTCTTTGAGACAATGGGCCTGATTTATTAAAGCTCTCCAAGGCTGGAGAGAATACATTTTCATCAGTGAAGCTGGGTGATCCAAAAAACCTGGAATGGATTTCTTCAATGTCATTTGCTATTTGTTAGCAAATGCTTTGAATCCTGGACCAGATCCATCCCAGGTTTGTTGGATCACCCAGCCTCACTGGTGAAAGTGTATTCTCTCCAGCCTTGGAGAGCTTTAATAAATCAGGGCCAATGAGTTGGGTGAAGATCAACCATGTATAATTGAAATATGTTTCTGTTTCATATAAAAGAATGTTAGGTGCACAGAAAACTAAACAAACAGGCAGATAGGACAGCTCTCTAGGGCAGATTAATACCTCAATTAGGAGTGCACAAGCAATTTTCATAGAGATTATTTCTGGGAGTGTGCTATATATTTGTTCTGTACAAATGGAGCTACATTTGTGCATTAATTCATGGGATATTGATAAATCATTTAGATTTGTGTGAATGGTTTAAATCCAATTTTCTTTCAGTTGCATATGAATGTAATTTTTGGGCAAATGTTTCCAAATTGTCCAATATCCACATAATGCAATACATTCATAGGAGAATGTGCCAGATTTGGATAGTGAGGGTTCAGAGAACTTTCCCCAACTTTAAAGTAAATTAGCTGGACCTTTCACGAACCTATGCACAATTACCCATTTCTTACAAAATATAAAAGACAATTAACCAAAAATAAAAATTACCCAATTTGACATTTGAGAACCCCCAAGAATGAATGCTGTGTTCACCCACAAGGCAAGTTTTAAAAAGAAAACAATATTGCAAAGCATAATAGATTAAATCCATAGGGGTGATTTTGGCAGGCTTTAAAAAAAAAACGACTTCCTTATAGCATCTTACATTAAAAAAAATGCATCAACAATCACATGGAGATTTAGCTCACTAGAATCCAGTACCACATACCTCACATAGGTATTTAAGACCCTAAATTCACTAAATTTTTAAACCTAGGAAACACTTGTTTCATGGTCAGATCTTTAGGATTCAGACCAATTCTGTAATATTTTGTAACACCAATGCATAGGTTAACAAATCTTTCTAAAGTATTAACTATGCTAAATGCTACTAAAAAAAGATAACTTTTCTGTTTTGTGGAGTTAAATTGCTGTGTCAAATTGGAGCACTGTACCTGGCAGATGCTACTGTGTAAATTATGTGATAAGACATCAATACAGCTGATGGCCTCATTAAAATTGCTGCTATAGCTGCTTTTTCATGATGACATTGTAACTGTGGTTGAATAAGGCAAAAAAGGTGCTGCAGTCATTTGAAAACTTGCAAAGTATTTCCTTAAATTATGTATTTTTCTGAGGGCCTCTAACAGAAGACTAGGTTCCGTAACCAAACATGGAATCACTGTGACTAGAGTCTTTCGTAAATCTAGTGTTAAGTACACTTGACATGTGAGGGCTGCCATTATAAAGCAGGTCTGAATCCTAATCTGTATATCAAATTGACAGTCTCATGATCACAGGTAATGAGCTCATATAAGGATCTACATAATTAATCTGACATTATCCAGACTGTCTGCCAAACAGTTGCTTCATAAAATAATAACTCATTCCAGAGTTCAGGAGCAGGTAATAGGGGGGACTTTACTTCCCTGGACATCGGTTGAAAAACAGATAAACACACACAGTTGAGAGTTGAACCAGACACCTATTCTGGAAATGGCAGCACAACCCACTTGTATGACATTGATTTTCAATCAGCACATATGTCTCAGTGAATTAAAGTAAACTAATTTATTATACTCAAAAAGGTAATGGTCACTGTCATCCTAACTCTAAAACTTCCTTTCGCATTTCCAAGTCAGGAAGAATAACTGTTTGGTTTCTCTTTTAGCAACAGTCTTGCGATGTTGATAACTGAAGTCTAAAAAAGTGAGATACCTTCTTTAATTAAAGAGGTCTAAATTACTGGTGAGTGCTTGTAAAATTGTGGCAGTAAAACCAAGGGTCTCTTTTGAATCACGCATGTGTGGATTTCCAATGAATAAACTGTACACCGTAAATTAATTTACAGACTAATGAATTCGGACTAGAACCGTGGACTTAAATGAACCAGGGTTGAGAACCAGTGTGCATATTTGTTTATGTTAGTTTTCATCTGGGAACTTTTGGGTTTTCTTGCCGCATCCTAAAAACATGCAGTTAGGTTAATTGACCTCCCTCCAAAAGCCGTAGACTTTGTAAATCCCTGCATAATATATTGGGACTATATAAAACACAATACCAATTTAATAGTTTTGTACACAATACTTTCTGCATTTTGTTTTGCTTTAGGGCTAGGGAAAGCTGGATACTTGTTTAATACAAGCTTTGCCACTCTACCAGTCATTAACAGGCAGTGATGAACATTTACCTGGCAAAACAACTAAGGATTTAGAAATAAGTGTAGGCTTAAATTAGACTGGTTAACACATAAAAATCAACTTAGCTCTTAAAAAACACATATATGTGATATAATTATTTATACATCATCCATTACTTTTTACTTTTGTTATCAACAGTTCCCTCTCCTATACTATAAACATTTCCAGTAACTGTTACAGTCTGTTTGCAAAAAAATAGTCCAGTTTGGATGATGAGTAATTAACTAAAACAAATATCTACATGTTTCTGCGTTCCAATACCTCCCCCGCCCCCTCATTCCCCCCCACCTTACACAGTTTTCTTACCCATCCATTTAACAGATGTAAAAAATTTGGGTACATGATCTCTCTGTTTAAGCCAGTAAAAATGCATGTGTGGATATTCTTTCTTTTCAACATCATAAAATACCGATAATTTTGGAAAATACAGCTTTAAAAAACCAACATAAAAAAAGCTGGTGGTTTATTATAGCCACACACACACACACACATATCTTGGGAAACTAAACAAACCTACCTATGCTCTCTCCACTTCTGGAAAATATCAAGTTCCATAGATTCAGTTTGATTTGGAATGAATCGAAATTCAGACACAAGCTCTGGTGTATGTTCTGATAGTTCACACTCACCAAGTTCCGCTGAAAAAGAGGAATAAAATATAAAAAAAAAAAAACTTAAAAAAACAAATAAATTATAAAATGCCTAAATGCCAGTTCAGAAAAAGAATAAGCTGGACCTGCTACAGATACACAAACACCCATTTTCTCTCAGAATTTTCAATAGGATATTAAAATTAAACAAAACGCATTACATTTGCTCTTCAAAGACCAGCAACTCAAATCATGAGTTTAATTTTCTTACATAAATTTGTACTCCTGAGAGTATTTTCATTTGCTTATTTTCCAACCACAAACAAAACAAACTCAATAGTAGGTGTGAAAGAAAACAAAAACCACTATAAATCACAGCTGAAGAAATATTTTAAAACATCATGGAAATAATATATGTCATATTTAAGGTAAAAGGTTATCTGCTTAAATCTGTATTCATTTACAAGGCTTTAACTTCCGCCGCTAAAAATTACATCAAGTAACCTCAAGTTCATTTTTAAGTTCTCAAAAAAAAATACATTTCTGCTTAAGGCAGGACATAGATCTCATTTGTTTAACCCCCCTTAACTTAACACCTTTTGGTATGCCTTAAATATGTTAAATAAAAAATAAAGACAAGAAGCCATCCCCTTTTCCCCAAAAGCTCCTGTAACCCTCCCCCCCACCAAAAAAAACACACCCACTACAACACACCTTATAAGCCAGTGTTTGTCAACTTGGGGAACCCCTTAAAATAACTTTCAGGTCCTCAGACAGAGAACCCCCCCTGCTAAAATTAGTTTTAATAGAAGTATTGAAAAAGCAGTACAACGAAGCCAACAAAATTAAGACAGTCACATATCACATTTCCCCACATACTCATACTAACAAATACCTCCTTATGAAAAGGGTAAACACCTTCAGTTCAACAGAAAATATATAGACTAAATTGAAATCACTAAGAATCATTTATCTTGTGGGAACAATGAGATATCAATATGTGTTGCTTATAGGAAAGGCCACTGTGTGTATTTTTTTATTTTTTAGAAGTAGTATAGTATATGGGTTGAGAGGGGAAGTAAAAAGGATGGGGGGTTGGACAAAGATGAGTGGTAGAAAAAAAAAAAAAAAAAAAAAGATTAGAAGGGGTGTGTACAACAGTGAGTAGCTGGCAGGGGAAAGCAATTGAGTAAGAGCCTTGCAGGTCTAGATATTCTGCAGAGTGAAAGAATGTTGTCCAATAGAAAGTGTATGCATTACTTCCTCAGTGCCGTGCAGATCTGCGGTGAGGGTTTCCACCTGGTAAAGATCATTAATCCTATTAAACCACTGGGTCACAGATCATGTTTCCGGCTGATGCCACAACATGGGGATGCATGCCCTGGCTGCATCCATCAGGTGAATGAGTAACAATTGTGGTACTGGTTGAGGAAGAGAGATTAAGACAAGGATGGTAGACCACCCCTGGAGCTCTACCTGGAAAGCCAACAATAGGGGTAAGAAATTACGAGCATATAGTTTGCTAAGGTCCTGAGGGATAATGGTTTCCAGATTTGTAATGACATCTGGACCCAGCGGAACAAAAATACTTGTTGGAGAGAAGTACATCCGAAGCTTGATAGAGACATAAGGTCCCTCTGATTTTTTATGTTTGATCCTAAAGTTAGAGAGATTGGCAAAAGACTGAAGTTCAGCTAGTAAATTTGGTAAGGAAATATTTTATAATATTTTTAATAGCACCTATTTTATGTGCTCTACCTGCCAGTTACTCAATGTATGTTCAGGTTTGCTCTTACACGTCTCAGGAGAGGTTCCAAAGTGAGAATAAAAATGAGGGAACATCTCCCTGTTAATAATGACCATTTGATTAGACACAGATGAATGCATGCACACCTGTCTAAAACTTTAGGCATAGAAAGGAGCTGTAAAAAGCAGACAGTCTCTAATCCCACAAAGCTAAAATTTAACGTAGCAAGATACTGTGTTTCCCCGAAAATAAGACACTGTCTTATATTTATTTTTCCTCAAGAAGACACAATATGGCTTAATTTCAGGGGATGTCTTATTTTTATTAAGTATGGTACAACAATCTACATTTATTCAAAAACAGTTAAGTCGTCTTCTCCTGGAACATCGTCATAACTCTCCAAACCCGGAATTCCATCCTGAATTTCTTGCAACTCCATTTCCTTTAGAACCATTGGCCCCAATCTTTCATGTCCAGCAATAGACCTCATCTCTCTGGGCTCAGTAGCAGACTGCTTGCTAAAGCTTTTCCCCTATCCCCTGGTGTTTGTGTGGGGTGACAGAGACCCACAGACTGTTGCTGGTCAGTGCTGGGGAGCAGCAGCTGAACTGGTGTTTGTGGGGGGGGTGAGAGACCCACAGACTGTTGCTGATTGGTGTGGGGGGAGAGACCCACGGTGCTGAGTAAAACAGCAGCCACAGCTTTACTTCTTCCCACACACAATACCTAAAACAGAGCGTCCTGCTCCTCACTTCATTGAGGAGACTTTTACTTTCTATGTCTCCCTCTATACCTCAGCTTGCTCCACACACAGAACAACCAGGACCTGACAGGGGGAGCCGACCTTGTTGATGGGCCTGCCCGTCTTCTTTACCGCTCTGCACCGGTACGCTGCATAGCTGCGCCTATCACTATGTCTTATTTTCGGGGTATGGCTTATATTGCGCAAATGCTTAGAAATCCTGCTATGGCTTATTTTATGGGTATGTCTTTTTTCGGGGAAACAAGGTAGCTGCAACTATTCACCTGCTCATAAAGAGTGGCCAGTCCTGATTAGTCAGGCAAGTGGAAATGACTGTCCAACCTAGAACAATTTGTGTGTGGCTGCTACCCACCTAACAAAAGTGAACCAATCAGAGAGGTGCCCAGTAATGTGATCACATTTATATCATAACCATTTACGATTACATATAAGCCTGGAGGATTTACTAAAAATATTTAAAGTCTTGAGATGGGACTGTGATTCTGTTTATTTATGTATAAGTCAAATATAAAAACTGCATTGATTTTGTTTTTCTTCTCCCATTTATGAGCTATTGTCAACATAAAAAAAAGCTGTTTTATAAAAAAAAAACAAACAAAAAAATAAAAATAAAAAACCTTGTATGTCTTTAAAATATATTTAAAATTTTTAGGTATGAAAATTGTATAATTAACCAAATAATACCAATGTGGCTATTTTATTGTTCCTAGGTACAGTATATATGTATCAATTACCTCTACCCTTTAACAAAAAGGTCATAGGACGCATACCACATTGATAAAATGTGGTTACTTTAACATATATGGTTATTGGAGTAATGATTTAACAAGTCTGCTAGCACTGGTAATATTTTAAAATTTCAAAACATATGTGAAACCTCTTAAATGTATCTATAGTGTACTTTACATCAGCAAAATAAAACAAATACACAAATCAGTCAAAGAAACACAACCAATAGCTGGTATTGAAAAGACTAACACAATACAATAAATAAACCACAGCAGCCAGAGCAGGGAGAAAGATAGTTAGCTATTTTCACAACCTAAATTGCTTTGTAATCTGCATCAAAATAGATATGCCACAATGATTTGTTAGGCAATGTGTCCCTCTGACGGGTTTGTGACACACAGCCATCATGTAGTGTTGTCAATAAAAAATGATTTAAAAGCCTTGAGAAAGACCCGTTGTTTGGGAAAACAAACTTTCATGGCCAAAAAGTCATGGCATCCCTTTTCATTTTTTTTGCAGGACAATGCACCTGCGCACACATCCAACATTGTGGCTGCCAAATTGAACACCCTGGGTTTCCAATTGGTCCACCCACCCCCCTACTCACCTGACCTGGCCACTTCGGACTATTATCTGTTCCCGAATTTGAAGAAACACCTGAAGGGGCAACGTTTTGAGGACATTTCTGACGCTGCTGAGAGCTGATTTGTGGCCCAACCAAAGGACTTTTATTTGAACGGTCTAAAAAAGCTATAACTACGCTGTACCAAGTACATCAGTCTTAGGGGGGAATATGTTGAATAAATGTGTTATTTTATAACTCTGGCTCTCTTCTTTCTGGGCAAAGACAGGACTTTCTCAACAGCCCCTTTTATGTGCACTGATGTACAGTATCAAATAATATTTTATTCTCAAAAGAAAATCGTTTTTTTTCAAATACCCTTTACAGTACATCTTGATAAATGTTTTTACATACAAAGTAGTAATACCTTCGTTCAGCTTCACAGAATCATACAAAAAAACAACATTTTTAAAAACTTGCCGCTACTCAAACATGTGGGAAATTTTCAACAAAGAATTCAATGCCCTGTGTAAACCACAACATATGAAAATGTGCCCCTTATTCATATTATCAAAGATGGCTTAAGCACAAAAACTGTAATCAGAAGTATGATGGATTTCCAACCAAACAAATAAGGAATGCAAACAGTGAATGTTACATTTTGGTATAATGCGCATTTGGTATAATTCACATTATATTATTATTATTATTATTAAACAGGATTTATATAGCGCCAACATATTACGCAGCGCTGTACAATAAATAGGGATTGCAAATGACAGACTAATACAGACAGTGATAAAGGAGGAGAGGACCCTGCCCCGAAGAGCTTACAATCTGGCAGGTGGGGGAATTTACACACAATAGGATAGGAGATATGTAGTGGTGGGAAGTAGTGGTAGTTTCAATTGACAGAAGAAGACGGGTAGGCAAGTTTGAAAAAATGGGTTTTGAGCGCTCTTTTAAATGAGCAGAAAGTAGGAGCAAGCCGAATAGGACGAGGAAGACCATTCCAGAGAGTTGGAGCAGCTCTAGAGAAGTCTTGGAGCCGTGCATGTGATGAGGTTATAAGTGAGGAAGTCATTAGTAGGTCATTGGAGGAGCGGAGAGAGCAGCAGGGGAGTATTTTTTAACCATATCAGAAATGTAAATGGGACAATAACTGTGTAGGGATTTGAAGGCAAAGCACAGGAGCTTAAATTTGATTCTAAGGTGAAATTGAAGCCAATGGAGAGAACTACAAAGAGATACAGTGGAAGAGGAGCGGAGGGAAGGATGGATGAGTCTGGCTGCAGCATTCATGATAGATTGTAGAGGGGAGAGTCGGGTTAGTGGAATACCAGCGAGAAGAATGTTACAGTAGTCCAGACGGGAGATGATTATAATGCACATTTCTAATAAAATCAATGTTGGAAAACTGATTAAACAGTGTCACCTATTTTAGTTTTATTTCTTACAAGGTCAGAATTTACAAAGTTACCAACTCACACAACACATTTAATGACTTCAGTAATAGACATTTGTTATTTTTGCCTAAGGAGCAGATTTAATATTATATAAACCAAAAAAAATGACACTAAGCCAACAGCCAATAGTTACCTTATGGGTTTGGGACAGGCTATGTCTCTTCTGCAATAAAGCAAACCAACCTGCCTATTTGCAGTCTTTAGCTGAACATGCTGCACATTTACAAACTGAAAGAAGACTGGGTGAAAATGTTTGTAAAGGAGCAAAGAGAGGTTAGTTAAGTTCCACTTTATTAAAATAAACTTTTTTTTTTCCAATTTTACTTTCAGAATTTCTTGAAAATATTTACAAGAAAATAAACTGGATTTGATTAACACAGCTGGTAATTTTGTAGAATGGAGGCACCCTATCATCTAATACAAGGTATTTTCTTTATGCTGCATGACGGCCTGTCAAATTACACATTTTATAGAAGCCCTAAAAATTCTGGAGAGCAAGGATTGTGTATCCTTCACCTTCAGCTAAAAGTAAGCTATCTTTAATGATTAGGCACTTGCATTTAAAGGGATTTTAAAACTAACTGCTAAAATAGACACTCCACATTGTAAGGTAAAAAGAACTTATTGTAAAAGACAAAAACAAACAAACAATAAAAAAACAGACACACAACACGATTGATCCAATTGATCCTTAATGTGTGCAACTTCTAGGCTTCAACAACGACTGACATACAATAGTAAATAGTGTCAGTACTACTTCTGTTGTTTGTGGTTGTTCGGGTAGATTTTGTCATGTGACCTTTCTGCTCATGTTTGTCCCACTCTACAAAGTAATTGGACCACAAGGTTTATCACAGGATATAACCAAGCAGCCAGCTCCTTATAGTATAGCTTTATTCAATGTTCTTACTATATGCAAGGCATTCCTCTTAGTGTTACAAGGAATACCATTAATTAGTTTCAATCTAATAAAAATGACTATTCTAGAACATAAATAGGAGAAAGGAAAATGCGTAACTCAATGCTTAATCAGTGTATTGTTGGCCTACCCCAGAGGTAATATATCAAAAACAGGAAAACAGAGAGAAAGGACTGGGGTTTTTAATGGCTATACTTCAAACTATGTTTAAGATGAATACTTATGTTCCATATAAAAAGAAAGTACAATATTACACAGTATTAATTACAAAAACACAAATAAAAAATGTCAGGTTTACTAATGAGCTTTATTTCAAATTTAAATCTACTTAACCTTTAGTATTGTTTACTTGCTGGATGACAAGGACACAGTTTCCAGTTATACCGACTGCTACCATGAAAAAAAAAAATAGCCTTTAGTCAAGCAGGAATCTACTCACCTTGCAAGCACCAAGCTGCTAACTCCACTGCAGTTTCATATGGACATTTTAATCTACATGACAAAAAAAAAAAAAAGTATATTCAAATTTGAAAACATGTTGTCATTAATGTTTATGACATTATGAGTTCAGTTTTTAGGTATATAATAAAATTTTATTTAAATACAATCATGGCCAAAATTATTGGCACCCTAGCATTTATGTCAGAAAATGCACCACTATTCCCAGGAAAATTGTTGCAATTACAAATGCTTTGGTATTTTTATGTTTATTTCTTTTGTTGGCACTGAAAGAACACAAAAAAGCCGAAACATTCCACACAAAATGTCAAAAATAGCCTGGACAAAATTGTTGGCACTCCACCAGAATTGTACTTTAAGAATGTGATGCTCTTTTTTGTGAACTCACCTGCAGAAATTAACAGATGCTGGCAATTCCTACTTGCAATCAGTTAAAATGAAATGTTGACTCTGTGTGTAACACACTGAGCATAGAGAAAAGAAGGAAGAATTGTCTGAGGATTTGAGAACCTAAATTATAGAAAAGCACAAACAATCCCAGGGCTACAAGTCCATCTCCAGAAATCTTAATGTAACAATATAAAGGAGTTTAGAGCACATGATACTGTAGTTAATCTCTCTGGTTGTTGACAAAAAAGAAAAGACTGATGATATGTTACAACGAAGAATTGTTCAAATGGTGGATAAAGAATCTTGATCAGCTTCCAAACAAATTCAAGCTAACCTGCAGGCACAGAGTACAACAGTGTCAGCTCACACTATCCTTTGCCATGTGAATGAAAAGGGACGCTATGGCAGGAGACCCAGGAGGACTCCACTGCTGACACAGAAAGATAAACAAGCCAGATTGTAGACTGCTAAAACTCACATGTAGAAGTCACAATCCTCCTGGGAGAATGTCCTCTGGACCGATGAGACCAAAATACAGCTTTTCGGTAACACACATCATTCTACTGTTTACGGAAAACAAAACAAGCCTTCAAAGAAAAGAACACCGTCACTACAGTCAAACATGGAGGAGGTTCAGTGATGTTTTAGGATTGCTTTGCTGCTTTAGGCACTGGAAGTCTTGACTGTTTGCATGGTATTTTAAAAACTGAATCTGACTACCAAAGAATTCTGGGGAGCAATGTGGGGCCCAGTGTCAAAAAGTTGGGTCTCAGACACAGGTCATGGGTCTTACAGCAGGACAATGACCCAAAGCAAACTTTAAAAAGCACCCAGAAATGGTTGAAGACAAAGCACTAGAGAGTTCTGAAGTGGCCAGCAATGAGTCAAGATCTAAATTTCACAGAGTGTCTGTGGGGAGATCTAAAAACAGCAGTTGGGAGAAAACAGTTGAGAAACCTGGAGCAGCTGCCAAAAGAAGAGTGATCCATAATTCCAGAAGAAAGATGTAAAAGACTCACTGATTATTACAGAAAGCGATTATCATCATTTATTTCTTCCAAAGGGTGTGCTACCAAGTAATATGTTGAGGGTGCCAATTTTGTCCACGTCATTGTTTACGTTTTGTCTGTAATGTCCCAGATTTTTTTCTCTGCTTTGTGTTGGTCCATTGCCAAAAAAAGAAAACATGAACACCAAAACATGTGTAATTGCAACAATTTTCTGGGAGAATTTGAGCATTTTCAGACAGAAATGCAAGGGTCCCAATATTGTTGGCCATTTTCTTGCAAGATACATGTGTAGACTGGCATGTAAGCAGGATTTTGACAGACAAATTACGCTTTTGATATATTTCAGTTCCTGCTATAATTTATTTATACATTTTTTTTCTATTTCTGTACAGGTTATGTGCAGTATAGTTGTTATATCGCTACATTTGCAAGCACTTTTAAAAGGGCTTGCACATGCAAATAGTGCTCTCAAATGGATCTATGTCTTTTAGAGATATTGAGGAATATAACAAAAAACCCTTGTGATTGGAATTCAGCTTTGCGGTACCTATGGAGTAATAATACTATGTATACATGCAAATATTTATATGCATCTTACTTCAAAATTCTGAAAAATAAAGGTTAAGGCTATCTTAAGTTGTAAAACAAGACAGACCAATATATTAAGTAATAAAAACACCTTAATTGGTTGATGCAATCTTCTAAACCTTGAGATAAAAAATGCATCTTGCCGCTTGCATAATAATAATAATAATAATAATAATAATAATAATAAATAACAAAAAAAAAATCTTCCCCCTGAAAGGGGCTGAAACCTCTAACAAAGAGAGAGGTGAGGCCAACAGTACTTACATCAACTGACACTTACTAGAAATAAAATATCCAGATATATTTCATATACGAACATGAACTGACTGCATATGGCATAAGGTTAGTTAATCTTTATAATGGGACTTGCCTCAAATGGGTATTTATAGTCATATATAGTGTTATAAATGTATTTAGAAGGTTTTTATTTAGCGTCTATTTATTGCTATTGGGTTTTCTATTAAATGCAAGTGTAACAAAAAAAAAAATATATATATATATATATATATATATATATATATATATATATATATATATATAGGAAAAAGCGATTTACAGGGAAAACCAAGTTAAACCCAGTGCGAAAACGTCTACTTATAAAAAATCCTGTGTATTTTTGCAGAGACACCCAAGTTTTAAAAAAACGCAACAGATACACTTCAGCAGGCAAGGGTTATTCACCAAAATACACAGAGCTAAAGTCTATTCCTAATTCCTCTTCCCCACTGTGAACCCCCCACCCCCAACCAGAACTGCTAATGTGCAACTAATGCTGAGTTAATGGAGCTTTTGAGCAGTTAGTTGGAATACTGTTCAGATGTTTATTGAGGAACACAATATAGCACAATTACTGTTACACTTACAGTTTCATTCATAAACAGATTAAAAATCTGTATATGTAATGTTTTCTTATTCTAATATCCACTCTAATCTGTTTTCAAATTTCTTTTTACATTATTTACATGTTTGTGGGCTCTGGAATTAAAAAAATAAAATATATGTTTAAAAAAGAAAAAAAAATACCTAATCTGTTAAATTTTGCAAAGTTTTGTATCAAATTCACATTGTTACATATGTCATTCTAAATGGCACAAAGTATAATATATAATGATCAATAAAAAATAGAGAAAAGAATAGGACAGCAGGGTTTTTAGTTGGTAAAATGTGTACTGTAGTACAAGTAATAATTATAAATAAGAAGTTCATACATATCTTCAATACATGCAGTATCCATGCAAGCATGTTCTCCAGGTATTCTGTGGTTTAGCACCAAGATCCTCTCCACACGGAGACCAAGCCTTTTCAGGCAGGCTCTGTGCCCTCCTTAACCTCTAGCCAGAAACACAGACTTCATTGAATCCTGCTGCATCTTGTGCATTCTGGTATTTTGGTTTGACTTTTTCAAGTACAATTTGTGTTATGTGAAAACTAGCCCATTGGATTATTTAATCCCTTTCATATTACTACTTTACAGTTCATCTTTTAAGTCTTCCCCTGAGGAAGCCGATAAGGCAAAACGCATGGGGGGGTTAATGGGACCTCATACTTTTACCTGACATCTCTACACTCAGTAAGGAGAAACTAACTTGATTGAACTACCAATTGAAACTCTCTGTCTAGTATACAGTCCAAATAAACTCCATTGATAAGTATGGGGGTTGGACTATTAATTTTGTTCCAATTTATTGAAGATATGTATGAATATCTTGTGTGTTATTATTTTTCGTTGTTCTACAATACAAAGCCCTGAAATAGAAATGTCTTTACAGATAAAGCCTTCAATTATATTTTTGGAAGTTTGAACTAAAGAAAACATCCTGAGGAATACAGGAAAAGGGTCTAGATTTCCTTAAATGGTAATGAAAAGTAGGCTCTCTCAAATTCCTCTTGCCTGCGTGTATTGCATCAAAAAGTTAATTGAGACAACTGAACTTGCACTGGGAGCATATATTGCTAAAGAGACAAAGGCCAAATCTCTATTGGCTTTAAGGAAGCTTTGGGCTGCAAAGTACAGAAACATAGTATGGTATGCTACTGCTTTGCTTTACTTTTAGACCACACAGGGCAATACAGAAAAGTGTTGCTTTGACACGGGGCAGTAGAGCTGCCCCCTTTGAATATATTTGTGATAGCTAACCAACAGCAAGGGAATACTTTTTTTGAACTGTAAAGGTGCCTGATTTCTGGTACTTTTCCCAGGCCATCCTCCTACATGTCCCATTGGGAGAGAGACCTGCTGTCAGCTCCTGATTCTGATACTTGGACTGAGATATGGGAAGCTACAACTAAATGCTTGTTTAATGTAAATTCTGTTGAGGTTAACTATAATCTGCTGATGCAGTGGTACTTGGGGTTGGTCAGGGGCTGTCCCCTTTGCTTCAGATACTCTTTCATATTTGGTGGGAGTGCCCCAAAATGTGCAGATTCTGGTGCGCAGTCTTCCAGCTGGTATATACCATCTTTGATGAACCAATTTGCAAATACCCTAAAGAAGACTTTCCTATTGTCCGGCCAGTAGGTTATACCACCTGTCAATTCAGGCTACTTCAGTATAAGTCTGGGTATTGCAGTTTTCTGCACTATTACCAAGAGTCACTCAAGTGAAGCGTAAAATTACGTGGTACCCAATATTGAGATTTTTCCTTTGTTTACTCATAGTTTAAGCATTGTACTTACCATTGTGTTATTTTCAATGCACACGTCATTGCTGTAATTATTCTATAATTACAAATTATAATTAAAAAAAGTGATATTTTATGTGCTTTTGGTGACAGATCGCTTTTAGCATGAGCATTCTGACTGTTCTGCAGCTACGCAGCAAGCGGGTTGTTGCACTGTGCAATCAGATAGCATTAGGTATATCAGTAATTTATGGTACAGTAAGATATCTTATTGATTGTAATCTGGGCACAGGTGAACGTTAAGTCAGCCAATAAAAATATATGCCACACACCAGCTCTTTTTCTCTATAAAGCGTTTTATTTACGCATATGAATACATAAAAATATACTTACTTTCCTGTAAGAATATCTTGTCTAAGTTGTAGTACAAATAAATACCTTAAATAAAACAAACACATTTTAGTACATTTCTGTAGAAAAGTTACACAAGACACCATTTGAAATACATCCTGTAAGGAAATGTGAAGAAATGCTGTAAGTTGAGAGAAAATACTTTAAACCTGAGTATACAGGTAGCCTGGTTTGACTCTAATATAAAATGTGGCTGAAGCTGCTAACATTCAACACAGTAATCAATAAAATACCTATACAGTAAATATGAATAAAATATCAATATTATGTTTTTTTTAAAACATTCATTACCCCTTTTTAAATAAAAGTGTTTTGTACTTTTGAATTGGTTGTGATGGGTTATACTTGCTCCTAAAATAGTGTTCTTACAAATCAAGATGAGCAAAGAAAACCAAAGAAGGTTCAGGAATAGAACACCAATGCTATGTCTACACCGACTGTTTCCCCGGAGTTTAAGCGCATGTGTTTGAAATTCACCTGTTTATTGCCTACAATTGAGACAGAAGGAAAGGCTCCACCGGAGACCCTAAAAAGATGTGAAATGGTCTGTTGACCTTTAAAGCAACACTAACTCAGGCCTCTGGCTCAGGACAAACCCACCAACTATGTTGGGTAATCCCCACAAACGCATGAATATAGAGGAGTTGAATGCTTTTCAAAATAAGGAGTATAACCACAGTTTCTGAAAACTGCTGCACATCAGTTTTGCATAAAGTCGACCAACTTCTGGCACCTGTGAACAGGTATTCTAGCCCAGGATGATTGAACTACATTTCACAATTCTTCTGCATTTCTAGGTTTTGCCTCAGAAACAACATTTTTTATGTAACGTCACAGGTTTTCTGTTGGATAAGGTCCTGGGATTGGGCTGGCCACTCCATAATGTTAATCTTGATGGCCTGGAACCATAACGTTGTCTCTCGTTTTTTGGGTGGGTTTGGGGTTGTTGCCTTGTTATAAACCCAGATTTCAAGGGCATTTCCTCTTTGACATAAGGCAACATGTCCTCTTCAAGTATTTTGATGTATTCAAACTGATCCATGATCCCTGGTATGTGATAAACAGACCAAACATTATAATATGAGAAGCAACCTCATATCATGATGCTTGTTTTACTGTCTTTACAGTGTACTGTGGCTTGAAGTCAGTGTTTGGGGTCATCTGTCTATGGCAACTATCCCAAAAAGAACAATCTTCCTTCTCATCAGTCCACAAAATGTTGCATCATTTTTTTTTAGACCAGCCATGTGTTTTTTTGACAAACTGTAACCACTTCAGCACGTGTTTTCCATTATTGGCACTTAGCAGGGGCTTGCTGATAGCTTGGCTTCACATAGGTGTCTTCTAAATGTAACAGTACTTACTGGTAACTTTAAATCTTCCTTGATCTCCCTGGAGCTTATCATTGGCTGAGTTATAGCCATTTTGGCTATTCTTCTATCCATTTAATTGGTAGTTTTACCATTTCCTTCCACATCTTTTAGGTTTTGGTTGAAAGTGTAAATCATTTGAGATCATATTAATAAAGCAGCCTATCATTTTCTGCACCTTATATATTTTCCACTCTCTAATCAACTTTCAAATGAGGTACACTGTTCTTGAAATGTCTGAACGACCCATTTTACTCAGATATTCAGAAAGAAATGCACAATACCCAGCATGTACAACATTTCTTCCTTAAACTGGAAAACCATAAATAAGTAGGAAACATCTGTTCCCTACACGTTTTTGTTTTTTTACACCTCCCCAGTCCAGGAAACATGGAGTTTAAGTGTTAGAAGTGGGCAGTAATGTGTAACAGGGCAGGGTAGCTCATTTTCATGGGCAGAGTTTTATTTTAGGTTTTAATGATGCTATATTGAGGACATTTTTTTAGGGGGGAGGTTAGCCAAATGTCTCCCTTGCACAGAGGGATAGGGGCCCCACCCCCCCACTCCTTGTTATGCAAGTTGCTCTGAGGCTCCACAATTTGCATTTTCAATTTAGACGCACTCTCTTTTGAAACAGAAACCCCAATGTTGTATTTTCATAAGTTTTTAAACTTCTGACCCTTATATCTTGAAATTCTTTGAAGCTGGGGGGCTAACATTTTACTAATAGCTATGAGGGTCCCCAGTGCCCCCTAACAATTTCAAGTTGTTTCAACATACAGTTTAGGAGATCTAACAGATTAAACAGAGAGTTGTTAAGACTGAAGAATATTGATAAGCAAACTTCGCACACAGCTTTCACACTATGCTGCCAATGATGTAAGTATACACGCCCACTAAGGTGGATACATTTTAGAAGCAGCTTTTGCTATCAGATAAGGGCAGAACTGCCTTTGTCCCACTCCCATTAAGTCTGAACTGTGTGCTGCGCTACTCCACCCACCTCTCATTGGCAGCTGTAATCCTCTGAACAGATGATAGTTGAGCAGGGAGAAGCCCCACTGTGATCCGTTTAGAGGGATAGAGCTGTGGATGAGAGGTGGGCAGGAGAGGCACGGCTGCCAGGTGGAGCAACAGGCTAAAACCTTCTAGAGAGAACAATGTTCATTGTTCTATATCAATAAAAGATAGATTATTAGAAACACGAAAGGCAGTAAATAATAATAAAAATAAAATAATCAATCTTTGTATTTTCCTCCTTTGCAAGCCCTATGTGTGCTCCATAAATGTTTCTACAGATTTTTGTTTAATTAGGAATATGTATTTTCTTTTTAGGGACACAAATATGTGGTCAATTTGCTACATACCTTGTAAACTCTTCATGAAGGTTGTTTGGTTCTGAGGAGTAATACTTAATTCGAAAGTGCAAAGTATATGGAGGGCCAACTGTTTAAAAAAACAAAAGTTTAGTCAAAGTACAATGCATCTCTTAAGAGATTAAGCAGTTCCTCTACATGAAAATATCTTTTACTTATCCATTTTTTTCATGCTAAAGTACTCGTATATGGCTAAAATTGAAAAACATTCAGCCAAAATAGTGTAGATCTCCTTTAGCTGCTTAAACAGCAATGAAAGCATTTTAAAGCATGAACTCCACGAAACCGCTGACGGTGTCCCGTGCAATATGGTACCAAAACCAAAGTTAGCAGAAAATCCTTTAAGTCCAATGTAGCCAAATGACTCAAATTAGGTCATTTGGCTACATTGTTCCAGGGACCAGTTCTGCTGCTCATATGTAGGTAGGTAGGTACGGAAGTGGACAGGGGTTAGCTCTGGAATCCTGACTGGTCTGGTTGACGTGTGTGTTACAGATAAAGTCATGTGAAAAAAAAGAAGAAAAAAAAAGCCCTACATCTCAGACTAAAGGCCTTAGATTGATAAAAGGTAATGACAGTACAATTTTGAAAATACTGAACAAGTATGGCTTGTTTGGAAGGGTTAACAGGAGAAAACCTTTTTCTCTCTAAAACAAGAGGGGAAGCAGGAGGCTTAGATTTGCAAAGTTGCATCTGAAAACACAAGTCCTCTGGATCAAAGTCCTTTGGACAGATAAGACTAAAGTGAAGATGTTCATAACCCAAAGCAACAGGTTTACTGAAAACCAAAAACAGCACAAATGCCTGTTAAACTGTTAAGAATTGTAATGGAGAAGCAGTGATTTGATATTGTTTTGCAGCCAGAGGGCCTGTGTACCTTGCAGCCAATTTTGAGGCCCTCCCTATGACAGCTAATGCTTGGCCAAAATTGGGTTATACAACAGAGCAATGATCTCAAGCACACCTGCTAATCTGCAACAGACTGGCTGGGCCATTGCAACACCTTCATTCTTTTTTTTTTTTTAGCCAATGTCCAGACCTCAATCTAAACAAAATACTGTGGCAGGAGTTTTAAAAAGCTGTGCATGAATGAATTGCCACAAACCTCAATAAACTAAAGCAATGTTGTAAAATTGGACCAAGATTGATCCACTTCAATTATTACTATTACTTTAAGTCATTACTGCTTAAAGTGGTTCTACGAGTGCATAAATCATGGGGTATACTTAACTTTTCCCACATTACTTTTCCACTTTGATTTCTTGGTGCTTGGTAAGGACCAGATGTTTAGTATGGCCTGACATGTAAAACCCTAAAATTGGGGGGGGGGGGGGGGGTGTACTTTCTTCTTCATCTGACTGCACATACATATACTTACCCGTGCAGCCATACTATAATTTCATTCAAATTTTGGAAGCCTAGCTTTGTACTTGCGAAACTTGATGAAAATTTAAACACAAGAAGATTTCAGGCAAGTGCCCAAATATTTCAAGGCTCATAATACATATCAGCAATATAACAGAATTAGAAAAACAAAAAGGTGGAAAGGCATTGTTGTTTTGCAGGCTGATAAACAAGCTAATGATTTCAACAAATTATACATTTCTGAATGCTGTACTATTTTAATATTTATAGAAGATTTTATAAAAAGGCAGGGTGGGGTTCTTTCAACTTTATATTAAAAATGCTCTGCATCAAATGATTAAGAATTTTTTGAAGCAAAGCTTGTATATAACATAGGAAAAGCATATACATAAAGGAAATGAACAACAGAATCAATGCTTAACAAAATTTAACAAAGTTACCAAATTTTTACATATATAAAGTATTCAAAAGATCTTTACCAGTATGCGGTGAAACACATGCAACTAAAAGTAAAACAAAAGCACAGCATTCAGATACATACTTTTTATTTGTTTCTTAATGGGTTTCGTAGGGTCCAGCCAATGCTTTAAAGAAAAAGAAAACAAGAATGTGTTAGAATTCATGCAAAAAGGTATGTTCCTTTACATTCAATGTATTTTAAAATGTCACTGCAAGTAAACAGAAAAAATAAACCTTTGAATACATCAACATTGTGGTTAATAAGCTGAGATTTACACACCTCTCAATGCCCACCTCACCTAAAATTAAAATTGGTGGATCAGCTTGGTGAATTTTATGTCCCCTCTACATTCAGCCCATCAATGGACAAAAAATCAGCATCAATTTGACAATATTCATGGAGGTTAGTCTAAGGTAAGAGCTAAATACAGTAACTAGAACAGCTACATGCCAGGACCCCTAAGCCGGGGTTCAGACTAATGGTATTTTACTGCTGCATTTCCCCATTCCAGAAGCCTTGTGTTTATTAAGCTGTCTGCCAGGTATTTTCAAGTGGCTGCAAAATCCTAGCAGAGCAGTTCCTCCTTCGACCCCACTTTTCTGTACTGAAACTGGCTGTAAAAACCCCTTGCAAACACATAAATGCTTGCACAGCTGTTTTTAAGCATTTGCAAATGACAACAACTCAAGTCTATAAAGACAGCAGCTACCTCCTGCTGCCAGTCAAAAAAATATAAGTAACAGACCCTTTGGATTCAATGTTAAACATGTTTTTAGCAGTTTTGTTACCACTAAAAGCCGCTGGTCTTCACTTAGCATGCTACTTCACTTCACTTTACATGCTACTTCTGTAGGCACCTGCACCAACTTGATGATTTTATTGTATATCCTCAAATTTATCTTGACCCACAACAGTTTTCAATGGTTCCCATTACTGCCAGGTACAGGGTGTTGCAGAACACTCACTCCCTTGTTTGCAAAACTGTACCAGGAGGAAACATGACCTATTTTCAGATCCTCCCATTTACCAAGTAGTATGGTACTATTATAGAGACATCATACTAATCTTTTCAAAGGGACAATATAAAAGAACTACAAACTTTTTTTTGATCTTTTGCATTGCAAAAATATAATTGAAGGACTAACAATGTAATGGAGCAAAGAGTTATTTGTTTGGGTCTTACAATATACAAAGAAACACAAGGATATTTTGATACTACTCTGTAAGAGAAACAGACAATGGGCATCATCATTTTGTTGGGAAGCACCTCATTAACAGTATCCCTACAATATATTTTGCAGATATGATATGTGACAGGTCAACTGGGTGAGCCTGCAATTTTTCTATCACACATGCAGCAACAGAGATAGAGTTAAGTTCTTTGCAGAAGTTATGTCCTTTGCATAGCACAGAACATTGTGTAAAAAAAAAAGTATACATATTTAATTTAGATATTTATGGACATTCATGGTACAGATTTACTCAAATAACATCTATGTTTGAACTGAGACTTTTGCCCCAGTGTCAACGTTATAATGTACCCTCCATGAAAAATGTCACTTGTAAATTCCTTCTTTGATGTATTTTATGGGATTAATTCTTGAATAAATTTCCTAAAAAACTTTTAAATATCCCATGGTGTGTCCCAAAACATCTCATTATGGGTAGCTGAGCTTTACTTGATGTTAACCAGAACAGAGAACTGGGATGGATAGAATTTTTAATTGAGCAGCAAAGATATCCTTTACATCAGCGTTTCTCAGCCTATTTAATATGGGGGAACACCTTGAAATAACTTTCAGGTATTCAATGATTCCGTCTATAATTACTAAATCCACAGCTCACAGTATATTAGTGCGGCGGTCAATAGTAAGAAAATACAGCATTGTGAGTGCTATTTCAAAAGCAAGCCCTTAAATAAAAATGCAAATTGAGGACCCCCGAGGCCACCTAGATAGCTACGAGCACTGGGAGGGGGTCTCTAAATTTTTTTCTACCTGTCAATGCTACCCTGTTTGCTACTTTTCTTTGAATCTAAATTTTCCGAGTATGTGGTATAGCATCAACAAAACAAACTCTGCCCATCAAAATAAAATTAAGTTCAGGTATTGGAAGGGTACAGTCAAGTGTAACAGGGAGGTGCGTTTAGATGGGTAAAGTTTTTTATGTTGTTTGATGCCATAGTGATGAAAGTTTTGGGGGTGTTAGCCACAAATGTTCCCAATATGTGTAACAGGGCAGTGCAGTGCAGTTTGATATGTAGAGTTTTTTATGTTCAATTGACACCATGCAAATTAAAATTTAGGTTGGTTTATACGTGTGTCATCGAAATGTTAGGTTTTCTACACATCCCCATTCCAGAGAAATTGGAGTTCAAAGAAGAGAAGCAGACAGGGTAGCATAGTATGACAGGTATAGTTTTGTGAAAGGTAGGTATACATTTAGGGATCCCACCCCAATACTCCTTGCTATGCAAATGACCCCTGGGGTTCCCAATTTGAATTTTCAATTTTGGACTTGTAGATGCACTGTCCTCTGAAACAGCGACCCCATTGTTCAATTTGTACAGGTTTTCAAACTTGCGCCCCTCATATCTTGAAATTCAGTAACAAAATTGGCTTCCTGTAGTTATGAGGGTCCCCTGTGGACCCTGAAATTTCAAATCATTGTAAACAATTGTTTAGGATCTCACACCTGGAAGTGAAGCAGCACCTGGAAGAAAGAAAATTGAAGCGCTCAATGGAACAGTGAGCTTTAGATAAAAACTGAAGCTGAGCCAGCGTGGGACATGTTGGGCTTGGTTTGTGGACAGATTAGGTTTTCTTTCCACAAGAGTTTTGCATTATCTAGACATAGTCCTAGTAGGATCACATTTGAAATTAGGCTGAATTAACAATGGCAATAAGATTGAATTTACTTCTTCCTCACGCCAGGAAACACTGCTGTTTGATTACCACCTATAACCAAATTCCAGGTGCCTAGCAGTAGTCAGAGGTCACTTGGGAGCAGTGAATGGCACAGTATTTTTTTTTCTGCCAATGTGAACCAAGCCTAACTTTTACAAGAGATTACACTCTTACAAAAACATGGGAAACACTAGGAAGTTGGATCAAAATACTCAACACTGGACAGTTGGGAAATAATACAAAAATGGGACATATTAAGGGTGCAGGCCTTAGAAAGTTGGAACAAAGTAAAGGGGGTAGGTAGAACACTGGCATAATAAAGGAAAATGTATTACTTACTGTAATTTTGCTTTCCGTATAAACTCCATGTCAGCACATGATAGGATAATCCCTTCCCACTCTCAGTACCTAACAGATAAATTCAAGGTGGTCCATACACCTAGTGTTCTGTAACTAGCCCTCCTCAAAAATTATGCTGATATGGAGCTTATCAGGAGAATGGTAAATAATAAATTTTTCTTTTTCCTGACTGCTGTCAGCACACCCAGGGAGAGAAGTTAAAAAATACTTAAAGCTCACAAGGAAACTAGTGGACAGACCTTATTTGACCAAAACTAACAGCAGTTTAGGCTGCCAGTTCAACGCAGTAATGACAATGTGTGAGTAGGAGATTAGGTTGCTGCCTTACAGTAGGTGTCTAATGACACTTGCACAAGAGAAAGACATACTATTATTGAGCTGTGACCCCTAAAAGGATTTCTAACCATTAGTCCAATTAACTATGCAGATGGCTTAGACAGACTATCTGGGAGACACCAAGGCCTTTTTATTTATTGGTAGCCCTCAAGGGAAAAAAGGAGGTGTTCTGACTGACATATACAGTAGGTGCCAAGGTATTCAGGTATTCTTGGAAAGTACTGCCGATGTAAACTTTGCTGGTCTGTTGACCATCTTCTGGAAGAATGTTGGGAGCACAGCCTTCCAATTAAATAAGGTTGGTGTAACCTTTGGACTGAGGCCAAGCATGGGCAACATAACCAACATGTCTGGGAAAAAAAGGAGGTAGGAAGCCCTTAGGCACCCAACTCACAACCATGTTTGTCCTTTTTTTTTTTTTTTTTTTTGCTGACTGGTTAGTGAGCCGCATCCATTTGTAAAAGGTGTTTCCCACGTGGCCTGGTTCTGTACACCAGGGGAATCAAATTTTGATTTCTGGTATTTAGCATAGAGACACACTGTCAGCATTGCGTGCGCACACACATACACACACTATGTTAAATGATAGTTCCTTAGCACAGAGCATGACCAGAACTACTTGTATCATTCAGATGCTCCACCAGGTTTGATATTTGCAGCAAACACAGAACATGACAGACTCCGTGCACTCCTGTCTGTAATACAAGACACACCTGAACACATGCTGTTGTATGTCTGCAGACAGCACTCCTGCACAAAGTCTGCTTTTTAGGGAAAAAGTATTTATTCACACATTGGCCCTGATTTATTAAAGCTCTCCATGGCTGGAGAGTTTATATTTTCATCAGTGAAGCTCGGTGATCCAGCAAACCTGAAATGGATCTGGTGCAGGATTGAAAACGTTTGTTAACTTTCAGGTGGATTCCAAGATTTACATTATGATCCAAACATATAGAGAGATTACCATGCCTCTGAGCCACAGATGCAGTACATGTGAAGATTTGTTGCCTAAATTTATCAAGCACTATACCATGCTCCGGAGACCAGCAGCAGGGCTCCCCTCCACGCTGACCTATAGCAACCATACAAGGGGGACGACACCTGAACAGTGGACAGCCAAAGATTTTCTTTTGCCAGGTAGGTGGCTATAGTACACAGTAGGAAAAAAAAGGAACACTAGGTGTAAGGACCTCTTAGAATTTATCCAGTTAGGTCCAAAAAATGGGAGTGGTAAGGGACTAACCATCATCAACATGGAGCAGTCAGGAAAATAGGAGTTACTTGATACCTATGGTATAAACAAATGGCACCACTTAAAATCAAAATTGTCTTGCCCTGCCTACTATTTTACCGCCCGGATGCAGCTTCCCACGACCCAGCTGAAAAAAAAATTCTGGGGAGAATACTGCAATAATTGGAAACAATACGTTGTTTCAACAAATTCTGTTTTCTAAGTCCTCCAATTTGTCACTCTGTTGAGCTAGGCCACGCACGTAAATGCCAACATCTTGTTAGCAGTTAAAGAATCCTCTATATCAGAAACTCTGAATATTTTGTCCCATCAGAGACAAGAAACCTGCTGTGTTAAAGCGGTAATAGAGGAGTTCCCAGTCCATACTGCATAGGCTCCCCACACCCTGTAGAGGTGGTTCGGTCCCTGTCCAAGAGAATAGCACTTGCTGTGGAAATGGCCAACTCAAATGCAATGTACTGATCTGAAATGTAAAACAAAGGCTAATGCCTGATCAAGGATCTGTTTTTTTTTTTTTTTTGTTTGTTTTTTTAAACTTATTTAGAAGGGCAAACATGGATGTACAATCTTGTCCTCAAAAGTACCTACGGGAGGCCACTAATACCAGAAAAGTGTGGTTTCAACAATGACTCACTCCCTAACCAACCACCTAAAGATATTACTCATAACTTCAAGAAAGTGTCTTTTTTTCTCCATTTCTTTCAGCTAGCTATATCTAATTTATTAGAAGTTCTCAAGCTGGTTAATAAATTCAAACACTTTTTTGGTGGCCATGAAAGAGGTCAATAACTTGTTTACCTTGTGCCTAAAATATATTCTTCAGGTAGAACCTCTGCCCTATCTTACCCCTATTTTTTTCTAATCTATTGATTTCTACCCCTAGTCTTCCTACCAAAACATTTAGTTAAAAAGAAAAATGTATACAGTGACCACAGAGCACTTCCATCCATTCATATAGACAACAATCTGGATAAAATCTAAAGGCACACGGTCCCATCGTCAAAGTTGAGCCAACAGTTTGAGACCTTTCAAAAGAAAACTTCTGCACAAATTAGTCCAGTCACATTTAGCTTTTAGCACAGCTGTTGGAAAAATGTAGCAGTCAGTCGCAATCTATCTCTCCTCTAATATAGTTCTATAATGGATTGATTATTGGCAGTAGATTTTAGGATTGTTCTGAAATTGCGAAACTGCTTTGTCAGTCTGTAGACATGTCTTAGATGAATAGGTAGTTTTTTTGCAGCAGGGTAGTCGTAAAAAAAAGGAGAGTGGGCACGATACTATCCATGGCAAGCGCACATGCGCATCATTGTTATGTCTGCCCCACTACATTATGTTATGCCCGCCCCACTACTTCCCCCAGAGTGACATCATTATACCAAAACCCACCCACTCTCCCATCACAGTGGTGGGTTGTATTGGGAGGGAGATGGACGGACCAGCTAAAGCCGCAGAATACCAAAGAATTCTTTCCAAAATAGGAGTGGGCACGTGTTCCCAAAAACAGTGAGGGCACGTGCCTTCACTGTTTTTGGTAACGCGTGCCCCACTACACCCCTGGTTTTATGGAACTTTTTTTGGGGGAAAAAGAATAAATCCCAGGAACAAAAACTGTTGTAAGCACCCCTTACCATCTAGTTTTACAGTTTGTCCCAATTGCAAATGGTTACTACATTGCTTGGCCTACCATAGGAAATAAATTGGGCATCTACAGACAGATTTCAAAAACCTTTACAGGGGGACTCAAACAAAAAAATAATTCATTAATGTTTGTTAGTGTGTATATGATAGATAGATATATGGGTTTAGGCCTAATACTGTAAATATCAACTCGATATTTCCTTTCACATTCACTTGCATTTTCATACAGTAAGATATGTTTTGCTGCAGGAAAATTGGCATTTCAAGCAGAAGCTCCATATTATATATGGAGTGACCAAAAAAAGAATCCCTAGACTTAGACAGCTGTCTTGAATTCTATCATTTTCTGTGCCAGATATAAAGGGAGATAAATCTCTTTGGCAGTGAAGAACACCAATTTTAAGACACTTTTTGGTTTTACTTAAACTTTAAACCTTCCACACCATAAATCAGGCTGACTAAGGACCTGTGAAGAGGACTACAGAGATGCGGAGAACATTAGTGCTAAGAAATGGTCTTTTCCCCAGAGAACCAACAATCAGATTTAGTCTTTCAATGCAAGTAGCTAAAAAGGAATAGTAAGAACACATTGATATATAAGGCCCTATGTTTAGGCAGGCCTAACAAGTGAATATAGGGGACTTCTTGGGCTGGAGAATCACCTTAAAGCAAATTCAGATGCGGCTATTCGTATCACAAGATGTAGTCGTTGAAGTTGGCTTTCCAGATGTCTAAACACCAGTGTCAGCTGTTTCTGCATTACATGAATTTAATGAGGTAAAGTGGACTAATGTATTGTGCTTCTCTTTGCAGCAGAAAATTCAAAACAAAGGATTGCTGATTATTAAGACAAGTTCTTCCAATTGCTTCATTGAACTGCTTCCTGCAAAAAAAAAGTTATTCTTCAAGTCTCTAGTTCTTTTTCTTTTGCATTTTGGGCATTGTATCTTAACTATTATTGTCTGTCATATGACTAATATTAGGAAATTAGGGTTGTTCACCAAAAGGATCCTAGACTATTGGTTGTTTGCCAAGCCTGAATGCAACATTAAATGTGTAATAAGAGGAGAAAAAAGGCAGGCTTTTTGGCAAAGTAAATAGGATTATGTGTATTTTAAAGAGTACCTAATCTCACAATTTTTACTTTACATAAAAGGGTAGACAAACCTTTTATGTAAGGTAAAAATGTTTTGGTTGGGTTATGTTTGTTTCGCTTAAGAAGCTTCCTCAGGGGATAGGAGAGACATGTATAAATTGCATTAGTCACTGTAGTTCATGCAAAATATGTTAGATAAGGGCGAAGGGGTTGATCAGGTGTAGACTATACCCAGGTAAGTGATTTCAAAAAAGGGTAATTAAATACTTGGTGGCTGCAGATGGCTAACCGTATTAAAAGGGGGAGGGTCCGATATAGGTAAATTTCCCTCTGGGAAAATTACACATTTATTGAGACTAATATTGTTGTACATAAAACACCCACACAACTTTATTAAAATCACAAAAAAACAACATCATGCAAATAGATAACTACGTTTATAGTTCTAGAGCAATAGCATATATTTGGGATTTTTCTTCTCTGACCAATATGCTAAATTGTTCAAGAGTTCACCTGTTGCATAATGACTATTGCTTTGGAATGATTATTCATGTGGAAAAGTCATTCCAGTGCTCTATACATAGAAAGATGCTACCTCTGTATTAGAGATGCATTAAGACTTAAAAAAAAAAAAAAAAAAAGGGAGTGTGAGTGTGTGTGTTCACTTAATAAAACTTACTTTACTTCAGCCAGTCTTTTCATTTACACAATTCTTCTACTCATGCATAGCCAGATATTGGAGACTTCTATTTTCTATTTGCAGCTTCACAGGTATCGCAATGCCTTCATATTTTCTTGGCAAGATATTTAATAATTACATTTGTCCAAAGAAAAAAAAAATCTAAACTCTACTAGACCCACTGATTGTGCTTCAGGAACTGCAAATCCCTGCTGTCGTCCTATGTGTGATCCATCCAACTTCCAAAGACTCAATTTAATAAAAATGTGAACGTTACTGCCTCCTGTGTACACTGCAACTATGGACTCGGGAATTGCAGCAAACACTGTATTGGGTATGAACTTTACTGCTGCCATTTTACTGCCCTGTTTTTTTGTGGGACATTCTGATTATAGAATACAGAGTTTATGGTATGGTATGGGTTATGGAATCAGTTAGACCTATTTGTAACAGCAACTCTTAAGTAACCAGAAACTACATTTGCCTGGAATCTAGCAATTCCTGTGGGTGTCGGATAACTAAATATTTACTCTATTAGGTGAAAATGTGTGCTGTGGTATCCAATTATACAGAATTCATAATGACTTGTGCTGTACATTGTGAATTTAACTTCAAACAGATGAAATACACCATTAGGCTTACAGTCTTCTACAATGTAATATTTAGGCATAGCTTTGTTTGTTCTTTAGGCTAGGTATAAGGTCTGCTAAATGTAGATTACTGTGGAGTGGTTGTCGGTACCGTGATTTGTTAGTGCCACCTAACTCACACCAGCTTGTGCAACTTAAAATTTAAACACCAATGATGGTCATGTGATCTTATGCATTCCTCCATTTCAGGAAATCCTTTGATAACCATTAGGGTATCTGTTAGGTTAAGGTAGGAAAATAAAAGAGCACAAAATTTTTGGTACCAGCACTTAGAGGATATGCTCTAATGCAGAAAGCGACAACCTACTTACCTTCCTGTTAACGGTAAAAAATATTTATACATATACCAATTGATTACCTGGTGTTGCTTGGGTATTTATTTTTTTGCAATCCTATATTATACAGGGAAAGGAATCAAATAAACATATAGTGTTAAATCAAATAAATGTTTTGTAACAAGTTTTAAAAGTATAGGTACAATATACAAATAAAATAATCTAAATTAATGGCAAATTTTCCAATGCAGTTTTAATAAGAACATTGTGCTCATGAAACATCCTTTGTTATCTAGGGACAATCTGAAATTTTGTTCCTGCGAAGTAGGTGCACCTCTAGTCAGTTTCTATTAGTTTGTTTTCAATAAAATATAGTTGTAGAAATTTTGGTGGTTGATCTGGCAGTGGAAGTAACCATCCCGCTTTATGGTAAATTGCCCTTGCATCGTGAATGTGACTGGAAATCCAGGCCGCTGAACATTTGATGTGGTGGCAAATGATGTCATTTGGAAACATGAGTTGTATTTTCTAATGTTATTAAGAAAATGCTTTGACACCGAGATATTTCCTGTGTAATTCCAAAGATCTTGTGGTGGTGTTTCCAGTTGTCAGAGTTTGACTTTACCTTTTTTGCAGCAAATACCAGGAGACTCAGATTTAAACTTCTTGGCTTGGCAGTAACTACAAACCATTTCCATTTTTCCTATGGTAACACTTGCATGCTGTGAGTAGACTTTATGTAGATCATAGTGGAATCCTTCCAATGCCAAGTCCATGATGTGCAGTCCGTGATCGTCTGGCTCTCTTTCATTTCATGTACTCAGGTCTCACGCTGTTGTACTGTCTCTGAAGCTCCAGATGTTGTAGCTCTTTCTCTCATTTCCTATACTCAGGTCTCACGCTGTTGTATGGTTTCTGTAGCTCTAGATGTAGTAGCTCTTTCTCTCATTTCCTGTAGTCAGGCCTCATGCTTTTGTACTGTCTCTGAAGCTATAGATGTAGTAGCTCTCTCGCGCAGCATGTCAAGCTTTCTTTTCCTGTCCTCGAGATTTTCTTGTCTACAGTGTTGTTTTTATTTTTTTTTTTTTTTTTTGCCTTTTTTGCACTCAGACAATTGCTATACGTTTTCTTGAAGGCATTCTTACAGGCCAGAAATTTGTAAAACTGTCCAAAAAAAAAAGTATGTAAGCAAAAGACACACTGTCACGGAGCAATACATACACACACATGCAAATATACCTCTGACATATACCACAGCCCAGTACAAAGATCAGCGGTGCACTCACATGGGTCCGAGTCATATGTCTAGCAAGTTTGGTTTAAAGGTCTCGATCCGTTTCTGTGATAGTGGAACATCGCAAGTTTGGTTGACATGTCTCCATGCGTTTCCTAGTGATGACATACATACATCCAAATATAGCTCTGACATATAGCACTGCGCTGTACAAAAGATGACTGGTGCACTCACATGAGTCTCAGTCATATGTATGGCAATTTTGGTTGAAATGTCTCCATGCGTTTGAGAGATGGTGGAACATATACACACAAACAAACAATTATATTTATATTTTTAAATTGTATGTATGTTTGTGTGTATGTATGTTCCACCACGTGTACACACACACACACACACACACACACACACACACACAATCTGCTTTACTGAAAAAAACAAAATTATTCTGCTAGCAGACCCGAAAATACAACCAACAAAGATGATCAACAAACCAAGACATACAGTTAGGTCCATAAATATTTGGACAGAGACAACATTTTTCTAATTTTAGTTCTGTACATTACCATAACAAATTTTAAATGAAACAAGTCAGATGCAATTGAACTGCAGACTTTCAGATTCATTCAGTGGGTTGAACAAAAAGATTGCATAAAAATGTGAGGAACTAAAGTCTTTTTTTCACACAATCACTATTTCAGGGGGTCAAAAGTATATGAATAATCAACTCAAAGGCTATTTCATGGGCTGGTGTGGGCAAATCCTTTGTTATGTCCTTATCAATTAAGCAGATAAAAGCCCTGGAGTTGATTTGATGGGGGTGCTTGTATGTGGAAGATTTTGCTGTGAACAGACATCATGCGGTAAAAAGAGCTCTCCATGCAGGTGAAACAAGCCATTCTTAAGTTGCAAAAACCCATCTGAGAAATTGCTACAATATTAGCAGTGGCAAAATCTACAGTTTGGTACAAGATGAGAAACAAAGCACTGGTGAACTCAGGAAAGGCCAAAAGACCTGGACGTCCAAGGAAGAAAAAAAACAGTGGTGGATGATAGCAGAATCATTTCCATGGTGAAGAGAAACCCCTGCACAACCGCAAACCAAGTGAAGAGAAGACTGCATGAAAGTATATACACAGGGTGCACAGCAAGGTGCAAGACACTCAGAAGCCTTAAGAATAGAAAGGCTAGATTGGACTTTGCTCAAAAACATCTAAAAAAGCCATCACAGATGTGAAAAAACTGTGTGTGTGTGTTCCATCGGGTCTCACGTTGTCCCAGCATTCGTCTTCGTGTCGGAGCTCCGGGTGCCGACATCTTCTCTTTTTCGGGTTCCTCTTCCTATGTCTCCCGACCCAGGTGCGAGATCGGGTAATGTAGATGGAGAAAAAAACTTGCCGATCCCACTGCGCATGCGTGAGATCAGCAATTTTTTCCCCTTTCACAAAAAGACTCCTTCTGCACATGCCTGAGATGCTCGAGCATGCGCAGAAGGAGAACCCAAGATACCTACATCCCGCATCTCGGGAGGCTTTGCGCTCCCATTTATTCTCGATCGCCTAATTGATCGAGAATTAGGGGGCGGTGCTGCACGTTTTTTTTTTAAAGAGTGTTAAAAAAAAAAAAAACAAACAGAATGTTTACTTTGCATAAAAGGTTGTCTACCCTTTCATGTAAAGTGAAAATTATGCGTTTAGGTATGCTTTAAGTACACCCTTACCATTTCCATAGTCATTAGGTGAGTAAGTATTAGCCTAGTGCTGTTAATGTATTTGAATATTGGCCATTACCAGGTGTACATACATATATTACCAGGTGAAATACATCAGTTAAATGTGAAAGTACATGACAGTACAATTAGAATAAATCTAAACAATTACGTAGTCCAAAAATCCACCATATGGGAGATTGAAAAAAAACAAAAAAAAAAACATTTCAAAAAATTTCAAAAAAATTCAAACAAAAAAAATGATGATTTTATTGCTACTTAAGATAGTTTTAAGATAGTCAAAGTTATTGACTTATGATACTTAGATTTGCACAAATGTCTTTTCCAGTTTGGCTTAATTTTTATTAAATAATGACGCAAAAGAATCCGCAGCATGTTTTACATTTGAGAGTCCAATTTAAAGCTATCCAAGGACCAGATGATTTTTTTTGTTCTGAAACAATAAAACCTTAGGATTGTACTTTTTCTCTTGACTGTATACTGCAGCACATAAATTCTGGCTTAGATTATTTTGGCTAAATATTTGCACCAATAAATTAGTAGAAATACAGAAATGAATATAATTAGAACATATCACAAAACACAATAAAACTGCATACCTAGGAGGAGAGTGTAAGCAAACCATAAATCAAGGAGGAAATGAGCTTTGAAGTGTATTTAAAACCAAAACAGTTTAGCATTGTATTAGTGCTTAGATGCAGGGGCTTCATAAGACTTTTTTAGTTTTTTTTCCAATCATTTTCAGCTAGAGCAGTGGTCGCCAACCTTTTTGGTCCCGCGGACCAATAAAATTATCGGCTTTTGACCGCGCATGCGTGGGGATCCAGGTTTCACTCAAAGGGTAGAAACCTCCCCCATAGTGATGTCATGATGGCATATCCCCGCCCACTTCTCATTGCAGATCTGAGCCTGCGATGGGAGAGTGGGCGGGTTGTGTTCAGGGACACAGCCCACCCACTTCCCTGAGCCAGGGATTTGTATGGGGGGACATGGTGCGTTGCTCTTGCCGGTGTGCCTCCCTCAGCAGGGTCCTTCTTCTGACCTCGCTCGGTGGTGCACTGGCCAGAGCCGTGGACCACCAGTTGGCAACCACTGAGATAGAGATACTGCTCCTTCATGACTACTCAAATGACTATTAAATGGTTGTATGTGTGCAAGTGTGCCATCTTTATCTGTCTGATCATTGGAATTCATTAAAATAGCTTAGAAAGAAGCTTACCCATTGACATTTAAGCCCATTTTATATCAATAAATACATACCCTGCAGTTTTAGGAGAAATCTGTGTCAAACTTTCCATAATCTGATTCTAATCAATTTTTATTTCAAAATGCAAAAACACAACTATGTGATTAAAAATGAAAATCGGGAAGAATAAAGAAAAATCAATTAAATAAACAAAAAGACATTTGTTCACACATGGTCTAAATTATTTCTTTATCATTGGCACCAATTGTTTACACATATGCTAGCTTGAGCTATTAATAGAAAATAAATATGTTCAGGGACACAAAGGCCGGAAGATACATACCAACACTTGGGCAGCATCCATGTATTGTAGGCCAAAATAATCTGTTTCCACCAAGTCCAAATGGTATACAATCTGGTCGAATAAATCTTGCCCTTTGGCTTGTTTCTAATAAAAAAAAAAATATATATAATAAAATAAAAACAGTGCTTAGCAAAAACACATTTTGATAAAAAATAAACCATTATTTGCATACATATTATTTATATATAATAAAATTCACAGTTTCAGAAAATATACCTCCAAACATGTTACTCCTCTGCCTTTAAAGGAACAGTTAAAAGATTTTACAGTATGACAGGTATTTCCAATGCATGACTAAACAAATATACCAAATAGACACCTATTACAATAGGAATAAAATAGTAAATAGGATGGTCTTACTGCTTTTATGAGGCAGAATGTTAAAGAGTTACTAGATGTTTCGGTAAATCGAAAGGTGATGTTTCCTCAATCCTGAAAAAGTAGCAGTAGTAGGTATGGGAGTAGCTCCCCTCCAAAATATAGAAGGGTGGTATTCTGTAGAGCACAGAACAAATTAAGCAGATCAGGGGAGTACACATTGTTTCAGACTGCAGAGCAGCACACGGTATATGGATTTATGGAACATCAATAACTAAGCCCATTTCTCAGATCAAAAAGTTTGGAGAATTGGGAGAAAATGAGAACTGGCAGTTCTAAATTTTACTAATTCTCTTATGGAAAGATGCTTACAGAGTTTTACAAGTATAGAACATTAGTAAGAAACACCTACAGTAAAAAGTTGATAAATGCCATATTCACTGCTTCTCTATGAACATTGAAAGGAAAATTTTGTTTGCTTTAACAGCTTTAAACATCTGTCATATGTTCAGGACTGGATTTCCCACAAAGCCCCCTAGCCTGTGACCTAGAGCACCATGGCCACTAGGGACAGAATTTAAGACTCTGTTGATGCCTTCTCCACTTCCAGGTGCTATTCTGACCTATCTGACTTGTCCTGTGCCCACCATGCAACTCCTTTGCCTCTGTACTTTTTTTTTTTTTTGCACACCAGGGGAGGAGCGTGTGCTCCCTGGACAGTCCAGAGGGTAGGCAGAAGTTGCAGACAACGTCATCTCCTAGCAACCTAAACTGACTGGCTCATTCACTCCCTGCTGTCACTTGTTTAAAGTTCAGGTCACATATTGGTGAGCAAGATGAAGCCGGGTACTATCCGTTTGAAGGTACCTAAATGGGGAGACAGGTAGCAGTGTATGTACGAAGCTGGGTAGAAGTTTGTGCAAACTTTAAAGGCGGTCCATGTCCTGTGTGTAAAAGGGAAAATGAACAGCCGACAGCAGCTACCCCCAGCACTTTTTGGTATGGCACAATAAATACAAGGAGCTAAAGGAAAAGCTTCTGTTTGAAGCTCCTCTGACAGCAGGGGAGTTACATTGTGTGCTCAAATCTTCCTAAAACAAGTAGGGCTCCAGGTCCGGATAGCCTCACTCTCTATTATAAAACATGCCTAGCTTCTTGAACCCCCTATTTTTTCAGGGCATTTAATGACCTGTCTCAATCCTGCTCAGTTATGAAAGATTTACTGGAGGCTATCATATTTGTTATTCTTAAACAAAGATCATGCATTCTTAAACAAAGATCATGCAAATTGCGCTAGTTACAGGCCTATTTCTTTGTTGAATGTAGCTCTTAAATTATACTCTAAAATCCTGGCTGCCAGAATCTTCCCTCTGATTTCCCGCCCAATCCACACAGATCAAGTGGGGTTTGTTCCCCCCAAGAAGCATGCAAGAAAATGACAAAGACTATAAATATCCATAATGCCACCCACTCCCAGGGTGTACATATGATGCTCCCATCTAGACACGTGGAAAAGGCCTTCAATGGACTGCACATTTCTGGCTGAAACCCTGGAGCACACAGGTTTGGGGGAAACAATACCGTCTCTCTAGTCTGCCCCCACAGCTTAGATTTAGGACTAATGGGTTCCTCTCCAACCATTTTGATTTCAAGAATGGCAAGTGCCAAGGTTTTCCCTTATCTCCCCTTATTTTGGTGCAAGCCCTTAAAACCTCTTTTAGGACATTTCTGGAGTTTCGATCTCAGACAGAGAATACAAGATCCCAGCCTTCACCAACAACTTTTTTTACCTCATACAACCTCTAATATAATTACCTATACCTAGTCTGGTTTCGGAAACAGTCTCTTAAAACATCCTTTCCATTTATGTGGGGCTCTCTAGCCATACATACTTGGGAGTGTGTATCTTTGGGAATAACTCTCAGATCTATGCTCCAAATTTCCTCCCTTCTCTTGCAGCAAATTCATCAAGATATAACAAAGTGGGCCTCTAAAACATTCTCCTTGATTGGCCATTGTAATATTCTTAACATGGTGGTCCAGCTCATGATTCTGGATGTCTTAATACAGAGCCTTACTTTCCATTTATTACAGTTTGTCTGGTTGAAGAAACCACCTAGGCCTCCAGCTCGTATTCTTCAGCTAGCTAAGTTTGAGCGGTCTAGGATAACAAGACATGGATTTGTACCTCACAGCTGTTCATTTGTAAAGAATTGTGGACTAGTACAGACCCTCTGACGTGACTTTGGGGCAGTCCATTACAATTGTTCCCCTGACTTCTCTCCCCTGGTGCATAAAGGCAGCTCCCACCCAGGTATACTGCCATCCCACAACTCCATCTATCCTTAAGAGTTCTGCAACTCTTACACCTCACTATTGGCAATCCATGCTTCCCGCCTGGTTTACATGACTCAGTCAAACCAAGGAGCTCAAGAGCTTAGACGCATTTCTTTTTCACCGATAAATCCCACTGGCCTTCTACTTTCAAAATGAGCAATGGGCCCTCTTTTGCTAGATCCACATTTTTGGAGTGGACCAAGGAGCAATACTACATACAGGTATATTTTGGGATTGTGCTAAAATGAAATCTTTTTGGACCCAAGTTTACCATTTTATCCAAAAATTCACATATTATTCTGCCCCCCTTTATGTCTTTTTTTCTGGTGAATCCTATGGCAAGTCTCTAATTATTAGACAAGTTGATGGAGCTAGGGCCTGTATTCCAGTACTTTGATGGCAAGTTAACACTCTTGCTGTGTCCCAGTGGTTTGCAAGAATCAGTGTTAATGAAAGACCTCACAGCAACTTTTCAAGGCACTGAGATGCAATTTAAAAACAGGATTCTATTGGTGGACCTTTCGGTCCTCTTGAAACTATCCAAGGGTAGAACTGCGCAGTCTAAGATACTTTGGCTTGCTTTCTTGCAGCTCCGTCTACAGGTCCCCTTGTTTGCTTGAAGCAGCTTGCAGTGAAGCAGGTGCAGCTGTGTGTCAGTGTCACAGGCGGTCACTGGCCAGCACAAGCTAGCAACACATCTTTCAACACTTGACAGGGGTAACAGAGTATTTTGTTTCTAAGTGCACAAACAGAACTTTATGACACTAACTGTGCTGACACCGTTTGAAAGGATAGTTCTACAAACCATAAAAGTAGGGCATCTGTAGTAAAAGACAGGGTAAGCACTGGCTTCACTGAAACAAAAACATGACAAAAATATACAAAGCTTACAGCGGACCTATCACCAAAATTTTTACTTTACATAAAGGGCTAACAAGGGGCAACCTACGTAAAGTACCTTTTTCTCTGCCAAAAAAATCTCAGCCATGCGCAGAAGGGGCATTTTTCCTACATTTGGAAGGATGGGGGAGGTTGTCACTCTTCCCCCCGCCCCCATTACAGCAGGCTACATCACCCGAAATGCCAATCATTTGACGTATCCAGACAATGGTGGAGCTCAGTGCTTCCTCCATGCTGGGAAGAAGGGAAATTACAGGACCCAACTGAGGAAATCAAGGGACGTGCAGAACTAAAGGTGAGATTTTTTTTTTTTTTTTTAGTTTAGTTCTGCGTTACCAAGAAGTTAAGCTTACCGATAATCAGACATTCAAGTTCAATTAAAAATAAAAACCTTTAGGTCCTACATTAACTGTTTTGTGCCTTAAATATGCCTAATAAATATTTAAGGAACAGGATCTGAGGATGCACACAGATATGGTGTGTTTCAGAGGCAGAGTTTGAGAGCAGTTTTGTGCTTTATAGAGTTGCCTATATTTGGAATAAAACCAATAGGGGGTTTGAGTCTGATATAGTGGTGAATTTCAGGCAAGTACTGCACATCAAGACGACCTGGTTTGAAAGTGCCACTATCACCTTCTTTACTCTTGCTGTAAATAAAACACAAGTAAGGGAGCTTATGTAGATCAGACATTAGTGAAGACACAGTCAAATTGTGCTCTAACTTGGAAGGCAAGAAAAGCAAAGTAAAGGTTACTACAACAATAAAGCTGAATGAACCCAGGATTAATCTTTTGAGGGTACATTTTTAAAGTAGAATGCTGAGAGTTCAGATTTCAATATGTTGCTGAGAGTGCTATCTGAACTCTCAGCATTATACTTTAAAAATATAGCCTCAAAAAGGTTATTCCTAGGTGGTACAGAGCTTGTGGTAAAAGAACAAATTCAAAACCCTCTTAAGCAATCCTTGCATTCCCATGATGAAAGGGACCCAGCCTGGTAAATTGTACATTAAAATGCATTCAGAAAAATTATGTGATGATAAAATTCAATACTAAAATGTTTGAGAATTATTTTACCAGATGAATGGTAAGATTTTTTTTATAAACACATACCGCATTTTAGTACTTAAACAAGTTGAACTTTTGATGTTTTAGTTTCTGTGGTCACCATTCCAGTTTCACTCAATGTTCATATTGTTTCAGTTAACACTTTGCATTACAATAAGCTTATTTGGCTTTTGCAATTGTCCTGGCAAGGTTTAAACCAAGTTTTTCTTTGCATAAGTAGAACATAGAAGAATCCAGATTTGAACAGATACACATGAGGCATTGTTAAGCTTAATTCTCTATGGAGCAACTCCCCTCTTTATTAAGGTCTATAAAGAGGAGTAAAAACATCATGGTTATGTGTATTATGAAGGGCTTAGTAGGGAAACAACCATTACAGTTTTACTAAAAGCACAGAGTTTTTTTTTTTGCGCAGCAGTTGTTTTTGAATAACACTTCTAGTGTTGCAAGCAGCAAACAACTGCTTTTCTCTCTCCAGGTATCGTGGGGAAGAACCAATTCTCTACAATAGAAGATTACCATATCTGATCAACTCTCCCAAATTTACATGGTTTCGCTGATTTTTCCTAGATCTCCTTTAATTTGCAATCCTCCAACTGTCTTCAGCCATTTCTTTGAATGTTCAAAAACTTTTCTACTATCCATGTTTTTGTGGTTACAAAACCAAAAAATAAACTATACAATATCTATTGTTGTGGATATAAAAGTATTTTATCTTACTTTCAAATTAAATTGGTCCAAAACTATATACTTTCAATTGTGCTGCCGAACATCAATAAATGTGTAAAGTTAAATTTGTAACCACTTTTAAAAGTACATCTATCTCTGGGTTTAAAAGTTTTTAGAGCTTTGTATTCAAGTTCGCCAAGCAGTACATTTTAATTGAAGTGGAGTTATTTTCTATAGGCAACATAAGATAAATACACATGAAACTACAGAACAAGTTCAGAGATCATTTTTTTCAAAACCTATAAAACTAGGTTTATAAAGTAACAGTGAAAATGCATTGCTTGATTTAGACAGTGTAGTAAAATATTATTAGAGTAGCATGACACAAAGTAAACATGAGGATTTATTTGGTTTAGTAGTGTATACACATTGGGATGTTCAAAAGCTATGATACCTACACTGCTACCTGAAGTTGGATTAGTGTGTTGTTCTCCCCCCCCTTCCCCATGGTGAAGCTAAGGGTTAACAGGTATGAAGTCTAGATTCTAAATGTAACAAAGGACAAAAAGCAGAAAAACAACAACTAAACAAAACCCCTAAAGTATGAACTTTTAGTTTTACATATGACCAGATTGTGATAGGGCTTGTGCAACCTTGATTACACAGAAGCACTTTTAAATGTTTCCTTAAGTATGT
This sequence comes from Pyxicephalus adspersus, assembly GCF_032062135.1. NCBI lineage: Eukaryota > Metazoa > Chordata > Amphibia > Anura > Pyxicephalidae > Pyxicephalus > Pyxicephalus adspersus. Next base: position 77,335,670 of record NC_092862.1, on the reverse strand, counting down.
ACGCAGGCACCACCACTTGAACACACTGTGCTTACAAATGCAGCTTTGGCAGCTATGCTAGGACAGACACCTTTAACCTCCCTAGCGGTATTCCCGAGTGTGGAAAAAACTCGGGGTGGAAAAAATTGCAAAAAGCGGTAATCCCGAGTCACACTCGGGGTACCTTTGAGGGTCCCTCTTACCTTATCCCCGCGCTCCAGCGGCGATCTCACGATCCCGCTGTGATGGCGGGGCGCTTCTCCGTCGGGGGGCGTGGCCGGGCGGGAAATTTAAAAGCAGATTACGGAGTAATCTGCTTTTAAATACCACCCGGGTCCCCACCACCCCGATGCACGCATCTGCAGTTAGATGCGATGCACCATGCAGGATTTCTGCTTGGTGCATCGCATCTAACTGCAGATGCGATCACCAATAGTAAATCCAGAGGGTGATGCCAGCGGAGATTTCCCGCTGGCAGCACCCCCTGAATCTACTGCTCTCCTGCTCACATCTCCCAGAGGTCGGCCTCCGGGTGATGCGAGCAGGGGAATGAAGAAGGGCGGGGACATCCCCACCGCATCACCCGGCAAGATGTGTGACATCTTCCGGATGATGCGGTGGAGTGATGGATTCTGGGGGCGGGAAATTTAAAAGCAGATTACTATGTAATCTGCTTTTAAATTTTTTTTTAAAGTAAAAACACATCAAAACATATAATAAAAGTATAAATACATATTGTAGTGCACCAAGCATCATTGCCCAGTGCCCTGATTTACATTTTGCACGCTATTAGCCCTGACCTTTTAATCACTTCCTGAATTGAAGTAAATTTTTTTTTCTAAAATCTGCATATAATTTATATTATTATTAATCAATAATATTGCACCCTTGTTTGGAAAATTTCAGAAGGAAATTTTTGATAAAATTTTTTTTTTTGGATAAATTACATTGTTTTGGGCTAATATTTCATTATTTTTTATAATAATGATTTATAATTATGTATTTTATAAATTATGATTCTAATATAATAAATAAATATAATAATTATACCCGGGAGTTAATCCTAAGAATTACAGGCCCACAATATAAACAAAAATTTCTACGCAAAAAAAATAGGATCACTTTTTGCATCAAAAAAATGACAGAATTAGAACGCTAGGGGGGTTAAATGAGATTAGACATATTTTAATGAGAAACTTTACAAGTGTTGCAATACTTCCTTGACAAGAAAAAAAGGCAGATACCTGATAGATTAAAAAAAAAAACATAACAATGAGGGAACGGTGCAACAAAAACATGAGACTAAAATGTGTTAGTGGAAAAAATTAAATAGGTTTAATTTTTGAAATACTGTAATTTCAATACAATATTACAAAGTAATATTGTACAAAAAAAAAAAAAGGTTAAAAAGTAAATTTAGATGATGATACCTTTGGACTTCTGCTCAATTTATGGTCGATAACGAGGGGAACGAGAAGGGGTATTACTGGCTCTTGTTATCTACATGTGTTGTACTGGATTAAAAGGTGTATAGATATTTCATAATGTTTTTTTTCGCTTTTCCTTTAGGATGGGTAACACAGACAATCAAAAAGTGCAATGAAATGTAATAGTATGCTTTTCCTCTAATTTATAAAAAAGGCTTTAAGGTAGCAAAAGCACCATCTGGGATCAGCAGGGAATAGGACATGCACAGACAGGAAATATACTAAACATGTAAACATACATAAAAACAGAGATTTATTTAACACAATCACACACACTTTTAGAATAATAAAGGCATTTTCATTAATATTCAATGCAGAAAGATTCTAAGTCAACAATATTGAAAATTTTTTTGATAGTAAGCAAAGGTTTGTTGCATATCTGTAAAAATCACAGCAGCTACATTTTAATGCAGCATTTTAGCATTAATCCTTTCATGCGTTATTGCTTAACATTCCAGCCTACTAAATCCAGCCATAACTCAGGATTTACACTCATAATGCACTTCTTTTCCCTGGATCTCTAATGTACAATAAACCAGTGGCACACACAGAATAAATGAAAAGAAAAAAAAAAAGATACAAATATGTATTCATCAGTTTACAAACTGCAAATATGTGATGTGCATTTCTGAATGACATACTTCCCAATGCTCAAGACTTAAAACTATTGCAACCTAAACCATTTCTCTCTATTTGTTTACTTTTGGTCTGTTAAATATATAATTGACTTTGTTTTACTTTCTGTTTTATAAGTTGAAAAATACCTAATGATCTTGCCAGTGCTGCTCAGTTATCAGTCACAATCTAGTAGGCAGCAAAATGATACAGACCAAAATGTGTTCTTTAAGTAATTAGCCAATTAAAGGTATTTTCTTTTTTTTTTTTTACCATGCACGATCATCACCCGATTCAACTGAAAATAGCCTATTAAAGCTCAAGTGGACCAGTCAGAGTTTACACATTTTCCCTGGGATGGCAAACTTTGGGATCGACGACAGCTCCAGAAGTGACTTTCTGCCCTCCTTTACAGCAAAAACAAACCAATTTGAGCAAAACTAGTAATTATAAAATGATATATAAATATTTTTTTATTAAAAATGTGTAAATATATCCTTGCAGAGATTTTGATGTAAAAAGAACATGTACGAAAGGGTATTCTGCAGAAAAAAATGTTCATATTGTGTTTCTACCCAAAAGATAAACATACGCATAAAAGATTATAGCAACATTTTAATTGTATAACTAACTGCTTTTCTAGTAAAATGGGATATACAGTTTTTAATTCTGTGCATTGTTATGTTAATTTATGTACAGTCTTACATGCATCGTAAGAAAATTGGCCATTATACCATAAGATTTTGGCAGTTTTGTTCTACGGCACAGACTGTTCACAAGAACAAGTTTCTTTTGTTTTTTTTTAAGCAATAAACAATTTCCAAAAAATAAAGCAGTGGAAACTAATGCACCAATACCAAGACCGATTATGACAATAGGTTCAAGGAGAAAACTTATGAATCAATTTCGGAACCTAAGAACTAATTGAAGGAAAACACTTTAAGGATAATTTCTTGTAGAATACTACCTCATGCACAACAGAGGAAAGGCAGTGGGGTCTAAGAGAAATTTGACAGTAACTGTTGTTTTTGCAAACTGGATAAAGCTACAGGGTCTATTTATAAAGCAGTGAATCTGATATTCACTGAAAACATTCCCTAGGTCATTTTTTCTGCTCCATGAAATGCTTCTTTGAATATCAGATTTGCTGCCTTATTGACTCACAGGTATAACTAGAGGTGCTTTAACAAGGATTATCCTAAATCAACATGTCACAACACACTTTATTTTAACCAATACCCAAAATACAACATTAGGAATAACCTGCAGTACAGGTTTAGCAAATGGATTTTGTCAAGATAAATATTCAAAGCTTGGAGCTACTCACTGACCTTAAAAAGAAACACATTAAATAAGCTTGCACTGAATCCAATGCATATATGCATTGTCGTGCTGCAGTGGATTAACTACCTCCCAATGGTGTTGTCTGATGAATATGAATTTGATTGTATTTATCAGGAGCAAAATTGTCATCAATGATGAAAAATCCCCACCGACTACGTTTAAAGAAATGCAGCTGCAATGAGCAGGGGTCCTTCACTGTTTGAACAAATGCAGACAGATAATTTGGGGACTTTAAAGGCATTTAATGAAGCAAGATGTTCATATTTCACAAATATAAAAACATTAATTTATTCAAAACTTTATTAAAAAAATGTTTTCCATAAAATCATTAAATTTGATGTTTACAATCCCATAGTTGGTTTGATATGCATTGATAGGTATTATGTGTTCAACGCGTTTTAAGGAGCAGAGTCTGCTTCATCAGGAACAAATAACCTTCAATGACAGAACAGTTTCCAATTTCACATAATTATAACTCACATCATCCTCCAGATATGTATATACCCTCCAGTTACTTACATATATTTAGATGGCTCCCTGGTTTGGACATCCAGACCAACAGGGCGATCCTTTCTTAGATTGTAAATTTGTGCAGACCAATACCACAGCAGAGACAAGCAAGAGGGCTTTTTGTGTAAAAATATCAAAATGATACACATAGTTACTACCTCTATTGACCTTGTTTTGTTAATATCTTTGTCACCTTTACTATGTGTCCAAGATCTATAGAAAGTTGCTCCCTTGATAATTTATATTCCAATAAATCTCCATCACCATTATACATAAGTGACCACAGCAAATCAACTCAATTCAATGTGCAGTGAACTCTATTCAACTCTTTATATTGATAAAGTGCTTATAATCACAAATCCCTTTCCCTATTTTAATGGAGTGTCTCCCTGTAAATTACGGTTTTCTTTCCAATAGTGCAATTATCCTATTTTTATTATCCATAGTAGTACAAAAAATCATCATCACCAAGAAACAAATGTCTATCATGTACTTACATATAGTGTTGGTGTTCGAATTCGGATAGACCCGACCCGAAAAACACGGGATTCGACTTTGCGAATTCGTGTGTAAAAAAAAAGACTTTAATGTTAAGGTGATTTATTGAATGTGTGTGATTTGTGTAACTAACTTGAATTTTTTTTTTTTTTTTACAGGCTATCCCACAATGACAGGATGATTCCCAGGGTTGCAAAGGCGTGGAAATCCTTCTGTCAGTGTGGGATCCCCAGGCACTAGAGGTTAAATGAGGACAAGTCTCCCCATTCATTCACCTCTAGTGCTCGGCTGAAGAAAGGAAAATCCTGATGACGCCCAAGCGGTCTCCTGAGCGAATGGAGTTTCTCCATTGAGAGTTCAACTGCAGTTCAGTTCCCTTGGTCACCAGGCTGATAGATAGGAACAGCCCGGGGAGCGTGGGAACTTGCGGTCAGGTTAGGCTGTTCCGTATGTGTTCTTGGATAGAGAGTCTCTATGGCTTCTGATGAGATATTCTTGAGCCCTGAAACTACCGGACGACTCGGGGGCTTAATCAAATGTTTGTGCACTTTGGGTGGGAAGTGCAAAAAAATTAACCATTTTGGGATATTTGATATTTAAGGCATTGTAAATTGTTTCATCAATGATGTTTTCATTTTTGGCCTTCACAATCAATGAATAGTATTTTGTGTAAAAGGCTTTAGTTTGTTGTTCTGAAATGGTCATATACCGTTCCTTTTTGTTTAAAATATCCAAACACATAATTTATAGTACTCCTTATTTCGAATGACAACATTCCCTCCTTTATCTGTGGATTTTTATAATTATCCTGTCATTGGATTGTAGGGAATAAATAGCCTGTTGATGTTTATATGAAAAATGTATACTTTGTTACTTCCAATTCCCTTACTGCTTCAGTCACCTGTTGTACAAAGGAGTAAATTAGGATTTTGTCTGAAGATTTTTTAATGATTTTGTTGTGACAATAAATATAGATTGAGTTGCTTTTCTTTTTAACTTATATTCCTCCTCTTCTTCCCATTCTTCATTCCCTTCCACATTTCCCTCATTCCACAACTGCATTAAATTTTTTAGAGTTCGAAAATCCTCACCTTTGAATCCTTCGAAGTTCAACCTCTCTTGTGTTTCTTCCAACATTTTTTTCGAACAAAACTTCATAAAACAATTTTCGCACAAAAATGATTCAAATCTTTAGTGAATTCGAATTTATCTAATCTTTCAGAAGGGCAAAAACAGAGGCCTAGTCTTAGGACCTCAATTTCCTCACCTGATAGAGGAAGGCCTGATAAATTAATTTTATTTAGGAATCTGTTTTGAGAGGCATTATGAATACCAAATTTTCCATTGTGTTCAATCCTGGTGTGTTGGGTATATTCTGATTGATGGCCTGGCCTAAAAAAGGCACCCGTGTCGTGTTTTGTGAACATGTTATGTTAGTGCATGTATGTTCACCATCAGCAGTAGCTTCTGGTGTTACTTATGATTTGAGAGCAACTCTCGTTCCATTAGTTGTGTCCTGTTTCTAGGTGCTACTGCATGTAACAATGGGTACCCCTGTTGTGGGAAGTACTGAACTCATAGTGGAGTCAGAAGTAGGTGTATGTGAAATGCATGTTTTTTTTTTATCTTTTGAATCACATTAGGTGATGTTTCACATGTGAATCTTTTAGTGCTTTGTTTCTCGTTTCATTTAAACCTCATTTCCGAACTTTGTGATGAACTTTCTGAGCCACGGTCATCTGTAGTCTCTGTTGATCTTACATTATTTCCTAAACCTTTCTTAACTGAACGCTGCTTCTGTGTTTGGTCCCACTTATAGGCCCGTTCGGATATAAATGCTTCTTGATCCTTATAAAATTTCTGCTCCTTGTTAGTCACTATTTGGGAGTTGAATTTGTGTAAATAACTCTGAATCTTTGTGTTTTTTGTTGTAAATGCCTCGGAGAGTAGGAGTTCTGAGTACTTGATATCCAGCATCCATAAGCATCCAGCTCATCTACTATTATCTTTAGTTCCGGACTATGATATTTAATCAAAATCCTCTTCATGTGTTGGGACAAGACTCTCAACATTTGCTCCCATTCTTCTTTACCAACTCCTATATTTGGAAAAATATATGTACTCTCAGGCCAATGGGGTTAAAGTTCCCACTTAAATATTTATCCAGATATTGTATATGCCAGAAGGTGATTGACTTCCTTTTGTATAGGGATTATAATCACAAAGCTACCTCATTTATCTTGAATTCAGTTTTGGTTTGATTGGTATAGATGGATATAATCCCAGATGTAAATCTTTCCCAGGCATTGCCTAGTAAAACCATGAAGAAAGAAAGAAAAAGTAAATGAGGAACTGGAGGGTATATACATATCTGGGGGATGATAAAATTATGTGAAATTGAAAACTGTTCTGTGATTGTAGGTTATTTGTTCCTGATGAAGTGGACTCTGCTTCATGAAACGCACAATACCTATCAATCCATAACAGACTAACTATTGAATTGTAAAGATCAAATTTAATGATTTTATGAAAAAAAATATTGAATAAATTATTGTTTTGATAAAACAATGTTTTTATATTTGTGAAATATGTACATCTTGCTTGATTGAATGAACGCCTTTAAAGTCCCAAAATTACCTGTCTCAATCTATTGAGCCAAAAGAGTTGTCTTAACTTATTTTTATAATACTTCACTGTTGCCTGAATGTTCTCAAACACTTCAGCAAGCAAACTTCTGGTTATAGCCAAAAATTTAAAAAAATTGCTTTGGTCCAGAGAACTGGTTGTCATTTTCTGCATCCAACTGCTTGTGTTTTATGGTGTAAGCATAACATTTTGGTAGCCATTCTGTGAAAGCCACTTCTAATAACACAGATTACCTTAGATCACTTATTACGGTTACCTCCAAAGTGTAGTTGGGTGTACCATATTCTCAATGGTTTCTGAGAAGATCGAATCCAATGCAGAGGTGTTTCGTCAGCAGACCTGAAAAATACATCAATGTCCGGCAAAATGTCTGCTTTCAAGAATATGCTGATGGAGAATGACAAACATTGGTGTGTGCCAGTTATGGATTAGTTTTTGGACAGGAATTTAGAATTTGTTTTTAGATAAGTTAAATAACCATGGTGATGCAGGTTATGGGGATGGATACCTGGGAATGACTAAGTTGTCAAGCTTGTCAGTTTTCCTATACTTTATAGTGTTCTGCACTGTAACCATTTAATCAACCTGGTTAAGTATGATATGCTAATCACTCACACAAAACCTCCGTAATGTCAGCTGAATATTTATTACAACGTTCTATAATGCTTGAAGAAAACCAGTCATAGCACTTCAAACCATGCTGGATTCCTCTAGAATGTTAAGTGAATATTATGCAGCTCAGCAATGCTAATTTGCAGTGTCAAGCCTAGGTGGGGAAACATTACTGCCTCATGTCAACAATGGTTTAACAACTGTACTGTTTGTTACCAACATACTTTGTACCTCAGCCATAAACTTAATGTCTTTGTACCAACTGTATTTGCTTCAATAGACTCCAAACAAAAACTACAATGTGATTATTTACCTTTGTAGTAATCCTGAAAATTTGTTTCAAATTGTTCATACCTTTTTTTAACGTAGTTAATTTAAGCTTTATAATTGCAAAGTAAACTCCCATAGCTTCTTCTATATTAGTAAACATGTTTTCCTTTAAATTATTGTAAACTAAAGTTGAAATGAAATGTAAGCTTTCAAAAGGATTTATTACTATTTATGCATTTACAAACTTTGACCTAACTATTTTAACATATGTGGTCAAAAAAAAAAAAATACTTATTGGTTTTACACAGCATATTAAGTTTTAAAAAACTACTGGAAAGCTTTTATTGCAGACTATCTTCCTCCCGGGGAGATTCACCTTCTGTTTGCCCTTTGGACTTAACAGGAGGAACACAGACAAGTAATCTAAAACCAAGTTATCAACCACAAGAAAATAGAAAAAATTACCAATAAGGAATAATCCTTTAAGTAGATCTAAACTCTCACTGTAGGGGGAGGGGAGGACCATGTACACATGATAGGGTTCTTACCACTCCCTAAATTTAGTTTTAAAATACAAACCAGCAAAAAGAACATACATTTAGGATGGATATTCCAGAAAGAATAAAGAAAATATTGTGTCCCACATTTAGTGGTCTGAGGAATCCAATATGTAGAACAGAGCACAAGGTGCAGCGGGTTTGTGTTTGTAATTTTTAGCAAAACATACACATTTTCAATTGTCCAGTATGAAGCAGTCTGCAATCAATCATGTTTTGTTCCAATGAACTGGGTGTGATGACAAACAAATGTGGCAAACAACAGGGAGTGTTAAATTGGGTGCACATGGCTTACCTAATATCCTTAACTTTCAGCACCTTAGCTCAATCATGTGCTAGCAAAACACCCCCCCCCCCTTTCAGAGACATATGGGAAAAACAAAAACGCTTTACCCTATTTACCTACTTGGCAAAAAACAAAAAACATTTTTTTCATTGCTAAATGAAACACTCAAAAGTACTACTGGGCAACTATTATTTCAGAAGTAGATCAGTAACGACTTAATGGTTATCCTAAAAATGTTTTTTTATTATGTCAAGGGTGCCCAACCTATGGCCCGTGGGCAGATCTGTCCCTCTCCTCATTCCCTCTCTGCTCCTTGTCTTGCAGGGGATGGGGTTGTGCTGCCAGGAGAGGGAGCTGCTCCCCACCCACCTTGAATCGTGAGATAATCCCAGCAGCTGGGAGCATGAGAGCTGTGGGTGTCCATGCAGCAGTCAATATCCCCATGTATAAACCTTCATATCTCTTTCACTGATTGTCATAGAAATGTGAATTTTTTACAGGGTACAGGGGACCCCAAGAGCTGCTACTAAACCAAATCTTGGCCCGCTATACATAACAAGTTGCCAGATTCAGGGTCACATAAAATCCTAACAAACAGGGATATTTTCACACTAAGTGGGGCTATTTCGAGACCAGGGTCCCCAAATTGAGTTTGAATGTTGGGGACACCCTGGGGGCCACTTTCATAGCAATGAACATTAGGGTACTGCCAATTGTCTGTGTACTGTGGTACCCCTATAGGGGGGAACACTCAGCACTACTCACTGCTCACTACGCACTACTCACTGCAGTCAAATCTGCAATGTTGGCAACTGGAAAGTTGTGGGAGCCAGTAGGAAATACACCCCCCCCGCCCCCCTCCTTCCCTATTAAAATGTTATACCCATCATATCATGCTACCCTGTCACACATAGCTATGCTCTTACTCTCTATGAACCCAAATTTCTCTGTAAGAAAAGGGAAATGTAACTGCAAGCGACTCTTGTGGTTAATTCTCCTTAACATTACATCACTATGGTGCCACCACAAGATACAAAAAACTATACCTGTCATACCATGCTACCCTGTCACACATAGCTGGCCACTTACCTTTTGTGAACCCTAATTTCTCTTTAACAGTAGACAAAGGGAAATGTAGGATAAGTGGGGGACTCTTATGGATAACCCCCCCACACACACACTAACATTTTACCACCATGGTGCCCTGTCACAAATGTATGTCACAAATGTTCTTTGAATCCCAATTTCTCCTAAAAGGGGAGCTGCAAGTATAAAAAAAAAAAATGTATGATAAGTGGGGGGCTCCTGTGGCTAAGTCCCCCTAAAATTTTTTTGCTGCAGCCTCATCACAAGACAAGGAAAACTATACCTATCATACTGTGCCACCTTCTGTGAACACTAGTTTCTCAGGAATGGGGAGATGTAGGGCCCAAAAGATGTAGTAGTCAGAACATGTCCTCCTTGGCTATCTGTCCCATGAAATGTTTTTCGCTGGAAGTATCTATTGCAGATTCCTGATTTATCATCTCTTATTTGGTGCATGTATGTTACAGTAACAAGAGTTGTTTCAATTTATTTCATTTTAAATAAAAACTATTTTAAACATCTTTAATGTTTGTTTGCATTGTGGGCCCCAAGTTTTATCACAATGTCAACAGTAGCCCCCCAGATGAGAAAAGGTTGGGTACCAATGCTTTAAGTGAATATTATGGTAGGTCTATTATGCTACAGAAAACCACCAAACATCTAGAAGGACAGATCCTAGCATTCCCATCAGCAAACAATGGAATTGCTGCAAGGTTACACATAAGTTGCACAATAATCAACACATTGAACAGTAGCATTGTTTTAACTAATTTAAATATGCATGCATGTCATAGATCTGTTGGCTTTGTCTTAGTCAGTAATATTGTAGTGGTGAGCAATTAGGAATTTACATATATAATTGACTTATTTTAACACACCACATTTATTGTTCTTGTCGGATACACAAAGCTAAAGTAGGATCCACCCTGCTGCAACAGTAGTTGGGATAAAACTATTCATCATAAACAAATGCTGTCCTACATAATATAATGATTACAAAGAAGACTTGAAATTATGGGTGTTTCTGGGACAAAAGACAATCACCAGGTACGTTTATAAAAAAACAGGAACGCTAAAGCATAAATATATATTACAAACTATACTGCATGACAAATACAATTCTGGAGTGCCTGGAATTAGAGGGTTGTTCTGAACAAGTGGTATTGTTAACGGTCATATAATAAAATTTTACACTAATATATATATATATATATATATATATATATATATATATATACACACACACACACACACTGGCCTTTACAGTGTAATGAAACTGTGCCTTGTTCCATATACTAGACAAACTAAAACAGTACATCAAAACATTCAGTCCTGAAGGTTTCTGCAGGCTATATATTCAGTCACCCACACCATACTTCACAAATTTTGGCTTTTACAAAAATTACTACCCAATTACTGTACCTTGAGTAAAATTCATATATATATTTTATATAATAAGTAGCAATGAATAGATTTTGGGTCCAGTAGTTATGCAGTAATTTAGTAAAATACTTCTGTTTTGAGTAAAAAAAAAAAAAAAAATAAAAAAAAGTTAACAGCAGCAGAAATATATTCATATGAGTGGTGCAATCTTTAAATGAAACAGGAAATAGATTCCTTCATTTAATTTCCTTCCATTTCCAATCCTTCATCACATTTAGATTTGTGATAGGAATAACAAAAACATTCAAATGCAACTGATGACTTTGCAACAAGTATACCTCCATAAATAGGTACTGGTAAAAATGGTCATCATCATGTTCTATTTAAACCCAACCTATATGGTAAAAGACGGTGGGAGAAGAAAATAAGAAATCAATCATCAATCATCAAAGATTTACCTGCACCCCCTGGTAGAGAACAACACAGTGGACAAAAAAAAACATAAAAACAACTTAGAAATATCAGTACACAGAACAAACCATGTTATCTTGACACAATTTATTCAGATCACCGATTGGGTTCAAAAGTGAAAAGAAAATTTGGTCTAAGGATATATTTATTTAAAAATGTGGGTAAAAAAGCACTAGGCAAAGTGCAGTACTCACAGGAATCAACCAGAACACATTAGGTGGCTATGAATTCTGTAGTGAACAAACCTATTAAAGCCCATTCCCCCTACTTTAATATGTAATCCATTTTTCAAGCAGTTTAAATGTGATCTCCATTCATAAACCTACACCTGCAGTGGGGCTACCGGCCACACTGTAAGAGTTTAATGCTCCTTTAGGTCTACGAGCAAAAATATATTTATTTTACTTTTTCTCAATTTCCTTAACTCCTCATTCTTCCAGTGGCTGGCTTACGCCTTTTCCATCTGATGATTTGAGTTGCAGGCCCCCTCATTTGCAATGCAGAGCTACTGGTCCTGCATTGTAGGGGAGACTGAAGAGATTGAACGACAAACAAGTCAACAAGTCTGCAGAAATGAGGGATTAAGGTAAGAAATTCTTTTTTTTACATTTTTTTGTGGTTTGTCAAGGATGCAACAGGTCCACTAGTGGGATGAAGGACCACTGGTTTACAGTCAAGGGATGTAAAGACCATTTATTGTTGACTACTGTTAAAAAGGCAAAACATTTTTTTTTATTTAACCCCCTTAGCGGTATTCCCAAGTGTGGCTCGGGGTAGCTAAAAACATTAAAAATAAACCCTTAACTGGTCCCATAGGCGTCCTCTGAAGTCCTGCCTGTCGCATCCCATCCTTGGGCAGCATTGTCTTCGTCCAATCTGTCCCCCAGCGTGTGCACCGACATTCCCTGGGAGTTCCCAGTGACGTTGGTGCATACGGGAGGCTCGGCAGGAAATTCAAATATTTTGTATTGGATTCAATACAAAATACCTGTTTTAATTCCAAAACAAAGTAATCATTATAGTATATATAACTATATTACATGTATGTTATATATGCTACTGTACAGTTTATTACAGGTTTCAGTATTTTATGCACCCTTGTTTTAACAGACTTTGTGTTTTTTTGCTATGGTAATGCCCATTCTTAGATGAACTTATTTTTCAAAGATACTAGGTTGAAAAAAAACGAAAAGATATTGGGAGGCTACCCTAGTTTCAGTATACTTGGGACTGTCGCCCTTACTGGGCTGGGTCAATTTCCTAGGGCTATCTGCCCCAATCAAAGTGTTCCTCTGTTGCTACTGCTGGCAACTCATGTAATTGCTACCTTATCAATTGAAATGAAAAGAATGACAACTGAGAAGATCTAGTCTCTTCAAGCACTAAAGAATGCTGGTTTTCATTTCCATTCTGGAAGGGTTGAGACCTCCATTGGGGCCCATTAGGGTATCATGTCACTATGAATGACATTTTCTTGCAGGCTTGCGAGTTTCTTCTCAGAATGGTTGGCAGAATGTGTCTATTACAGAAAAAATACCCAATGTTAGAGCAATACCCTGGCCCCCCAGATATACCAGGCATAGTTCTCCCCCAGAGGGTTTTAGCCGGTTGCTCCGCCCCGGCTGCCGTGCCTCCCCATCCACCTCTCCTCGGCAGCTTTAATCCTCTGCTCGGATCTCAGTGAGGCTGCTCTGTGCTCAGCTGTCATCTGTTCAAAGCATTGCTGCTGCGGTGAAAGGTTAGCACACAGTTTAGCTTTCATGGAGTGAAAAACGGGCAGCCCTGCCCCAATCTGATAGCACGAGCCGGGATTTTTATTTAATAAAAAAAAAAAAAAAAAAAAAAAGGATAAAAGCTACCTCTAGCTTTTAGTGAACTCTGAATCACTTTCTGCATGCTCACAGCTGTGTACAAACCTCTATATCTCCTAAACTGTATGTCACAATGAATTGAAAATTTCAGGGTGCACAGGGAACCCTCATAGATACTAGCTGTCACAACCTCTTTAAAAAATTGTAAGAAGGGAGTCAGAAATGTAAAAAGTAATGAAAACTTAACATTGGGGTTGCTGTTTGAGAGGAAAGTGCAACTAGGAGTTCTAAATTGAAAATGCAAGTTGGGGACCCCGGGGCCACTAACACAGCAAGGAGCATTGGGGTGGGGCCTCTAAAAATACACCTACTTGTCACAAATCTATACCTATCAAACTACCCTGTCTGCTTCTCTTCTTTAAACCCCAATTTCTCTAAGGTGGGGGGGTACAAAACTGAAAATATAGGTGCAAGTGGGGGACACACCCCCCTTACAATGTCATTACTACAGCATCATTAGAACACAAAAAAACTCAGCCCATCAAATTGGGCCTCCCTGCCCTGTTACACATTCCTGTCCACTTCAATTTCCCTGGAATGGGGAGGTGTAAGAAACCACAAATATAGATACAAGTGGGGAACATCTGAACATAAACTCTGCCCTCTAAAATTTAATGAGGTTGAGATACTGGAAAGGTTAGTCACGTGTAACAAGGTAGTGCATTTGGATGGACAGTTTTTTTTTAATGTTGTAATGATGCCATGGAGATGAAAGTTTGAGAGGTGATAGCCACAAGTATCTCCTACTTGCACCTATATTTTTGTTTCCCTGCACCTCTTACTTCTGGAGAAATTGGGGTTTGAGGTAAGATGCAGACAGATATGTGTAACAGAGCAGGCAGCACATTTTGATAGGCAAAGATTTATGTTCTCATAATTCCTTAGTAATACATTTTTAGAAAGGCTTAGCCACAAGTGTCCCCCACTTGAAACTGAAACTGTGTAGGTGCCTCCACGTGTACTTTAAAAATTTCCCAAGTCAATCAAACCAATGATTTAGTAGATCTGAAAGTTTGAACAAAGCTTTTTAGGCTGCAGAATATGACATGCAGCTTTTACACTCACATCGCTATCACACTATGCTGCCTTACATACTGTGGATAAACTTCACAGTTTTTTTTTTTTTTTTTTTAATAGAATATGGGCAGTGAGGAGAGGGGGACACTGGCTGTCTTATTCCGATCTGATATCACATGCAAGCATCACATTTTTAACATTATACAAAAGAGCGACTTTCTCTTTTATATAATGGAAAAATGTGTATTTTTGTTTTTACACTTTTTTGGGGAGGACCTCTCCCCCTCAGTCTTTACTTTCATTTCGGTAAAGACCAAAGGGGAAATGCAAAGCCTCCTGGGATATTTGTGTCACGTAACCCAAGAGGCTCTGGGCTGCTCTTTTTGTGCATGCATCTTCAGAGTCTTTCTTATAATGTAAAAAAAAAAAAGTGTTCAATCTCATGCATGAACAGTACAGCACTGGACGTACGTGAGCATCAGAGAAAAGGTGGAAGCTGAGCCAGCGTGAGCCCACTTGGGTTCGTTTAGTAAAAGGATCAAGTGAAAAAAAAAAATGTTTACACAAAAGTTCATTTTATCTTAATATAGCCTCAGGAGCACATCCGAAGTTAGGCTGAATTTACACTGGCAGTAAGGATACATTTGTCCATTCCTCAGGCTAGGAACCACTGCTGCTTAAAAAACTGCTAAGGTCTGAAAAAGCCCAGCACTTACCGTCTGTTACCAATTCTAGGTGCCTGGCAGTTGCCAGAAAGCACTCAGGAGGGGTAAATGTTTTTTGCTGATAATATGAACTAAGCCTAAATTGTTACACCACATTTATTATACTATTACACTACTACAACCGATTACACTCTTAAAACATAGAACACTAGTATGTTGGGTCACAATACACGGCATTGGACAGATGTGGCAAAATACATAGAATAGAAAAACTGGATATACTAACGGGGCAGGCATTACTAAGTTAGAACAAAGTATAGGGAGACGGTAGAACACTGAAACAATAAGAGGTTACTGAATACCCATGGCATAAACAACTGGGAGCACTAAATTTGAAGTGTTTTGACACATCCTCTTTTTGACCACCCAGCTACAGCTTCCCACCCCCCGGCTGAAAAAAATTTCTGGGGAGAACACTGCTAGGTCTGGGTGGGAAGAATGAGACTCTTCTCTCTTCATCATCCACCCAAGTCATTCAATGGAGATGAAGGGATCTCTTATGGCCTTTGTATAAACTTTAATGGATAGCCTGAAGGCTTCATCTTGAGCTGTAACATATCTATGAATGACATCACTTTTCTTGATATGAATGGGAAGGATCACCCATGAAACATTAATCCTAAGGTACAGGGATACCTGTACCTTCCTCATGACAACAGTCTTCACATGCATCCTTTTCTAAATCAAGAACTGGCCTCCTAGATTTATTCCTTTCTTGTATCATTAGGAGTCTGTCCTGGGGAATGAATCCTTTCTTTCCACTGGCAACATCATAGTCCAGTTTATCACTGCAGAAGCTCGGTCTCCCATCAGAAACTCTGCACTAACCTTGCTTGGAGATGGGGTCCGACAACTCATGGGTTGAGTCGAATGGCTCTTTGCTGGTATCTTCTTAAAGCATAAATATATCTATCTATTTAGTACATTCTGCATTTTGGCAGCCATTTCTACCCTGTGTATCTATTCGTGTGCATCTACAATTTTCATATGATTGTGCAACTAGTTCATCTAAAATGCATACACAAATTTTAATCGCCCCATGTAAATATCTGTTCATGATCCCTTTGTTCTAGTTGAGTGCTCATTGATATTTTTTGCCCTGCCAACCCTTCCCCTACTCTGGTTCAACTGATATCCCAAATTCCTTGTTACTCCCTCCTCCTAACCTCATTCCTATTCACACTAACCATAAGCTCTTACCCCCTTTTTCTGGCAGTCTATGGAATGACAGATCTGTTGGCAATAAATTGACTTCGATCCACAATATTCTCTTCTCTAAATCTCTAAACTCCTGTCTGTCTTTTAAAACCACCACAACTACATATATCTCTTCCTATTGTGTGTTATTTCCCCACTTCCTAGTTTTTTAAGCTCTTCGACACAGGGTCCTCTCCTCCTCCTGTGTCACTGTATGTATCTGTCTGTCACTTGCAACCCCTATTTAATGTACAGCGCTGAGTAACATGATTGTGCTATATAAATTTCATTAATTAACAATAATACATATCTAACTATGCCGATGGATGTTTCCACTAGGCCACCAGCAGGCATCCTCAGATGTTTAACTGCAGTCAATCTCAGGTTTACAGAGCTTGGCGAGTCTCCCAAATCAATACTCTGCCCAAACTTCAAAACTCCAGAGACTAAAATCTGTGTAATGTCAGGTTTACAAGCTGCACCAGCTGTTAAAATGATCTGTTTAAGACCAAAGGTCTATACTCCTCTGTGACATCACAAAAAGTCTTGGCGTGGTGAGGGGAGACGTATGGCTGGCAGAGACAGACAGACCAATTGCATTCTGGGCTGAGGTGTTAGCTTGCCGAGCAGGGAAAAAACAAAAAACTTTATATCAAAGAAGTCTAATATGGCGTGCCACCCATCTTCTCTGACTAGGTTGGTCTTTACACTTAAGACTGAAATTCCTACCTACAGCAGACTGATAGCTTTATCAACAATTTGAAAACATAGTTTTTTTTACTGTGTATTGTGATGGTACGAATAATGCACATTTCATGCAGTACCTACAATTATTAAAGAGTTACCTTTAAAGCTAAACTAAAATGAAAAAAAAAAAAAAAAAAAATTTTAAATGCGCAGATCCATTAATCTCCCTGGAGCGGTCTCCAATATGGTCCTACGTTGTCCCCGTTTCTTGCTTCGTCCAGGTGCAGGACACACTTTTACAAGCTGTGCATAATTGTGTCAAGGGCTGTTTTCCCTTCACAATTATAGGCACAAACCTTGTACACAATGGTGCGCTGTCACTTTAACCCCCCTAGCGCTAATCAGGGTGGATTTTTACATGCTAAAACCGGTAATCCTGAGTCACACTCGAGGTCACAAAACACTTACCTTGCACTGTTGGCGTCCCCCAGGTCCTCGGGCGGCATCCTCCCTCTTCAATCTTCTCACGGCGACTGCGGGGACGTTCTCCGGGGTTTCCCGGTGACGTCGGTGAATGCGTTGGTGTGGGCGGGACATTTAAATAATTTTGTATTGGGAATCAATACAAAATAGCTGTATTGAGTCCAATACAAAGAAATGTTGATATAATAGTTATATTATATATGCTACTGTACAGTTATAATACATGTTTCAGTATATATATATTTTTACCCAGATTTCTGTTTTTTTTTTATTTAAAGTTTAATATTAAATAATGGACATATTTTGGTGACTTATGCCTAAGAATTATAGGCCTACAATGTAAAATAAAAATTTCAAGCAAAAAAATGTACTGCTTTTTGCAAGGAAATAGGGACAGAATTAGAACACTAGGGGGGTTAAGGGCTGTTAAACCTTTACTCTTGCAGTTACACATATTTCAAACAAATGAAGCTTTGTCACTATAGAGGTTATCTATAGTCACTTAAAAGGTTTAATCCTTAAAGTTTTGAAGGTATATTCAACTACCAGTATCTCTTATTTAGGGAAAAGTACATTTTTTTTCTTGCCTGGATTTTACTTGCTTTTTAGCACATGATTTTTAGTCCCTTGTTATTGGACAGAGGCTGGAAATTAAAGTACATTTGTATAACCATCTATAACAGCTGACAGACTCTCCTTGCCAGTGCTTAGTGAACAGGATGCCTGGCTATGCTTACCCCTGCACCCCACTGAAACATAATAATTATCAAATCCACAACACAAAATGACCATTTCAGTGCACAGACATTTCCAGTATCATTCAGGTCCTCCACCAAGTGTAAGATTTGCAGCAAACACAGAACATGACAGACTCCATGCACTCCTGTCTCCTGTCCAAGACACACCTGAACACTTGTTAAATGTCTGCACACTCCTGAAGCTAGGAAAATGTATTTATGGCTCCAGATAAAGAATCCTATGGCATACATAAAAGAATTAACGCCTTCATTAAGGTGTCTCACCAGCAAAACCATTAGGCAGATTCCAGGATTCACAATATGATCCAAACTAATAGAGAGAACACCATGCATGTGAGCCGCAGATGGGGTGTGTGACGATTTGTTGCTTAAATTTATCAAGCATTTCACCATGCTCCGAGGGACCAGCAGCGGGGCTCCCCTCGAAGGTGACCAAAAGAACACAGAGAGGAAAAAAAAAAAAAAAAGAAGAAACACTAGGTATATGGACCACCTTGAAATTTATCTAGTTAGGTCCTGCGAGTGGGAGTGGAAAAAGATTAACCTGTGCCGACATGGAGTGGTCAGGAAAGCAAGGCTAGAGTTCAACTGTGAGCACTACATATTGTGATTTTATGTATATTTAGGAATGAAAATGAATTGCTAATTTTCTGTTAAAAAAAAAATCCACAATTAAAACAAAAAGTGCCTGCCAGCAAACTACAAAGCAAAATAAAAACTGCACAAAATCATATCAATTCTTGAATTGAAACAGGAGGACAGAATACCTGAAATCACCCTGGATATACTTTGACAGTGATTAGGCTCCCAACGTAAGAGAGCGTAACTCTGCTCCTCCAGCTAGAGCAGGAATACCAGGCCCTGTCGGACCCATATGAATCAGATCCAACACCTGAGCTTAGCAATAAATTAGAAAACCAAAGCATCCAGTTGGATCTGTGCTTAATCCATAGAGTAGAGAAACAATTACACTGGACTAAACACAAATTCTATGTAAAAGGCAATAAACCTGACTCCCTTCCAAGAATGAAAGTAGGCCCCACTAATTTGACAAGTAACCCACAAACTTTTGTTAAACAATTTTGTAAACACCTGGCTCAACTCTAAAGATACAGGCTTCTTTGACTTATCCAAAGCTGAAACCTTTTTTTTCTACGGTCCCCCTAGCAGATCTGCCCCAAACTCTGCACACTACCCTGGAGGAATCTATCACGGAGGCAGAGACCAGAGCAGCAATGAAATCACTCAAATTGCAGAAAAGACCTGGCCCAGGGTGGCTCTCCCCCCACTACTTCACTACTATACTAAATTCAGGGATACCTTGGCTCCCCACATGAAGTTTTAAAACCAGTCTTTCTGCTGGATTTAGACATTAAAAAAAAAGCATTTGATACAGTCCTCAGGCCTTATCTTATAGGACTGTTTGTGCTAGAGAAACGGAGGTTTGGACCAAAATTTCATCGGCTGTGTTAAGGCTTTGAACACTACCACCCAAGCTTTCCTACAATACATGGGGTTCAGCTCCTCTCCATTTCATATTTATGTGTGTGTATATATATCACAGCTTCCTATGATATGCTCCTGTCTTGATACGTCAGGCTAGGTTACTCCTGGAAACCTGGAAGAGGTACCAGATATCAGGTTGGGGCTTATAGCGACAAAGATGCCACTCTTGCCTAAATTTTTGTATCCCTTTCAGGTGCTCCCAATATCAGTCCCCTCTCACTACTTATGTATAATAACAGAGAAATTTATCTCGGGGAACAGTAGACATTTCTAGACAAACTCTGTTGCAATGAAATAGGGAGACCTCCCTGTACCTCATATTTATAACTAATATGTAGCGGCCCAGTTAGCCAATTTTCAGTATACCATTCTGAAACAAACACCCTTATGGGTGGCAATAGAGGCGGCAGAGGTGTCTTTCCTCCCCAAAGATGGTCTTGTATGGGTCTCTGATGCATCATAAGGCAGTATCACGAATACAGTAAAGAGAAAATACGTTACAAACATGGGGCAAGCACAAACACACGGAAGACCTGATATCCCCCACACCCCTCTGGCGCCTCTATTTTACAATCAGTCATTTCCCCCAGGTTGAGAACTATTTGGCATTTAAATGATGGAGGGAGCATAACTTTAGAAGGGTTTATGACATGCTGTCTATACATGGTACTAAAGAATTTGCTTCCTTAGAAAAGAAAAAGCACAATGTTCCATCCAATGAGATTTTCTGTTATCTGCAGATCAAACATTTTGTGACAGAAAGTGAAAAAAAAAAAAAGTACCTAACCCATCAAGGATGACCTCCTTTGAAAGCATTTGCAGAATACTACCCAACCCTAAAGGCAACATAACGATAAACTACGGTTCTCTATTAGCAAGTACAGCATCTAAACCACATGTCTATATGTCTAATTGGGAAACGGATCTGCAAATGAAAGTTGACCCCGAGAAGTGGCGCTCAATAAGGGATTGTACAGCCAGGTGCCCTCTCAATAGTAATGCCACCGAGCCAAAATATAAACCAATAATGTGTCGGTACATGGTGCCTGCCAGGTTCAGCAAATTTTCATCCAATTCCTCAGGAATGTGGTTCAGAGGGTGCTCAGTCAGGAGCAACTGTTCCACATCTGGTGGGAATGCCCAAAATTACGCAGATTTTGGATTGCTTTATTTCAGCTTGTATACGGTGCTGGTTAGATCCATACCTAAAGACCCCAAGGTCATTTTACTAAATGCTAAACCAGAACACTGTACAGTCTCTCCTAGTTTTGTCTGTTACAGTTCATTTTTACTAAAGCTTCACTTTTTTACAGCCGGGGGTCCAGCACAATACATTTCGACAAGAGACAAAAACAAAAGTGAATTGTAAGTTTAGCACCCATGCCATGAATCTGCAAATCATAAAGACAAGCTAAACTCCAGCCTTACCTCCTGCTTTGGACAGTTATTCTGTAATGAAATTGCTTACTACTGTTTGACAGCCCACTGTAAGCTTAGCATGGGGAGCTTCAAAATCTGCAGAAAGTCAGCACCTTCCTTTTTTATTTGCCGACTAAATAACATAACATCCAAAATCTTTTTCCTCCTCACTTACTGTATATCTATCTCTTTTGTACATTAGATTTAACTATTTTATTTATGTTGGCATTACCACAGCTTCTCATTTTTAGCATGCTTCCACCAGACACAATTTGACGGCCATGAACAGAGAAGTACAGAGACTCAGTAAAGGTATCACCAAGTCTACAAAACCACATGGAATTAAATTGATTTTTTTATTTCATAATTATCTTTCTGAAGGGGAAGGGGGGACCAGGACATTGAACAACTCATCAACAATCCTTCAGTTCTTGTTACAGGGTGTAATTACACTTTTTACTGAATGTTATAGTGGTCACAATAAACAAGCTTTCAGACAGGTAATGAATGCCAAGTCCATTTGATTGATTTCTCTCCTTTGGCATACTTATTTGGGCATCTGAAATAGCCAGCTAGCTTACATCAGTTTTCCTTGTTCTTCTTATTGAAATTTCTCAAGCATGTAGCAAGACCTCCAATGCTGCAATGCCATAATAATTGTTATGACCCACATGTTTATGTACACACCTGACACATCAACATGGCAATGTTCTGCATATCATCTTCCAAATTGCTCTGAACCTCCAAGTACAGCAGATAATGCAGTTTAACTACACTGTACAGAGGTGTGTGGCAAAACTAAAACATTCACTTCCATAGTAGTGAAATATTCACCAGCATGCAACTCCATCTTCTGTCAATCATCTACCTATTTAAGACAACCATCTACCCAGACTCAAAAGTGCCTTCATACCAATGGGCATACGCTTATACATCTGCTCAAGTTGCAGTGTGCTCACCCTCCGTACTCCCAACAAGCCAAAAAATACACTCACTTCAAGAGGCAGGCTAATTTGTTCTACTTGTGTATGTGCCGCATAAAATAAAAGGCATATGCCACAAAATTCATTAACATTGTGGTTGTATGCAAGCTAAATAAACCAAATATGTCTGCTTTACATGCTTTCCCACATTGCCCATACATGCAGTCAGGACAAAAACAGTTCTATAAAAACAAAGCACATACAAATCTGGTCTTCAAGAACGTGGAACCTTGCAAAAGTCAATAAAGGAAGAAACTATCAAAAGTCCTTTGGGAATATACAGCAAAAAGGAAATACATTAAAGTTACATGGAAAAATAAATTACACTTGCAAACAAGAATTAGAACTCTTGTAAATAAAGCACCACAATTTAAGTATCCAAGACTGACATAACCAACAGGATGTTTGTACACAGAAGGATTAAACATTTAGGACAATCTCAAGTACAAATATATATTTTTTACCATTTAAAGCTAAAGGACCCCCCACAACCCCACTAAACATAGTGGGATTGCCATTTTCACCAGCTGGCCCTTAAAGCAAAATTAAACTTCCAACAAAAATAAATAAATGCAAGGTAACAGTTCTTTATTGCAGAAGGGACATACTATAGAAAGAAAATTGAGCTCCACATGGACAGGTTAGTTTAGAATCCTGACCAAAACTGGAGTTAAATCATTGCAGCCTAGCTAAGTAAGGTGACAGAAGACCACATCTGCCAATAAAATTCTAGTAACAGGAATTACCCACCAGAATGTTATTTTGGACCCAAATGCCACTGTAACATCTATAAAAGAGTGTGCCACCATTGTAAAAAAAAAAAAAAACCCATAGAAGATACACCAAAGAAAGCCTGTTTATTCAATGCATGGGTTCTCTGCCAATTATCCTTCTGGGTGGAGCCGACCTTTAAGCTCCAATACATTACTGAATGTTGAGTAATCAACCACTGTTTAGTAATGAAGGATATGCATGCAATAGGGAATATAATAAACTCTGCTGTGATAAAGTTCTTGTTAGGAAGAAACAACCTAAGTTTAGGTGCCATCTATGATTTAAAGAGTTTATCAAAAACTAAGGAAAAGTTTTGGCTGGACAGAGCAGGGAAGTATTAAACTGTCAAGCTTTTAATGCTATGCACCCAGAGGGAGATTAACCCTCTTTATTTATACTGATGCCCAATGTCACAGAGAAAGAAAGTGAATGGACAAACCAACATGTTAGAGTCAACACGAAGAGACAATAAAAATCTTCCAATGGGGCCACCTCTCTTGGGAGATTTCTTCTAAATTTCTGTTGTGTCTTTGGGACATAAAATCAATGACAATGTCTCAAATTTAAATAATAAAAAAAATTATATATTTATATATACTGTGGCATGTGGAGTGAGGTTGGCACTCTTTTTTTACAGTTACAGCAGGCTACATCACCTGACCTCTTGCCTGCACAGTGCAAGATCAGGTGACGCAACCAGAAGAAGGAAAAAAGATGGTGGCACCCAGCACTCTCCCTGTGCTGGGACAAAGGAGCAATCAGGTTAATGCGGGATCGGATCGTGACCAGATATGGAGTGATGGGGGGGGGGTTTGCTCTACAATAGTTAGGGTATTATGGTATTTTTTTATTTTTACGACAGTTCGGCCTTAAGCCTGAAGGTTGTTGCAATTGTCATATTTGCCACCCATAATCTATATTAGGTTAGGGATTTTATTCTAAGGCCTCCGCATCACTCCTCTGCTCAGTGTGTACAAATGTCCATCAAAAATAGACATCTGCTTTCTTTGATGAGTATAGCAGTTAGGACCCACAAAGAATATAGCTGCTGGAGGTGAATAAGTGTGCGAGTGTGAAATAAACCCACATCACACAAACAAAACTTTAGTTTAGTGGATAGGATGAAGTTTTATTATTGCCAATTACATCCCCCGCCCCCCATATACATTAGTCATTAAAAAAGGAGTACATGTTTACCATGTTTATTATGTTTCACTTGAAAAAATTTTTGTAGGACAGCCAATGCTGACAATTCTCTGCCCGCCAAAAGCACCTGTAACCTGCAACTAATGTCCAAAGTGCATTCTGTGTTTTACTGAGAAATATACTCCCATCTCTGGAACACCTGTCCAGACTCCACATCTCATGGTGCCTAGGGCAGAAAGGTGTGTGCAATCCAGAAAAAAACCCTGGACAACATATTGGGAGCTTTTATAAAAGTGAGACCAACCCACATAGTTTTCATTAACAATAAACACACAGCATCAGTCCACACAAACATAAATCCACTCCAAAGCAGATGAGTATTGAGAGATTTGTGCCAGCCTCCAGCACTCCACCTGTTGCTGCACTGATTGCCACTGATCATCAGCTCCCTGAATGATGCATTGCAGGACAACATTGTCAACTATTTATCTCATCAAAAAGCTATTGGAATTCGCTTTACTTGTAAATGTGTTGCTGGACGTTTATATATGACAGATTAGACCATTATTATTAGGGTGAAAAATGGTCTGTGTCACAATGCTTACATTACTGATCCTTATAAATGATGAGTGCCTTGTCTATTGGTGCATATGTTTTTATACAAAGCACACATTGCGATGGGTGCCTGGTAACTATACAAATATGTAATATGTCCTGTATAATATACAGGACAGTGTATATGACAACTGTATCCAGGAACAATGACCCCACACCATGCTGCGGTGACACGAAGCTGCCTGGTCACGTGTCTCCAGCAGGTTCTCCGCAATGTGCGGTGTGACCCCGGAGCCTGCAGCACTCTCATCATACATGACACTATGGGGCAACCACAGGAGTCGTGTCCATTGACAAGTACAAGGGGATGGTCAGCTGGTGTCCTTGTTAATATCGACTTACCGGCAGGTCAACGGTGACATCCGTTCCATCCAGTAGCTGCACTTTGCAGGTCAGGACCGACTTGCTGTCCCCCGCCGCGGGGATGTGAACTGTGGCCCCTCCGCTGAGCAGAGGGGGAGACAGATAGGGGGGGTGCTGGTAGTGTACCCCGGGAGGAGAGGTGGCTCCAGCCGCTGCCCTCATCACCATAGCTGCGCCATCCCTTTCATCTCGCCCAGCGGCAGAACGAGAGGCGCCCGCAGCTCTCCCCGCGTGCCGCTGCATCGACCGCCGGCCAAAGGTCCTCCGCAGGAACCGCAGCATCATCGTTCACCTCCTCCTGGCCGCTTCCCTCCTCCCTCTTCAGCCCTCTCCTCCTCTTCCTGGGTAATAAAGCTCTCGGCACCTCTCTTAGATTATAAATGCCGACATCCCGGGCTTCATGCTAAATCCAATCGGAAAGCCTTCTCTGGACTTCTTCCGCCCTCACGGAGCGATCCGGTAAAACCTCCCGGAACAGGTGTGTGTCCTTCTAGCTGAGAGTTGGCTCCCTGTGGAGAAGTTTCCCCGCCTCAGGAGGTAACCTGGCAGGAAAGTTTGGGCGCCCCGGTTCACCTTCCGTCACAGACACGGCATGTCCTCTTATTACACCGAGGAGGAGGGAGGACGGCACAGGGGAGAGGCTCCAATACCAACCACAACCAGCCTGGCAGGAAAAACCATCCTGGGCACAAAATAATTACTATTTACCTAAGTCCTCACTGTGCAGGTGACTTACTGACAGACATTGGGAGCGGATACCCCCTGGGGGAGAAATGCCCGGGGCCCCCTGTCACCAGAACCCCCCTTTTGTTCCGTCTCCCTATAACACGCACTTATGGATCTGGTCTCTTCCTCCTCTCCTGGTGAAGTGGAATGACACAGACATGGGTTTGTTTAGTTTCCCCCCTCCCTCATTCCTCCTCCTCTGTGAGCTTTCTTTGCTGGCACCGTATCTCCTCCCTCCACACTAGTTTGGCTCATTTCCCAGTCCTTCTATTGACAAGGCGGCAGCAGGTGTTTTAACCCCTTCCTCACTTCCTGCTCGGGAGAGGTGAGGGGTCACGTGGTGGCAGCGTCTAGGTAAGAGAGTAAAGGTGCTGCCATCACAGGAGACCTGACAGGTCTGATAGGAGAGACCACTGCTTACCACACCGCATTCAGAGCTTGAAACTTCCTAAAACTCCTGTTTTGTGTATTGTGGCAACTTAATGTACAGCTTTATCTTCAGTTTCCCCTGTACGAGTGAGAAACAAAGCTGACACAATAACAGATCTGTTTATAAAGCAGTGACTATGACACTCCCTGTTGGACAATTTTCCAGGCCCATGTGTTTCAAGGGCACTAATGGATTCAGCATCATAGAATGTTTAAAGAGGAAGTAAACCCAAAAACGACCCAGAACAAAAAAAAATTACACTTACCTTCAATCCCGCAGAGCTGTCGATCGTTGCACAGGTTTCTTCCATCGGGTCCCGTGTCGTCCTGGCATCTGTCTTTGGGCCGGCCATCTTCTCTTTGTTCTTCCTACATCACCTGGTGCAGGCGTGGGATCGGG
Source organism: Pyxicephalus adspersus (assembly GCF_032062135.1). Taxonomy (NCBI): domain Eukaryota; kingdom Metazoa; phylum Chordata; class Amphibia; order Anura; family Pyxicephalidae; genus Pyxicephalus; species Pyxicephalus adspersus. The sequence continues at coordinate 77,308,827 of NC_092862.1, read as the reverse complement.
TGACGTAGATGGGGAAAAAAAACTCGCCAATCTCACTGCGCATGCGTGAGATCAGCAATTTCTTTCCCTTGGGCTCTTGCGCATGCCTAATATGGGAACAGCCAAGAGCCTCCTGGGATGCATGATGTAGGTGCTCCTATTCATTCTCGAACACTTAAGTGATCGAGAATTAGGGGCAGTGCTGCACCTTTTTTTTTTCTTCTTTTTTTTTTACATAAAAGGGTTGTCTGCCCTTTTATGTAAAGTGAAAATTCTGAGTTTAGGTACGCTTTAAGTAAATATCAGATTCACTGCTTTCTAAATAACCCCCTAAATGTAATAAAACATGAACACTGACATGAACAGCCCCTCTTATACAACCCCAGCCTTATATAACTGGTGATGATAATGCAGCATCTTTGTCAAAAGTCACAGTACAATGTCAGAAATATGTGAGCTGAAGTGGATCTAGCATTTAATGTGTTTTTTGAAATGATCAAGTAATGTGTAAGGAACAGCCCAGTTAGATCTATGATGTGTGTTAATGCAAAGATCCTTTTACAGTAAATAATAGTATGAGAAGAATGAAATGGCATACAGAATAAAGCAGATCAGAGCATATGAAATATAGCATGGCATTAGAGAATATCAGTCCAGAGTATTTTAAGTACAGCATGGCATACAGAATAGAGCAGATCAGATTATGTGAAGCATAGCATGGCATACAGTATGGTTTAAAACATACTGAATGTAGTACAGAATATAGCAATCCAGGGTATGTCACATGTCAGAATATTTGACATTTTTTATGGTGCAACAAGTAATGCAGTCCAGACAATAAGAAATATAGCATTTAAGGTAGATAAAAGCAGTTCATAAAATGAAACATAAAGCCTGGAATACAGTGTAAAGACGAGCAGAGTATGTGGTATACAGCATTACCTACACAGTGGAATTGGCATTGCAGGTTGCTTGCTATAGGGTGTGGAATGGTTCTTTGCCGCTATATGTGTTCCCTCTGTTTTAGTTGATTGGGAGGGGGGGGGGGTCTTTTCAGGGAACTACAAAATGTATTCATCCAAAAACATCAGCATCTGCATACACATAGTTTACTGCCCTCTTTGCCTTGTATGGTAGCCAACTCTTTTGGATATTTGAGTCTGTAAAGTGGGCTTGACGTAAAATGCTTTTTTAGAAAAAAAAATGAGAATAGGTATGCAGCTGACAAAATGTTGTTCATTTCATATGGCTGAATTCACACTTCTGTATTCCATGTCATTGTGTTATTGTGTGCTGGGTCACGTATAGGAACAGACCAAAAAAGAAACAGACATGTAGCATTTTTTGTAAACCTAGCACATCTAAATACAGTAGTGTATTACTGTGTGTTGTGGTGGACCAAAGCAACTTGCTAACTCACATAATTTTAAGCAATAATTATAATATTTAAATAAAAATAGGCAGGCTAAATTAAACACATCTATCAAAAACAAGGCCATTAAAGGTAGGGAATTTGGATTTAGGAGTTACCCCAACTCATTAGTGTACTGGTTTGTCACCACAGTGCATATGTTTTAGGCAGAATTTATATTTTATATCTATTGTTAACAAACCAATCGTAATTGTGAATATATTTTTATGTAATCTTTGTATGCAAGGTCACAACGTACAATACAGGTTTCAACAAGTTTTTCTTTCTGTTTCTTTTAAGCCAGTATAATTTTCTGTTTTGTTCTCTAGTGCCCTCATGTGACTGTTTCCTAATACTTCCATTGTTTTTATACGTTTTCTGTTGCTTTACTTATTGAAGCCCCAGTGTTTAACCACCTTGCCGTTAAGCCCGACCTTCGTTCGGGCACAAAAAAATTGCAAGGATGGTTAACCCCGAGATTTTTCCCATCCTTACTATATTCATAATATCTACTAGAACCCCTGTTCGGACATATTTCTGTAAGTTACAGGTCTACAATTTAAAAAAAAAATTTCATGAAAAACGATGGATCACTTTTGGTACAGAAATCTAGACCTCTAGACCAGCTCAGGAGGCTAATGCTTTTCTTTTAAATGTTTTTTTTTTTTGTTTAGACAAACCATGAAAGACAATAGCAAAACACAAAAACGGATTCTGTATACAGTTGTACAAACCAACAAGGGTAAATAGCTCAGCAATAATAAGTGCATAAGCAAAATGTAGGAAAAAGTGGAAAAAAAAACTTATCTGAGCAGAGATTAAAAACTATGTATCCAAGCAAAATAGGAGCTGAGGTCCGTTCAAATTGGATAAATAACAATGTAAAATGCAAACGAACCTGGACGTCACAACACACTTTTTAAAATATTTTAGGCAAAGAAGAGTTTAAATAAACAAGTATAAAGAAAAAGGAATGAGTAATAGTATGCATAACAAGAAGAAAACAAAAAGCAATATACACAGAAGGGGTGACTATCCACCAGCTGTGTGGTTAGTGTAGGGAGAGCAGTGCTCAACCCAGAATTTTTTTTAAGCCGGGTGTGAAGAAATTTTAGGTGGGTGGCAGCCCCTGTATTGTGACCAAACTCTTTGGTAACCACCCAAAAACAGCCGGGTGGATGCTGAAAAGTCCCGGGTGGTGCGCCCAGCTAAAAGTGCCTGGGGAGAACCCTGGAGAGGGAAAGGGTATGGAGGGGGGCAAAGGACACCTCCTTCACATGAATTTTTGAGAGTCTCATTACCATAGCCTTAGCTTACCACCACTACCACATGTGTATGGTCATCCTGCCAAAGCAAGGAGTAATATTCATCTGTTGTACTGTATTCAGTCCCGGAGAACCAGGTCTGGGTGAATATCTCTCTCTGTGCCCTGACTTCCAGAAGCCATCATATCCTCCATCAAGTAAATGTCACTGACGCATCAAATTCACTGGCTAAGTGTTGGTGAGGAAGTATGCTTCCAGCAGGCAGGTATACAAGCCTTGGCTGCATTTATTAAATGGTGCAGCAATGACCTTTTGTACCACTTTTTGCAATAGGGAGCATACAAGTAACATGGCTAGTTTGGGTCTATGCCTGATGTCTGTCTTTATGAGCTAATAAATTATCTTCCCCCACCCCCCCCAACCAGTAAGAACATAGTGCTGGACATTCCCAGAATAAATGTAGTAATGAACCTGGCGAGGCGCTGCAGCGCCAACATACAAAGATGCGTGGGATTATATAGATGCTAAACTAACTGGTGTCCTGTAACATTTAGTTAAAAGCTTATAATTTAGCTCTTGTTATTTGTTGCTAATGGAGGCTTTGTGGCCAACATGTAGGAGGTGCTCCTGTTGAGGCAAGAATTTCATGCTTCAAGTTCTTTCTCCCACTTAGCAACATAAGCATGTATCCTGGGGGAGAAGTTGATAAGCTAGAGAGAGAGTACCCGTTAATGGGTTGGTATGCATAAGGTTTCTAATGGCTTAACTGGTCTGCAAAACTTGTGGTGGAGGAAAAGACCTAAGAAAGTAGGTAAGGTAAATCGTTCTCCGCAGATCCAATTTTGGGAACTCGGGGTCAGATTGAAGCTCAGAAATGGGAGTCCACTCTTGACACTTAAAAAATGAGTAGCATGAAACACTCCCTTGGCAATTCAGATGTGGAATACTGGGTCCAGGTATCCTGATGGGTATTTTGGAAGTCCCAAAATTGGGGACATAAGTGATGAGAATCTAGAGACAGATTAGTCTGCAAAAAAATTGTTCACTATAACTAATGTAGCTGCAATTAACAGATGCCAAGATATTGTTGGATGTCCAGATTGCAGAAGCCAAAGCGGTTGAAGACATAGGGTTTTCTATGTTTACCCACTGTTTAAATTGGCCATGCCTGCACCATTCAATCAGAATAGCTAAGTGCAGCCCTCTATATTATAAGAAAGGGGCAGGGAGAGCAATTCCTCATTTTAGGTTTTAGGAAGCTGCAAAACATTTCTGTTTATGTAGGGGAGTCTGTTTGCCATATAAACCTTAAAAATTCCTGTGTTCCTGGATAAAGAAACTCTATCCAGAAACACATACTACAGGGCGGAAACAGCAATCGGGAGCAGAGCGGCTCCGCTCCTCTGATTGCTGTTGTAGACCTGTACTATGTGTTCCTGGATAGAGTTTCTCTATCCAAGAACACAGTGTGAGTCTCGACAGCTGCTCATGAATGAATGCAGCGTGGGAAAAATTTTCAGATTTTTCATACGGTTGCGTTCATTCATAAACACAAGCTGCCTGACCCGGGACTCTGAGAGGAGTAGTATCGCGGCTGCATTTATGAATGGAGTCGTGAGAATCCTCCTCTCAGTGAGAGATCCCCGGGCACTACAGGTCAGAATGAGGGCTTGCTCACTGACAGGAGGATTCCCAGGGCTGTATTTATGAATGCAGCTGCGATAATCCTCCTATAGGGATTTCCAATGGTTTCGCGAAATTTCACCAAAATTTTGTAAGCCCATCGGAACATCGAGGACATTTTCGCGTTCATTCCTACATATGAAGTATATAAGAAGGTATTTTAACCGGTCAGGCCTGAATAAGGTATAGCCACCAAGGCTTAACATTCATTTTCAAAATGTTCCAAAGACCAAAGCATGTAAATATTTGTGAATGTTTAATAAGGGGAGGAAATTCAGTTCAACTAGTGTGGATAAATTTGCTGGTATCTGCATACCAAGGTACTAAATATAAGAATGGGCCCATTTAAAAGAAAAGCTTTCCTCCAATATTCATTTTGTTTGGGTGGATATGGAAATATTCAACACTTCTGATTTCTGTAAAATAATTTTACAATTTGGTAGAAAAGCATATTGCTTGAGTTCAGCCAAAAGATTGGGTGAGAAGGTGGTTGGCATAGTTATATAAAAAAGCAGGTCATCATCATATGCTGCTACTTTGTATTGTGTGTCCCCGACCATGTATATTTGGATTCAATCGAATTCTATGGAGAAAGGGTTCTAAGGTATGGAAAACAGGGAAAATAGGGGGCATCTCTGCCAGGTCTGATTAAAAATAGGAAATGGCTGAGATAAAACCCCACTTGCAAATGAGTATATGGCCTGTATCCAAGAGTCAAAAGTAGATAGTACACTCAATATGTTTTAGAGTAAGGTGAAAAAAAATTCCAATATACCTTGTCAAACTCCTTCTTGGCATCCATTGAGAAGAGCATCAAGGGTAAATGCTGAGACATGGCCCTTTCGATCAGGTTAAAAGTACCTATTGCATTGTCAAATGCTTCCCTACAAGGGAGGAAGCCACTTTGGTCCGTAAGTAACGTAAAAAAGCTGCGGTTAAATGATATGCTAATATGCTTGTGAACAGCTTAGCTTCAAGGTTGCAATTTACCAAAGATAAAGGCCTATATCTGGCACAAGAATGAGGGTTCTTCTCAGGATTCAGCAATACTGTAATGTATGCAGTCAAGGCATCTGGCAGTAATAATTGACCTTCCCAAATGGCATTAGAGGCCTTCAAAAAATGAGGGGCTAGCATGGTAAAAAAAAATATTGTAGTATGCTGGCACTATGCTTGTAGCTGCTCGAGCAGCTTGAAACTCTTTTACTAAAAGTGTCTTATCTAGCGCTTCAATAAAATTATCCTTTAGAGATGGAAGGCCTGAGGATTGCAAATATAGTTTACTGAGCTCCTCTGTGGTAGTAGGAGTAAAAAAAAGTTGTAGAGGCTAGTAAATTATGTTGCTATAGAAGGAACAGAAGGAATCTGCAATATCTTTAGGGCCTCTGATACTTGAGCTATATGGAGATGATTGTTTAGCTCTAAGAGCCCTGGCCAAGGTTGTACTGCAGTGATTAGCTTGTTTGTAGTAGAAAAGTCTACATTTAGCAAATTGGAACTTTGTCTTTGTTAAGGGCCTTTTTCACGAGTCACAAAAAATTTAGGCCTTCTTTAATTTATGCTTTTGTTTAATGAGTAATCCCCTGATAAAACATTTGTGGGCCCCCCAGAGAGAGGTTAGCGCAGGCGCTGGACAGAGGAAACACTGAATTAAGCACTTTGGTGAACAGGAACTAGGGGCTCGGCACAATGGAGACACGTTGCACGAACACAGAGTGCAGTGTGTGAGCTAGCTAAATAGCCAGGGCTGGTCAAGAGGCTATTTTCTGATTGGCCAGTGGATTGGACGGAACTGATAAAGCTTGAAAACAGGCATACCCAGCGTCAGAACTGCCCCCATGCGCAGGAGAGAGGCGTCTGTGCTTTAGTGAGGAAGAAGTAAGTGTGACAGTTATTATTTGGAAATCCATACCTCATGCACAATTAGGCACATACTTGAAATCCAATTTCAGCAAACAACAGATAGACTAACGACAATGCCACTAGTACAATGATATGAACAAAACTTTCAATGAATATCATCATCATCACTACTGTTTATTTTATAAACAATAACTTTATTATCTGACATGAAATTCTTTTTTTGACCTTGATAGACACAAACTACAATATTACTAATACAGTATATAAACAATACCTTGAACAAATACGATCATCATTACGGTCTTTGTACAATATTATTTTAATATCTGATATGTAATTCTTTTTTACTGTGTTACTGTATCTTGAACTAACATTTTTGTAAGTACCCTTACCTACTGCAATTTTATTATACCGCCCAGTACAACGTACTCTATAAATCCCTGAGGAAGCCAAATGGCAAAACGCGTTGGATATGTGACGTTAATACTTCCCATTTCATTGGGAAAAACAATGTACTAGTTGATTAACTATTTTCTTACACTGAATGTATGGTAAAGCAAGCAAAGTGTTGTATGTTCATTTTTAATGTTAGTTGTAATTTCACTTTGTAATATTGATGTTTTTTCACAATATATTATTCTTGGCTAATGAAAATAGCAAAAGGACAAATTGTTCTCTGAACTTTGTCTCCTAAAAGACCCTAAAATTATATTTCTGTTACAAAGCATGGAATTAAAAAAGTTCTTAGAATTGTAATAAAGGAAGTGTCACGTATCTAGAGACAGGACCACTAGGGGGTGTATGGAGGTGGTGCGAGCCCTGAAAGGCGCAGAGTCTATGCCGTAACCAGGTTTCTCCAGAGCCTCTGATAGTGAGGATGTTGCACTGCTGGTTACGGCCAGGTTGCGGTCCTTAGGCACACCAAGTAAGGCAAGCACGGTACAAAATCACAAGGCAGAAGGATAGTCAAGGAAAGCCGAGGTCGAGACAGGCAGCAAGCAAGAGAGATCTGGTCACACGCCAGGGGTCAATGACCAGAGGATCCAGGGGACAGACAGCAGTGACACAAATGCCACTGCCGGCACAGGGAACACAGGAGACACTGGAATCAACAGGAGGAATAGGGGACTCAAGGATATCCACAGACAGACAGGAACACTGGAACAGCACAGAGATATCGGCTGCGAACCAACAGACTGGACAATGAGGGGTTAACACAGGAGCTGGACACAGGAAACACTGGATTAAGCAACAAGTGTACAGGAACTAGCTCAGGGCTAGGGACTCGGGCCTAGTGAAGACTTGTTGCACAAACACCAGCTAAATAGCCAGGTCTGGTCTAGAGGCTATGTTCTGATTGGCCAGTGGATTGGACGGAGTTGATAATGCTTAGAAACAGTGACACGCCTAGTGTCAGAAATGCCCGCATGCACTTTAGAAGTTTTTTAACATTGTGTTAAAGTATTTGGTGGGTCATAAAAAAATAGATATAAGAAAAGTAACATGAAATTAGTAAAAATAAATAGCGTAACCTTCTGAGCAGTAACTCCAAGTCTGGTTTGGGGTAGAAAAAAAAACAGCTGATAGCGGTAACCCCAAACCACAGTCGGGATAGCCAAAAAAATAATGAACAAAGACCTGGTCCCGCTGGTTTCCTCCAGTGTCCTGCCCGTCTGATCCCATCCTCGGGCCCAATCCTCTTCCTCCCATCAGTCCCCCGGTGATTGCGCTGGTGTTCCCCAGGAGTGACTTTGGTGCGTGCGTGAATCAGTGCGTGCAAGGGGGTGTGGAGAGAATTTCAAATTATTGACATTTCAAATTATAATTTCAAAATAACTGTATTGAATCTAATACAAAGTAATCATATATTATATATATATATATATATATATATATATATATATATATATATATATGCTACTGTACAGTTATATGTCACGGTCCCTTCCATGACTGAAGTTTGAGGATCTGTCAGACAAGCGGCATGTGAGGTTATCTGACAGTCTCTTTGTTTTTACTTGTTTCTGTGTTGTTGTTTGTAATGACCACTCCCCTTGTACCAGGTGCAGCTGCTGGTCATTACTGCTCCTCCATTTAGTCTGGCCTCACACTTCATGCTATGCGGTTGATATTCACTGCTGGGATGTGAAGAGCTGGAGTGTTGTGCCATCCTGAGTTCCTGTTTATATCTGCTATTAAGATAAGTTGCTTTACTTTTGGTGTTTTGGTGCTTTGTGGTTATTTTGTTGTTTACTAGGCCTCAGGGAGACACTGGGTCCTTCATAAGGTAAGGAACCAGTAGTCTCAAGCCAGACACTATTCCTAGGGCTATACAGGGCTAGTGGGGACTAGGTTCCTGTGTATGAGTATTCCCACCATCAGGGGATACTCATACGGTTAGGAGTTAAGGCTAGGTTAGGGTGTCTGCAAGGGGTGACCATTCCCTTTTTCCTAGCCACTGGAGGCCTAGTCCTGAGTTTATCCCTTTCTGTTTCCCTCCCCTCCCCTGTTATCCGTGACATTATATTACAGATTTCAGTATTGTTTATTGATTTATGCACCCTTATTTTACCAGATTTTTGTGTTTTTTATTTAAAGTTTCTTATCAAATTTAATTTATTAATTTGGCATGATTTTGTGTTTCAAACTTAATTATACTCAGACCCTTGTTTGGACATATTTCAGTTATGCCTAAGAATTACAGGCCTACAATGTAAAAAACACATTTTTATGAAAGACAATGTACCGCTTTTTGACATATAAATCCAGACAGAAATGAACCGCCCAGGAGGTTTAGGGGGTGAGAAGATCACAGCAATTTTGGTTAGCTAAAAAAAAGCTAGAAAACAATATCCTTCTGGATTATTTTGGGTGAATGGTGAAGCGTATTCTATTCTTTTGGAGGGGGGAGGACTTGCTCATTGAAGGAACACCAGATCACTGTAGAAAACTATCCTGAGGTTGGTGTCTGGCCATACTGCTAATCACTAGCAGGTTGACTAACTTCAGATCCCCTGCAAGAAGTCAATTTAGGTACCGTTTACCTATTTTTCAAAACAAAACATTGCTCCTTTTATCTTTTCAATAATAATTGTAAATGCTCCACAAAGTATATACTGTACTATTATCTTACCATTATTACTTTTCTGCCTGAGGTGAAAAATGTGTGGGGATACCTATATGATTGAGAACAGCCTCTGTCATCTGTTTAGAATCCCAGAGAGGATCTGTGACTTAGGCCAATAGTACATAGAGCTATGCAATGTACAAAACTGCTAAAAGCTTTCACAATGTGGGCAAAACTTGGTTCTTCAGGTTAATATCCTTACTGACAAGGTCAGAAAGGTCCTTGGCAGCAAAACAATACAGCCATAATCTGTAATTCTCATTAATTCTTCATATGGTTTGTTCATAGAAGAAGCATGAGCTCTGAGGAGAATTTCTAAGTGTGTTTTTAGTTCTTTATTTTTTTGTGTTGTGGTGTCATTATTGCTAATTATAGGCATTAGATTATTGTGATGCTTGGTATTGCACAGGGCAGTTTCTATACTGAACTGCTTTCATGTACATTGGCAACCCATTAAAAAAAAATAGGCTGCCTTAACATAGCACAGTTTAACGCATGGTACAATGGGTGACACAATGCATGCTTTGATTTCAAGAGAAAACACCAGAGGTAAAAAATGAAATGTTATGAATAGGCCTTTGGCTGTCTTGGTGCATTAACTCAAACCAACAGAAAGTGTAAATCGGTACTGACATCCTATTCTCAACTCTGCATTTTTCCCTCTGCTGCATTTTCCATTTATTCAAAACATCAAATCACCATTGACATACATCATGTGAAAATGCAAAGGTATGAATTGAGCCTATGTCCAGGTTCATGATGTTACATGACAGTGTGTGCTATGAACTAAACTTCCAGTTTTTCAAATTTGCTAATCAGAGAGGTGGTTATTGCAGAAAGAAACAGATGTTCCTTCTGCATTAGCTGTTCCTACCTGCCTGATCACCGCCCAGCTGTCAAAGTTTGCTGAGATAAACAGTACAGAATTCACCAGAAAATCCAGACAACAAGCCAAACTCATACACAGAAGATCAGTCCACCAAATGAGGCACAAAGGAATAGACACAAGCAGAGTCAGGGTCAAAGGCAGAGGTCAGTCCAGCTGAGTACAAGTGGGATGTCAGGAACAGGCATGGGTCAGCAACAGAAAAACACCTAAGAAACACTTTTGTTTTTTGTTTTTTTTTGTGTGTTTATTAGAAAAGTACAAACCACTTATTTACAAATAAAACATTTTTTTTCCAAAAGTACAAATAACAGAGACAGATACACAAATTATAATAAAGTACCAAAGCAGAACAGAAAATTTGCATATTCAAATCAAAGAATCAGGGCACATTATTTTTTTTCAAAAAATAAAAAACTATGATCCAAGGCTAAAGTCCGTTTCTTAGCAAAAAAAAGAACATAGGGTCTATTCCTAAAATCAAAGTATGACGTCTGTTTGTAAAAAGTAAAACAAAAGTCCAAATTTCCCTTTTCCTAGGTAAAGATACATATGAACAAGAACCAAGATTATCCTTTGAACAGATAAGTACATAGCATTTTCCAAGAACATTTATACATATATTTTTGAGCATAACTAAAAAACATTTTCACAAACACAACAAAGTATGTAATTTTATGCTTTCCTTTTTCACAAAAAAACAAAAACATATTTTGACGATTACACAAAAACGAAATTACGCAAGTGTTTCCCACATATACATTCCCCAGGTTCTCTGGGCTTCTAGCTAACCCATTTTTTTGCAATCAAATAAAAAGAAATCAAACATTTTGCTCAAGGCATACATAATGCACTCCTTTTCATTTATGAAATCATCTTTGTACAAGAAAATAGTTCTTGTTTTCCATAAAGCAAATTTCAGGCAATTTATAGAATCCCAAAGTAGCTTTTTCTTCTCTACTGAAAAGGAAAGAGGAGGACTGGTGGTCAAGTGTTTAAAGGCCTGTTAAAAATTTCAGCAAAGGCCCGGCTGAACGCCACACAGCCCTTGCATATGGGCAATTGCAGAAGGGATGTAGGGTTGATTCCTCAACCATATATCCAGACCGGGGACATACAGGAGAACTCACAAAACCCCTCCTGTGCTGAAAGGCACGCAGGGGCAGGCACTCATGGACACCCTGCCAAGCAATATCTTTTAATTCATTTGATAGAAATTTTTCAACCACGTTTTTTCAGATTTGTGCTGACCTGTAGTAAAAGTGGGTACAAGCACAATTTCCTCCTCTGTTTTAATGAATTTCCTAATTTTGTTTGCATCCAATAGGGTGTTTTTGTCCAGGTTTTTTGTAGGTTCCAGATACGGATACATTTTTCCAAAATTGTGTACGGTTTTGGAGGAATGATGAGTGTTGGAACTGTTTGGGGTGGTTGGTACCATCCTCTCCTCCTAAACACATGACCAGCTGCATACTTGAAAAAATTTGACCATTCGTTAATTTTGGTTTGGAGGCACCTGAAGCAGAGGAAGAAAAAACTGGACCACAGAAATCTTTACCCCCATTTATGGACCCAGAGGTCTTTACCCCCATTTACCTTGCTTTTGTGCACAGTTGACCTTTTCATTTTTTCAACAGTTGAGCTCCAGAAAAGTTTGAAGATACTTCTGGTAATTTTTTTAATTATGAAAAACGATGGTGGATAGACATGGCTTTTGTATTGTAACTGAGGCAGTATTATTGATTTTACAACCAGGACTCTACCTTCTAATGTTAAGTTACCTAGTTTGCAGAATTCAACTTTTTGGCCTTTTTTTCCTTGGACAATGCTCCAGCTTTGGTGCCTGTTGTTTTGATGGTCAAAGAACACTCCGAGACTCCGAGAATTTTGATAGCTTGACATGATGTTGCAAAATTACTGAGGACAGTAACATCGTCCATGTATGCACAAATTTTGGCGGACTGACCACTACACCCTGGTATAGGGACTTCCTGAATTACCTAGTCCTTTCTTAATGATGACAGAAGTGGTTCTCGGGCACAGATAAATAGAAGAGGAGAGGGAGGGCATCCTTGTTTACCTCAGGACTTGAATTGAACATCATCCGATAAAAAGGCATTGACTAAGACTTTGCTAGAAGCACCACTAATAATACACCAATAATTAGTGTACCAGGAAAACCCATTTTTTTCAACACTTTCCACAGATGATATGAGAAATTTTATCAAACGCTTTTTTGAAATTTAAGGACAAAAAGGCCAATTGCCTTCTCTCGTTTGAGTACCATAGCACATCTTTCAGTAAATTTAGACCATCATGTGCATTTCTACTAGGGATCCCACAGACCTGATCACCCTGGACAACTTTATCAACAACTTCTTTGACTCTACCAGAATCTTGAAGTAGATTTTATAATTCACGTTGAGCAAGGTGATGGGACCCCAGTTCTCCAGGTCTGATAGGTCACTTTTTTTAGGGATCAGAGTGATGACGCCCCATAGCCAGGCGTCCGGAGGCCTGTTAGATGACAAAAATTCTGACGCCAGTCATTTTGCAGGAGATCCCAGAATGACAGATAAAATTCAATCGCCAAACCATCATAACCTGGACAATGTATTCTTGGTAAAGCTCCTGATCGTAACTAATAGCTCTTTTTTCCTCAGATCTTCAATAAAGACTTGTTGCTCAACATGATCTAATTTAAGCTCCAAAGCACCTAACAGCTCCCTGGTGACTGTTGGATCTATCTCCTTTTCCCTAAAGAGGTCTGAGCAGAAACTCTGGGCCTCCTTTAACATGTCAGATATTGTGACCTTATTGATTTTTTGTTTTAAACTGTTGTTTTTTTTTTAAAGAAAAACCTGGAGCATTTCTTGTAATTAAATTACATTTAAAAAAATGTAATTAAGTGGCCAAAACAAGTGTGTAACTAACAGTGAATATTCTATTTTAAGGAAGGAGGGGAAAAAAAACCCTTACTTCAAGTGACGTGTTTTTGTTTTGTTACTATATTCACCTAAAAAACGTACTATTTATTTAACCCCTAACAGTTTTCATATAAACCAACAAACTTTATTGTGAATAATATCACTTCCCTTAATAAACGGGAGGGGAAAATGATAGTAAAAAGTGAGTCTGTCTCGAAAGAAAAAAAAAAAAAAGATGAATATTTTACTATAGTATGTTTTATACACTTTTTCCAAGAAAAAAAAAATTAAAAACACCTTAGCTTATCCTTCAACTAACTATTGTCCATAAGCCACTTAGGTCAATACCATCTATATAATTAAAGCCCTAATAATATTCTTTTACCCCAATATATCCTACTACTGGTAATCCTTGGTATAACCATTTAAAAAAAAAAAAATTCAAACAGGTCACAGCATATTCTTAATAGTTTAACAATACTTTCTAGGGTCTTCACAATTTTTTCAAATAATTAGGAATTCCTGATCCCATCCTATAGGCATATAGTACTCAATCCAGGGTAGCCGTACTATCTGGAATTTGGCCATACTGTCATTGAGGATTGCCCTTATTTTCTCATTAGCCAAAAACCACAATATTTTTTGTTTAACATGCTCCACATTGGGAATAGAAGACCTCCAAGCGTTGGCCAATATCATCTTAGCTGACGTAAAAAAATAAGTCAATAATATAAACTGCCTCTTGCTACAATTTGGCGGTTGAGTATTTAACAATGCTTTTTCTGGACATTTTTGGAATGATTTACCCACCAATATATAGGCCATTTGATATATTCTTGTCCAATACCTTTTAATTTTGGGACAATCCCACCACATACCCTGTTTCTCCTATGATAAGGCACTGTCTTATATTTTTTGAAATGCCAAAATATGCCCTAGGTCTTATTTTCAGGGGGATGTCTTATTTTTTTATGAAGAAGACTGCAGTACACATTTATTGTTGAAAATCACTCATGCTCACTCATGTGCCATTGATTGTCCCCTTCTGATCACTCATGTGCCATTGATTGTCCCCTTCTGATCACTCTGTGCCATTCATTGTCCCCTTCTGTTCACTGGCTCACTTTTTTTTTGGCTTCTACGGTCGGGTAACAGACTCCATTAGGGCAGGGGATCAGCAGCTTGCTTGTCCTTCCTGGCTTTGAAGTTACTTTCAGTTTCACTCTGCAGCCAGCATCGAGGAGTCACACAGAGGCACACAGTGGCAGGTATCGGAGGATGTCTTATTTGCGGGGGGTGCTTTTTTTTAATTTTTTGAGCAAAAATCGGGGGGTGGCTTATTTGATGGGGATGCCTTATCATCGGGGAAACATGGTATGATACAAAGTACCCTTCTTGTTGCAGCCTTTAAAACATATATTATTATGCCCAGATGAAATTTTTGCTAAACGCACAGGCACCATATACCAAAACATCATAAGTTTATAGTTAGTTTCCTAAAGCCGAGGCATTTATACTACAATGTGACACACTGTCCCACATTTGTTCCCAATGTTCTCAGCCCAAATTATGCCCTAGATCCTCTTCCCAACGTGTCACATATTTGGGTTGACCCGTTGTATTCGCAGTAACCACATCATCATATAATAACAAAGGGTCTATTATAATCATCTCTCAGTCTGGAATGGAGGAAATTTTTTATCTGCAAATATTTAAATATTTCATTTGTATAAATACCCAATGTATCCTGTAGTGTCACAAAAAAAAGTAATTTCTGCTATACCCAAAAAGTATAGACCCTTGTCCCTCCATAAATGAAATATATCTGGGTTTTCAAAACCAGGCAAAAAGAATGGATTTCTCATTATCGTTGCCACCAGTAAGTGAGGGGATATCCAACCACAGTGTTTTCTGATTTGATCCCAGACCTGCAAAGAATGACTAAGCATGGGGTTGGTAATAAGTCCCCGCTTACAGGAGGGGACCCTATAGACATTTTCAATAGACACATTTGTGAGGTCATGTTCTTCCAAATGGACCCATAGCGGTTTCCTTTTCTGTTCATGGTACAATATTAAAGGGGAAATGTGAGCTGCTTTATAATAGAAATGCAATTGTGGTACCGCCAACCCCCCTCTTTTTTTCTGGGGATATAAAACCTGTTTAGCTATTCTAGGTCTCTTTGGTCCCCAGATAAAAGCTAACATTCCCTGCTGTAGAATATTCAATATTTTACTTGATATAAAAATTTAGGCAACTATTACATTTTTATTGAGGCAATTCTCCCCAACCACAAAATTTGGTATCTCTTCCATGACTCTAATAACATCACTAATTGTCTCTTAAGATCTGGTTTATTAGCAGCATATAGTTTCTTATAATTAGATGTTATATAAACCCTTAAGTATCTCAGTCGCCACTCCTCCCATCTAAATGGGAATGATTCCTGCAGTAACTTAATCAATTCCTTAGATAATGTAATATAATTTCTGCCTCCATTGGGATGCCGTTTTTGCTAAACTTAATAAAAGTTTGGAGCTGTGTGTTTAGACTCTGGAACCATTTTACTTTCCTCCTTGATTACTGTATTCCTTTCTGGATAAAGAAGGACCTAGTTTTCTTTTTGATGTTATCCCACCAACTTATGAGGTTGGGAAATTTGGATATGTTCCTCTGTTATGACTTGTATGCTAATGTGTATTGTGTTTTGATCCCTGGATACTCTAGAAGGATGGTATTTAGCCTTCAGATCCCTGGTCCCTTGGACGTAACTGATAATTTTAGGTGAACGTACTATAACTTATGAACTGAGAAAATGTTTTGGAGAGTGATTTTCCCTGAAGTGATGGAGCGAAAAGTCAATGCGAGACTTATATTGCTGGACCATGTATACCCAGAATCATTCAGATTTAACTTTTTTCAGACCTCCTGCAACTTGAGATCAGCCATCATGTTTTTCAGCTGTTCAGATGTTTTATGGTGCCACCTTGTTCTACTGCCGGCTTGCTTTTCACCTTGTAATACGCAGGTAAAATCACCATAATCAATTGCAGGGGAGGAACCTGGAACGAAGAACTGTAAGGTTTTAAGCAATTACAGCTTGCTCATTTTTCAGAGTTCCTTCTCTCTAAATTTCACAGTGGGCATCATAGCTCTCCCGGGTACTATCTCAATAAATGATGAAAAGGTGACTTTGTTCCCCTTTGCAAGGATACCAATACCTGTAGCTGAATTTCCATTGTCCCCTGACCATACTGAAGGGCCGTGAGTCCAGGATTGTCTGAGGTGCTCATAATTTGGGTGGTGGTCTATTTTGCACTCCTGAAGACAAAAAAAAATACCAGTTAGGACTCTGGAATTGTGGAACTGCCACAGATGGTGGAACCTGTTGACTCAGTACAGTCAACTCCTCACTGAGACCTGAATAAGTTTCCTGGTCACCAACCTGTGCTAATGCGCTTAACTGTGGTTTCTTCCTTATCCGAACTGGACCGATACTCACGCCTTGTCCTCCTTTGTCCAGGTGTCGGGGGGGGGGGGGGGGCAGTACCTGCAGACTCCTCCACTGGTCAGGCTCCCCCATTTGGAACAACTTCAGGACTGCTTGGTAAGGCTTCCATCTCCTCATCCACCAGCTCCGAATGAGATGGTGCTGCAAGGGCTTCAGACACTGGGTCACACTGAAGGTGTGCAGCTACCTCTGCTATATGAGCACCGACAGCACCCACTCCCCCTGACCGCAGATCTTTGGCTGCTGGTACAGTAGAGGCAACATCCGCCCATGACATCTTACTCTGATGAGGACACCCGTTAAACAGATGAGCAGAACTTCTGCACAGGTTACACACCGATTTCACAGGAAAGTTTTTAGTTTCATGACCAGTTTTGTTGCATCTTTTACAGGGTGAAAATTCTGAGGTGCATGACCTTTCTGTATGTGAATATGACCCACACGCTCGACAAACTGGCATTCCAGGGTAGAACAGCGAACCTCGATCCTACCCCAGGGCAAAAGAGGAGGGAGGGCATTTCAAGTCTCCAATCCCCCCAGGGTCAGACATAAACTTGACTCTATACTGAATTTTGCCATTCCATATATCACAGACATTAAACTTTCTTGGGCTAAGATACAGAGGAACAGTAATTATGAGGAAAGTTCTGATGTCAGCTTCTTTTACAAACAGATTATAAAAGTGGGTTGTTAATACCACTTTCTCCTATGAGTACAAAAGTACAAACTCAAAAGTACAAACACCCTGCCATCAAAGTCCTCATTTTCTAGCTGTTTTTTCAGATTACTGTGCAGATTATTGCAAGCACCCATTCCAATAAGTGACAGAATAAAATGACCTGACCTTTGTTCTTGCAGGCAGTGGATATCCTTTTTGTTCACTTTGAGTTTTCCCACTAGGTATTGGTCCACAAGTTTTTGCAAGGGGAACACTCCTCTTTCATTCTTTGGCACAAGTATTCTGAAAGACTGGCTAACCTTCCCACCCTTATCACTTGCATATGAGATAATAAGGCCTCTCCTCTCCTCACAAGGTCTTCCCCCATCATGCAAAATGAGCTGAAAAAGATAAACTACACAAAAATAAATCCTGGTAGCAATCACTCCTTACAAATTTTCAAATAGCCTGTCCCAGTACCCGCATAGGGGGCTTGATGTACCCCCCAAGGCCCAGACAGGCTAATCCTCCAGCACAGATAAACCCAGCTAACGCTATACCAGGCACAGAAGACTTGAAGCAGAGAGACTATAAATCCCCAACACTCAATGACAACATGGAATTAAACAGGAACCACTCTGCTAATCAGCTGCAACACAGCTCCAAGTCCACTCAGCTGTGCAGCCTCAGTGCAGGGTATGCCGGGAGGGAAAACACAGCTTCAGGGAAACAAGGATGCTGCAACCCTCAGAGCACTATACCTAAAATCACTATTCTACTGCGAGCACAGCCGTCGAAGAGAATAGGCCGAGTGCGCCCTCCTGCAGTGGGGCACTGCCTGGAATTGTAGGCCCAAAGGGAGCCTCCTAACAACAACAGAATGTTAGTGTAGGGAAACAATTCTGATCAGGCAGGTAAATTTAATTTATTGCAGGCAGTAAGTATATCGCCTGTCCCTTCTACAATAAAGGACCTGTCTGCTCTAAATTTTTTACTTTAATTTTCTAGTACTGTAGACAAATAGTGGAATAGGGGGCAATATAAACAATGTTTAGTTTACACACAGTAAACATTTCTGAAACAGTGGGTCTGATTTATCAAAGCTCTCCAAGACTGGAGAAGATAGACTATCATAAATGAACCTTGGTTATCCAGCAAATCTACAATGGACCTGGTCCAGGACTAAAAACAACTAATAGCCAAATATTTTTAAGAAATCCACCCCAGGTTTGCTGTATCTCCCATGATAGTATGTCTTATACCATCTTAGAGAGCTTTAATAATTCAGGCTCAGTGAGTTGAAGCTTTTTAGACCTATGAAACAGGATAGGCACAAGATGGCTCTAATGCTTTCAAAAAGACACTCTCTTCTCATTTTAATATTTTAAATTTGACTTTATTTTACAATTTTGTATTTTTTTAAATATTTTATATTTTTTGGGATATACTGGATTAATATTGCTACTTAAAAGGAATGCATAGTATTTTTAATGTTTTAAAGAGATCAACTTCAAATTAAAATAAACCTAATATACTCACACTGCACTTTCCACACCTTGGTAGTGACATTGTTTTCAATATCCGTGTCTATCCTATATTGTTCCCTTAGTCGTGTCCACAATAAAATTTAAATAAATTGAAAATCATAGAGTAAAATAATAGTAGGCAAAAAAATATACCAGAAAACAACAATGACATAAGAGCAACAAAAAAAGTAGGATAAAAAGGCAACAAAGACATTTTTAGGATATTCAAACAGAACATAAATACAATAGCATCCCTATTCTCATTCCTACTGGAAAGATGGTGTTGAGTATGTGCTCTTTTCTTCCACTTAAAGGATTGCATAAAGATATTGACAGAGTATTCAGTTCTTTTGACAGTCTGCTTGTTTAGGGGTCCTACTTATCCGATGAGAGAGTTGGGTAAATATTGCAGTTCTGGGTGAAGTGGGTAGATTTTTTTATACATTTTCTTCAATAGAGGGCACTGGGAAACTTTATTTGTATTTCCTATTACAAAATGTGGGGATCGAGTAAAACAAAAGAGTGAATAATGATCTGACAACTGAGCAACAATCAAATTGATTTAGGATCATATAAATATATTGTATATATAGTAAATGGATTGCAAACAGTTGTCTTTGTGTGAGGAGGAAATTATTAGTCACTATTTGGGAGATAGATAGATATATATATATAGACATATATTATAGGACTGAGATGCACTGGGTAACCCAGTTTCACCCTTATTAGGTCTGATTATCTGCCCTGCTGATAAAAAAGATAAGTATTATATCTTGTCATATCTAGTAATACATATGAATGACTAAAGTGATATACCATCCTATTTAAGGAACACAAATCATGCAATTCTTGTTTTAAAATCTATTAACCACCTGGGCGTTTCACTGATGTCTAGATATCTGTACCAAAAGTGGTACACTGATTTTCATGAATTTTTTTTTTTTTAAATTGTAGACCTGTAACTTACAGAAATATGTCCGAACAAGGGTGTAGTAGATATCATGAATATAAAAAAAAGTTTGAAACACACAATCGTAAAAAAAAAAGTTACTTTTAATAAAATTAAATAAAAAACACAAAAATCAGCTTAAACAAGAATACATAAATAAATCAAACATACTGAAAATGCAATAATTCAGTATACTGTATAGTAATATATTTTTCTAAAACACCTCCCTAGTGTGGTAAATTTTAAAACAAAGTCCAACGTCACATACCTATAGACAAAACCACATAAATATATTTTGTATTGGATTGGATACAGGACTTTGTATTGACTCCAATACAAAATATTTGAATTTCCCGCTACGACCCCCATCAACGGGCGCATGCACTGACATCATCACAAATATATATATATATTATATAAAAATTTCTTTGTATTGGACTCAATACAGCTTTTTTTTATTGAGTTCAATGCAAAGTGATTTGAATTTCCTGCCCCGCCTCCCGCCCGCACCGAAACCCCGGAGATCGTCACTGCACACGCCGGGAGAAGACAGAAGAGGACAGACATGTCCGGAGGAGCTGCGGGGACCGGGTAAGTATTTTCTTTCAGTTGTAATCCGATTGTCATACAATGTTGTATGACAATCGGATTGCAATATAACGCTTGTTTACATTTTTAGCCACCTTGACTTTAGTTCGGGGTAAACGATAGTAGCAAGTTCGCTTACCCCGAACCAAGGTCGGGCTTAACGGCCGGATGGTTAAATATTAAACTTATTTTATTTTGGGTATTGCTAATGTAACATCTTTATACAGAATCTTTCATGATTAGGTTATGAAGAAGGTACAATACTACTTAGATAAATAATATTAATAAATAATTGAAGATGGAATTAACTTTTTTTTAATTTTAAAATGTGTAGAAGTCACCATACAGCACATTTATTTCTGGTTTAATAACAATTATTACTTACAAATTAAGGACTTGTTTTGGATGCTAAATTTGAACCCAGTGTAATTACCTGTTTATGGCCAGATGGAAAGAGAAGGTTATTGATGGGTTTCTTGTTCTCAGTTAGTTTTCTGGAAGAGGTTTATTGATTATGCCATTTGTATATGGAGGGGGTTGGAAAGGTTATTGCAGCTTTTTTGTCTGAACTCAGATAATTATAAATAAAATAGGTTTTCCTGTAAAGCTGTTAATGAAAAGTAGTGAAATAGTAGTATTAGAATAGTGAACTAGTGTATTGAATTGTAATGAATGAAAACTAATAAAAATAGATTCCCAAACCATAAATTTAATATATATATGCTAATATATATCAAATAGAAAGTGCTTCTTTATTAGAACGAGGGGAAGCTCTTGCATTCTTTTGTGCATTTAATGAAGCTATAGATTGGTCTCTGCAGCCCCAGTAATGAGCACTAGCATGATACACATTAGATGTAGTTAGGAAAAATCAACATTACCATATGTTGCTCACATTGCAGGTAAGTCGGCGTAGTTTAAAGTGCAATGCAAATGGTACTGTGATTCCTGGTGATTTATTGCTATTTTGATCTAGGATTTCCACACAGCCACATTTCACCTAATATACATTCTCATGCATTACTTTACTAAAGTGTCTAATGCAACACTTTACTTCTTGTATGGTAGTGAAATTCATCTGTGGGTTCAAGTGTTGCTTCTTTCATTTTGATTAAAATGTTCATTAAAAGCATTTAAACCTTTAGGTGAAAGATTTGTCTCCTATAGACTATAACATCAAGTTAGGTGATTTTCATAGAAAGTTCAGCAAACCCTTAAAGAACTAAACCTGAGCCCGACTCTGAGCACTACCCAAACAGGGAAGCTTGTGTTATTGCAATCATGTCTCTTCTGCAAAAAAAAAAAACACCCTGTATGCTCACAAATTTTTTTTTTTTTTTTACTTCAGCTCAACTATCATTTACATCATGGAGAAATAAATATTTAAAAGTCACATAAGTAAACCCTGCACAGCACAACAACACATGTGATTGAAGGATACTTGTTTTAATATATGTTATAGTCATCAAAAAGGAGACAGCCTGTCTGCAGAAACAGACATAAAGAACTAGATATAAAGCAGACACAAGGGCCCTGATTTACTAAAGCTATCCATAGCTGGAGAGAATACACTTTGATTAGTGAAGCTGGGTGATCCAGCAAACCTAAAATGGATCTGGTCCAGGATTCAAAACATTTGCTAGCAAATAGCAAATGTTTTTAAGGAATCCATTCCAGGTTTTCTGGGTCACCCAGCTTCACTGCTCAAAGTGTATTCTCTCCAGCTATGGATAGCTTTAGTAAATCTGGGCCAAGTTGTTTATGGAGGAAATATGATTAATTCTTTTAGTGGCAGAAGCTTTTTAAATTGATATAGAAAGATGACATCTGCCAATCTTCACCTCAGATGACTTGATTTAGATATGACAGTTTATTAAAGCATAGGAAGGAAGTATGGTAAATGGAAAGATCCACTGTTAATACATGAGGATTGTTAATGATATGAAGAATGAGTCAATAAAGCAGTCTTCCTCTTGGGTTTCCCTAGGGTTCTTCCAGGGGTTGCCAAGGGTTCCTTGAGCAACAAGCAGTTTGTGACTCCTGGGTTAGTTTAACAGAATCCCTTGATCTTTGTGGCTATCGGTAAGGGTGGCAACCTTCTCACTGGCCAGCAATGTAGGTAAAAATCTTCCTACTGACCACCACACTAGTGTTCTTTGAATTGTGGATATAGTAATTATATCAGGTATTCCCTGAAGACCTGAAAGTTATTTCAAGAGGTTCCCCCATGTTTAACAAGTTGAGAAACTGCAGTAGGGGCTGAGCGGGAAAATCTATCTCATCGCAAAATGTCCTGCAAACTTAGTCATGAACCAGCCTGAGAACTTCTACTCTAGCAGATTCAGGAACATATATATGTTTGGATTGAGTCCAGAACCCGTTCTGAAAGGTTACCGTATTTTTCGCCGTATAAGACGCTCCGGAATATAAGACGCACCCAATTTTAAAGGAGGAAAATCTAGAAAAAAAAGATTCTGAACCAAATACTGTAGTAAAATATTTTATATCAACGGTATAAAGTTAACAGCAGTTTAAGAACAATTTTTATGTCAACCATGTAACATATTAAGAACTATCTTCACTCTCATTAACAGTCAGTAAAGTCAGTAAACAGTGAAAGTAACAAAAATAAGGCTGTAATGTTTTTATTCGAACCCCAAGAATTTCTCTTCTTCGCTGCTATCAGACATGAGGAAAGACAGATCCACGCAGTCGTTGTCATCACTTTCTTCCTCATTGGTGTCAAATAAGACGTCGTCTTCTGTTTCAATCAAGGCATTACTAATGCCACACTTCTTGAAGGATTTTACAACAGTGTTCTCCATCAGGGAGTCCCATGACCTTTTAACCCATTCACACACTTGTGTGATAGTGGGCCTCTTCATCCGCCCAGTAGGCGTCAGATCATGGTTCCCAGCTGCCATCCAGGTGTTCCACTCCTCTCGCATCAGAACTTTGAACGGTTTGTTATTGGAAACGTCCAGAGGTTGCAGCTGGCTGGTAAGACCACCAGGAATCACAGCTATTTGGGTCTTAACTTACTTAAAGTTCTTTTTAGTAGTTTCCGTAATGTGCGCTCTGAACTGGTCAAGCGCCAATAAGGAAGATTTCTTCAGAAGCCCGCCAGAAGCCCGGTACCCGTTTGGTACCATCTGTACAGCAGGACAGCACAACCGTGTAGTGGGTTTTCTCATGCCCTGAGGTTTTCACGGTTATGGTTTTGGCTCCTTTGTTATCTAAGGTTCTGTTAGATGGCACATCAAACGTCAGCGGAACTTCATCCATGTTCCCAATCTGGCTAATTTCAAAGGTATTCTTCCTCTTCGCATCAATACCAAACCATTGAAAAGACAGAATTTTTGATTCGTATTCCTTTGGCATTTTTTGTGCAATTCTGGTTTTGGTGCGCATAGAAAGGCCAGATCTCTTCATAAATCTATAGCACCACGATGGTGATCCGGTGAAATCCTGAATGCCTTTCTCCACAGCAATGCGTTTGGCCTCATAGATTATCATTTTTGTTGAGCCAGAAAGTCCATTTTGCCGGTGACGTGTGATCCACTCCTTCACTTCCAACTCTAACTCTGGCCACTTTGCAGTTGGTCCACGTAAGGTGTGCTTGCTTTTATCCAACTTTTAGAGCTGATCCTCCTGTTTCCTCCACTCTCATCATTTTCTCAGTTGGAGGTGGCCCGAAGTGTCTCTCCGCTGCTCTGTTACCATGCTCCTTAGCAAATTTGATTAATTCCAGCTTGAAAGCAACGTTATATGCCAGTCTCTTCTGCTTAGACATCTTGAGGAGGTGGTACTGGTATTTTTCTGCAAGAAATGCAGAAATGAAAGAACTGTCAATATTACCAATATGTTCTTCATTTCCCCTCCCCCCTTATATTTCATCTGGTGCTCTTATCCAGCCATATTTCATCTAGTGGTCTCATACCCCCTCATATCTCATCTGGTGCTCTCTAACCCCCCATATTTTATCTAGTGGTCTCGTAACCCCCTCATATTTCATCTGGTGGTCTCGTAACCCCCTCATATGCCATCTGGTTTGAGTGAATGCTGCTGGAGAGAATGTTGTGGGATAGTCTGCAGCCTTGGTTTACAGACTGTTACACTGACCACAAAGGGTAACATGCAGGTGTCATGGGAACAGCTATTCATCACACTGAAAACATATGGGGAGACGGCCAATGGCAAATTTATCATCATATGGGGGCACAGGAACAGCCATACTGCAACTTTTGTCATCAGTAAAATCAGCCAATACTTGGCTTTAAATGTTCATTATGCTCTAAGCTCTCCTAGACCCTAGGTGTGTGTGTGGGTGTGTATGCACTTTTTACATTTCATTTACCCTGTAGGTGGTCCGCCTGAACACTTTCTCACACACACCATACACGCTGCCTGTGATCTATCCAGAAGCAACAGTATGACGTGGGGAGGGCGGTGTGTCTTCTCCCCGTGATTCGGGGGCGGAGCTTGTGGAGCCATTCTTCTGCCCATCAATCATGGGCATCCAATTGAGTAGTAGGAGAAGTGGGGGCGGAGCAGAACACGGACAGCACAGAGTAAACATTGACCGGAGGAGGCGGAACGTATGGAGCAGGAGGGGCAGACGTGCGGACATTTCAGGGCAGCATAGATTGATACAGTGCCCGGGAGATATGCACAGATGCGGCGAAATTGTGCCCACACTGCCCAGCAAGGAGTGAGACTGCCCGGGGAGACATGAGGAGGCACAGCCCGCACTGATGGAGGGAAAGGTACCGGTAAGCTCAGCAGAGCGTTGACATGGTGCCCGGGCAGCACGTGGTTAGACTGTCGGGAGGGGGGACAAGGCGCGCTATAGGAGGGAGAGGGAAGCCCGAACGCACACAGCCTGGCCGTGCAGGGAGGGTCAGAGAAGTCTCCACAGCCCGCAGTACATGCCACAATTCCAGCCTGCAGCACACACAGCATAAAGAGAAAACTGCGAGCAAGCACCCCACAAAGTTAGGGGCAGTTTTAATGCAGGCAAGATGTGTATTTGTTGTATAAGACACACCAACTTTTCCCCCCCCAGTTTTGGGAAGAAAAAGTGCGTCTTATACAGCGAAAAATAAAGTAAATGAATATCTGTTGGTGGATGGCTGAGGAGTAAATCATCACTGTAACCATCTTTATTAAGCGCTCGGAGCTCCTTGGACGTAGTGACCCCCAGGAAGTTCTTTAAAAACAGAATAGTACGTTCTGAGCTGCTTTCTTGAATTGGATTAGACAAGGTTCGAAATAAGGCATCTGCCTTGCCATACCTTGATGCAGGTCTGTACGAGATAACAAATTAGAACCTGGTAAAAAACAAAGCACATTGTTCTTGCCCGGCTGACAACCTTTGGCAGGACGGAGGAATATTAGATTTTTGTTATCTATGAGAACTGTCACAGGATGATTGGCCCCTTCAAAGAGGTGTCTCCATTCAGAAAAGGCCACTTTAATGGCAAGCAGTTCTTTATTTCCAATATCATAATTCCTCTCAGCTGAAGACATTAAACGAGAATGGTAGGCGCAAGGATGAAGCTGCATCTTTTCTCTTGTCCTTTGGGAAAGAATAGCTCCCATGGCATAATCTGAGGCATCTACTTCCACAACAAAAGGTAGTTTGGGGTCTGGATGTACCAGAATGGGTGCGGAAGTAAATAGAGGCTTTAATTTGGTAAACACAGCCCGTGCCTCCGGTTACCAAAAAAAACGTTCACCTTTCCTGTAAGCTGAGTAATTTGGTGCAATCACTTTGGAGAAACCCTTATAAATCTTCTGTAAAAATTTGCAAATCTTTGAAATTCTTTGACATTTGTTGGTGCGGACCATTCCACTATTGCTTTGATCTTAGTGGGGTCCATACTTAGCCCTTCTGGAGAAATGATTTAACCCAAAACTGGATATGGGTTTGTTCAAACTCAGATTTCTCCAATTTGATGTAAAGTTGATTGTTTCTCAGTCATTCAAAGATAATACAAACATGTCCCTTATTTGAAACATAGATCCACTGAAGCTATCCATCATCGAGCATATCTGCTTACAAAACCCCAAGCTCCTAAATTAATCTCCATCCTCTATACTGAACTTAACAAATTGGCCACACCACGAGTTCATAAATATGTGGTCAGCTGGGGGAGTGACCTTCAGCTTTCTAGACCAACAGACGAGTGGTACCAAACCAACAGAATGGCCTCTTGCTCTATTAACCCGATAACAGTAGAATCAGCATACAAGGTCATGACACATTAGTATATCATTATATCTTTCTGCCCCACTGAAACATTGTACATCGCAAGGATTGGGCTATTGTTATAGAATGTGCCAAGAATCGGGTTCAGTTATGCACATATATTGGAAATGCTCATTCGCTATCAGATTCTGGGGAAGGGTTTTCAGATTATTAAATAGCCTTTTTTCAATATATTTGCCCAGAGATCCTTGGCTGGTTCTGTTGCACTTCAAACCATCAAACCTATCCAATGCCCAATTCAAGTTGTGCACCTAAATTTTAATCGCTGCCAAGCAGGCTATAGCAGATAGCTGGAGGAAACAGTCTCTTCTGTTTCACAAGGTCAAACTTCAGGTAGATAATATCTGAAAAATTATCAAGCACCTTCAATGATACCACAAATTTATGTCCATTTGGGAGCTTTGGATTTAATTTTTCAGACCTACGATAAATGTATCTGTTTTTGCAACCTGGTAAATGTGTCACTGATGTTTGCTCATATGTATGAATACTTTTTGGTAACCTTGGCCCCTTTTAATTTTCCCTACTACTTCCCACTACTCCTGGTTTATATACCGTTGTTTTCAGGTATTCGTTATTATCTCTTCCCCCTTCCCCAAACTATAATTATTTTGGAATCTACACTTTACTGTCTGTTTGCGTATTGTTTGTATACTGTATAATTTTGTTATTTAAACTAATAAAAATTATTGAAAAAAAATTGAAAGATTCTAGAGACAGTCTTTTAAATGAAGAACCTGTTAAAGCTGTTAACATACAACTAAACCAATATTTAGATGAACCTTCGGTTTTAGAAAGGTTGCTCAAAGTGAAGATGATTGAAGTTGCTAATTTGTAGACTGAATGAAAACGAAACCAAAAAGCAATGTTAAACCAGCAAACCTATAAAACTGAGTATGAGTCAGTTCAAAACATTTCATGGTCCTTATAAATCAGTAGCTATCACTAGCACAATTTTTACTATACCACTAACCCAGGCACGAATGTGTAGTCAAACGACCAGCAGATTTAGATTACTAAACTTTATCCTAAATTCGTACTACTACAGATGTATAAAAAGATACAAGACATTTAAACCCTTTTCCAATGTTCTGCAGCTCCCTGTATTCATAGAGCCATCAGAAATTCAGACTATGGAAAACATATATAAAAATTGCTGTCGTTGACTGTCATTAACAGAAAAAACCTGTTAGGGACCACATGGGTCTCAAGGTGTTACACGTGTATGTTATTCAAGGTGCATGATAGGTACATATGAAAGAAGCTGTATAAAAGTGGAGTTTTTACACAGCAATTAGTATAGAGAATGAAAGAATATATTTGGACTTGTGTTATCAAATATAAGGCTGCAAATCTTAAGCTGTACACTGAATCTCATTGGAAAATAAAGCCTTGAAAATTGCAAATTCCAAGCTGCATGTGATAGACTTCTAAATTGTAATTAATTAGGGTTGAAGATATTCTTGTCACGTATAGTACACAGATCATTAGAAGAAATGAATTGGAACAGAAGTTATGTGTGCAAAGCAGCTGATGAGACTAAAATTCCCTTTACTGGGTAGGTTAAAGTACCATTTCTTCTAATTTGAAAGTAGGCGGGAAACCAATTTTTGGGCAAGTTTACTGAAGAACTATTCAAAGAGCCATCTGTCAATGGTAAATAATCCATTTTTGTTTTTTATAAAAAAAAAAAAAAAAAAAAAAAAAGAGTAGAAGCTCTTGTTGATTTACTCAAAGCCAATGGAACTCCAAAAGCAGGGAGCAGGTTTTACATATAAATCTTTAAATGTCCATATACAGCTGAAAAGTATTTGCATTGTAGGTCATTACGAAGGTGGGGTTGAATGACCACCCTATTAAGGTAAAGGTAATTTGCCTTTGTAAGTCTCAGAACATTTCTATTTCAAAATGTGGCAATATGGAAATTTTGAAAATACAAAAGAGGCTTGGGAGATGTATGTATTTACATTATCTTTACATAATCAGAAACTCTGTCTTAGCATTAAAAGCAACATAAGCTTTAACCTATATGCAAAGTTGCCAGCACAAACAGTATATAGGGGTCCCAACAGCTTCCACAAAGCTTGTAATTTGTATTTAGTATTTTTGGGCTGGCAGTTCGGGACATGGTGTGGGATCTTTACAGACAATTATTTTTTTTACTTACTAAAAGTCAACCATACAGAGTCATATGAGGATTTAATTTGGACCAGGACAAAGAACCGAAAAATCCATGAAAATAATCATTATCATATTTAATCATCATCAGGTGCAATGCTCACACAGACCCTCACTAGAAATTAGTTATTTTTACACGTTGTGACACTTATCAACTGCCTGATGGAGTACATACCTGTGAAACACTAGAAGCAAAAAAAGACAGTTCTAATCAAAACAAGAAGTTTCTTTATTAAAGTTAAACTAAGCTTTGGTTCACTGATCCGATAAAGACAAGAAATACTGCACAAATAAAGCTTAGACAAGTAGTGTACATATCCTATCCACTTTAATTTAATGCATCCACATAAGGACCAAAAAACTTAAAAGGTACATTGAAGAAGAAGATAGATTCCCTAGCTAGCCAGAAAACATAAAATTATAAATTGAACCTTCTCATCAGGCACATGTCCAGAAAATATGAAATAGTGTGCCTGGTGCCGAACTGCAGCACCAGCAGCTGGGATCAGCGTGGCTTTACATCCTAGCCAGGGTTGTGGTGCTGCAGTACCATCTAGTTAGTAACTTATAGTTATAGTTCTTGGTATTTATTGCAGATCAAAGCTTTGTGTCCAAAGTGCGACAGGTTGTACAGTTCTGTGTAAAATTATCTAAATATGTCTGCAATGTCTGTTGTTTTGTGTTGGGTTTGGCCCGAAGGAGTTAAAATTGAAGGTATAAATGTAGCGGCTTGTTTATAACATGGCCCTTGCTAGGGCTTCACCACATTTATTTGCATATTCATAGAAGTATCCATTGCTACGTGTATTTTGTGCCTTAGCTTTATCCCAGCATAGCGTGTTGTTTTGGTCTCTCAAGACTACTAATTTAAATTCCAGATCAGGACAGGTATTCTTTTTGTGTAGTATTTCTACTTTGTGTAATTTTTTTAATAGCGAGGAGAGTCTCTGTGTTGTGTGTTTTTTTTTTTTTTTAACTTGTGGGTCTTGTTGGTTAAGGCGATATAGATATGGGCCTCTCATACTGAGAAGGGGTGGTCTGTGGTACCCGAGTTGGTGGCAAAAAAAACGATTGCAGCTCCGTCTCAAATTTTGTACGAATTTCTAGATTGTGTAATAGAGATTCATTAGGTCTCCATGATGGGGATGTGGGAAGGTAAAAATCTGGCGTGACCAAAATTAAATATAGGAGTGAGATCTGAGAATGTTATTGAGCCACTGTGTGAGAAAGACACACGGGGTATGGAATTATGCTTAACGAAAAACAAGTCTATTTGTGAATGTGACTTGTGAGCAGCAGAGTAAAATGTATAATCATGCCTCAATGATTGTTGTAGGAGCCAAATATCGGAAAGTTGATGAGAGTACAGGATAGACTTGAACTTTTAGGCATTGAGTATGGCCAATGGGACACTCCATTTTGAAACATCCTGAGTGGAGTTTAGTATGAGATTAAAGTAACCCCCCAGGATCATTGTACCAGCACTCATCTCCTCCGAGATTTCCAAGACCTCTTCCAAATAGCTGAGCTGGTTGGAGTTGGGGAGGTAAACATTAATAAGTGTAAAGAATGAGAGTACAGTTTGCCTTGTACTATCAAATGTGCTATGATAATGCTGACCCCCCCATCACTTTTAGTCTGGGGAGGAACTGTGATATCTCGTTTGAAAACGTTGATTGCATAGCTGTGTTATCTTATCATGTTTGAAATGAGTCTCTTTAATAAATGCAATATGACATCCATTTTGACCCAGATCATTTAACAAAAGTGACTGTTTCGTGGGGGTGTTAAGTCATTTGGCACTAATAGAGGTGATATTGAGCGCTATGATCTCATAAGCTGTATTCCAACCTAAGCAAATTTGTGTATCTCAGAAAAAAGGTCTAGGACTTAGTAGATGGAGAGAGGGAAGGGTATAGATGGGTAAGGAACTAAAGAGGGGTTTGTGGAGGGGTAGATATCTAAAAAGAAGTGCAAATCACTAATATGTATACAAGTTCAGTCTCCAGTTTGGAGGCTGAACTACCTATTGGAGGATATGACACCCAATGCAGAGAGAGAGCCAGGACACACCTGGGATCCTAGTGATATTGGCCATAGCAGAATTAGAGAGTATTCAGTTAAAGCAAAATAGGGAAATTCCTAACTGTATGTACCCTGAGGCATACAAAAATAGGGAGTCATGGGCCTGGCATGTAAAAATACATAGAACAAGAAGTATATAACAACGGTTAGTACCAATAGTGTAGTGGCAGAACCCACTAATTGGGGTGTGCCTGCACACTGTGGGCATCATACAAAAGCTTTTAATCATAACAAGCACGAGGATAAAAAGCTATACACACATATTTACATATACAGTATATAGATATATACATACTTATTATTATTTTGTATTAGAGCATCTTTACCAGTGTGCTGGGTAAGAGGATGGGTATCCGAGTCCAGGGTCGTTCGTCATCTTTCTGGAAGGAAAAACAGAAAACAACAAAAGATTCAAGATTTGATGTAGAGCTGATGTACAGCCTTTTACCCTTTTGAGTTCAGGAAAGGAGCAAAAGTAAGAGAGGGGGCCCCTAATGTACCAATATATTTGTTCTGATTATATTAACTTACACAAGTATTGATGCAAAGGGTTTAACAGGCAGCTTGTTGTACTAGCAAGAAGACATAACCAAGTTCTATAGTGCACAATAGGTCTGACTTTAGAGCATCTTTACCAGTGTGCTGGGTAAGAGGGTGGGTATCAGAGTCCAGGGTCATTCGTCATCTTTCTGGAAGGTCTATGAATGTCCGGTGCCTTGGTGGTGATGTAAGTTTCAGGTCTGTATTGAGGAATAGAGTAAGTAAATTTCCACAAGGCCAGGTAGTGAGGTTGGTAGATCCAGTAATTTCCAAGTGAGGGCCATCTTAAAGATATCTGGTTAATCTCAATCAAGATGCAAGGGGTAGGGGGAATGGTTGTTTGAAATACGCGAGGATCCTGGCTCAAGATATCTGGTTGGATTTGGCCGCCATCAAGGTCAATCTTGGTGTGGACATAGGAGAGGAGCCCGGACTGCTGGAGTATACAACTGTTTCCTGGGTGCTGATGGGGAGATCAGCAGAGTGTGCAGCAGAAGTGGAGTGCTGACCACGTGTAGGCATCATGTTGGAGGCAGAGCGTGTGAAGCTGAGGGTTCTATCCTGGGGAGGCTGGTGTTTCCTGGGGTCTTGGTGGAGCCCTGTGAACTCTTTGAGCATGGCATGGAGAGAGTGAGTGGATAGTGGTGAGTATTAGGACCGGGACCGCAAAAAGGCATGGGTGATCTTGAGCTCTTGGATTCAGCTTGCTCTGTCCGCCATTGCCTGGCCACACACCCAGCATTTTAACCTGACAATGAAGGAATTATGGGACGATAATTGTCATCTGGTTCTGGCCTAGTATTGCTAAGTTCCATTGATTAAGGCTCTATTTAAAAAATAGGGAATTTAACATGCCCTCAAACATTCTCTAGAGGGAATCAAGTACAGGTTGAAAATCGAAAATCTGGCAACCTCTGGACATGAGGAGTGCCCGATTTTCGAAAATTCCGGATTTTTCTTTACATACTTACATTCACAGCCTTCTTCTCGCAGCACCCGCGCACATCTAGCACAGTTCCAGGGAGCAGGCAGCAGGGACATCTCAACCTGTATTTAGTGTAGCAAGCAAGACCTAACAACTGTTTCTGCAGAACAGTGCCATCAAAACTTGAGTGGCCAAATATAGTACTACAGTCCCTGTATTGAAAATGTGATCCGAAATTCATGCCGGAAAAATGAAAGGACCAGATTATCGATGGCCGGATTTTCAATTGTCAACCTGTACTACCATTAAAGAACAAGAACCTGGAGGAGCCCTTAGTATTTAAAGAATTACATTAGGTGATAGAATAGCTATTTGAATAAATGTCCATTCTACTTAAGGTATGGTATAATTTTTATTTGGGGCTATAAACGTCATCAGTTATCAGTTTTCAGTTCCCTGAGAGGCTTGGGAGTACACGACCTTATGTTTTTTTTAATACAACTCATCTGTGCTAACTTTTATGATGGACTACATTGTTGTCTTAAAAAAAAATTAACAGAGTTCTTCCTATCCCATGGCGGACTGTGTCCTACTAGGCCCTAGAAGCCCAAACCCTTTGCTGACCTCGCTCATATACAATCTTCAAAACCCTGATAGCCTAACATGAATATGGTTCTCTAAATCACTATTTTGTTTTGACCACAATATTCATCCCCCAATTAGGGAACTACTTTCTTTTGCTGATCTTCTCTCATGGGAATCTTCCATGTCCATGTGTTTCAATGGCAGTAACTGATTACCACCAGAGAAGTGTTTTCAGTCTTGAATTCCCCACTCAAAATAGCTAGAGCAAATGCATTAAAATATGTAAATACCAAATGAAAACTTATTTTTAAACACAATCAAGGTGCGCAAAAAACAAAAGGTGCGCAAGGTCTTACAAGTATTTTTATCTTGTTCAAAAAATGGCCACATGAGAAAAGTCTGTCCCCGATCAGTAGCTGCAGAGTGGTACATTTGCCTTTGCTCTTTTAAGGAAAGCAGTGCCAGCTCAAGTCTTATCCAGCTTTACCTAGTCATGATTGTGGTAAATGTTTCATTAATATAAAATCATTTAAGCATCAAGAAAAAAAATGAAAATACTAACATACCTACATTATACTCAGTTCACCCTAAAATTATTGTGAAAAATTGTTTAAAATAATTCACATGAAAAAATAGATAAAATTGATAGAGTTTGGTATATGTGAAGGCATTTCTGCAGCATTAGTGTGCTGATGAGTCAGACTTGTTTATTTGTTGTGCTAAAAGAATTCCTGCTGAAACCTTGACTTGTTAAATTTCACAATATTATATCTGCACTCGCCTACAAGGTTCTTGCACATCTTTGTATCTTGGAAATAGCTTGAAAAATAGGCCTTTGTTTCTGTATCACCTGTATATACACTATCAAACGTGTATAGACTTATTTTAATAATTATATGGTGTTTGGTTTATTGTGTACAGGACATAAACCCTAAATGTGTTTACCAGTATGTTCTGCATTGTGTCTTACTGTGTACAGTTTTATTTATTTGTAAATATTCCAGCGCCTTTTTTTTGCGGTTTGGCCGTCTTTCTGATAGACTTTATGGACTGCATGTTGTTGGTAACATTTTTTCCAATTGCAAAGGCAGTAGATTAATATAGTTGGCATTTTTGTGAGTCATTAAAAGTTAAATATCCTTAACAAAACCAAATATTAATATTAACTTAACCAAATATTTGAGAACGGAGAAGGGGCTGGGGTGGAGTAATCAGACAACCTTTTCCCAAGTAAGAAAAAAATTAAAAATGTAACTCCTACGGACCTTAAAAATGTGTTTTCCTGACCACACTATGTCAGCATACAATACATTTACCTCCCTAGTGGTTCATTTCTTTCTGGTTTTATATGTCTAAAAGCGGTATATTGTTTTTTATGAAAATTTATTTTACAGTATAATATAATAGTATGAGTATAATAAAGTTTGAAACACAAAATCATGTCAAAAAAATAAATTGAATAAATTAAAAAATCCATATATATTTTTTTTTTATTAATTTAAAAAAAAAATACATAATATAGTCATACTATTATATATACTGTAAAATAAATGTTCTTGAAAACAATGTACTGATTTTACACATATAAATCCAATGTATTGCATTCAATACAGTTATTTTTTACTGAATGCAATACAAATGGATTTTGAATTTCCCACCCCGGCCCGCCGGCAGCATACACATGGACCAACGTCATTGGGAACTGCCCCCGGTGACTCATTGCGTGCAGAAGCTGGCCAGAGGAAGAGGGGAGAAGACAGGGATCGCGGCGATGGTCGGCGTGGCACGCCGGTGTATCAGGTAAGGCTGTATTTACTATTACTTCCCATAGGTTTACCTCATTACTTCCCATAGGTTTACCTACCTACCTACTGCTTTCAGCAACTCTTTTCTACCCCGAGTCACACTTGGGGTTACCGCTAGGAAAGTTAATCCCTTTCTACTTCCAGGATTTAAATATATAAATTCAATTTATATAGTTTATAGCAGTCAATACACCTAGAGTACCTTCTTTTTCCTCCTGTATCAAATGCAACCTACTTTGGAACTGCATTAGATATCAGACTTGGGTTCAATACACTGAAAGGTCAGGTTTAAGAAGTCTCATCATTTACTGGTTACTGATGGTCACTCAACACTTTCATTTGCTCACTTCTTTATGGAAGTGAGCAAATTCAGAGATATAATCCCCCAGACCTACCTTGTGCTCTATTTGGCTTGCATCAGATGAACTCAGACTCAAGTCAAAATTTCACTGGGCCTGCTGTTGCTGAAGGCAGCCCTTTTTATGGTTGTCATTGTGGTCAGAAGAGTTTTACAGATTGTATTTTAAAAATCTTGTGTATGAACTCACCAGTACTTACAATACCTTACAATATAGACTATGACCTTACAATATAGATCACTCTTCACTTTGCTTAAGATTTTTTGCATTTGTAATTCATCAAACGATTTACTAGTTGTCAGCAAGAAAACCTTTTGTCTCACAATATATTTCACAATCCACCTAGGTTACTTTGCATTCATATGTTAAGGGTTGCACCAGATCAGCAAGGATACTTGACAATGCCCAGTCACAGTGAAAAAGCAAAAAAACAATCCACATTGGAAAAAACTACTGAAAACTTTATTTAAAGATAATAAAACACACATACAAACAATAGTGCTGTTAATAGCAACCACAGTGCACTTTTCAACTTCATAATTGGTCTCAGCCAGTACCTAAACAATACCCTGGTGTCAGTACTTAACACTTCCTGGTCATGTGAGAGTGTGATGATGTCAAAATAGACGCCCAGCCCACAATATTTAATCATTTATTTAACTTCCTTCCCTTTTATACAGTCCTCCCTCTAACCTCGTTAAACCATAGGCTGTGAACTTCTAATATTCCCTGTATGCTAAATGGCAAAAATAGAGTGCCACTTATCTAACCTTCTAATTAAAACCCCCAATGGCCACAAATCATAAATGAGTTATTACTGTCCTGGAGTATCCTATTAGTGCACAATAATTAAATTATGTAATATAGGTATGAATATGTCCCAATTGAAAAAATGTACAAAGCATTTGTTTTTTTTCCTAAAAATTGCAATGAAGGTAAAAGAAGTTTTTTTTTTTTTTTTTTAATAAATTGACAGGGAGTAATTTGTGTTGGATTTTATCTGACTATCATCCCAGTGATTGCAATTTACAATAGGTTTTTGTCCCAAGGTATTTACCACTATCCCTTTTAATGAGTAAATCTTTAAGTTTTTGAGCTACAAAAAACATATTGTATAGCAATAGCACTGGCACTAAGAAAACTGTGTAAGTTAAAGTGGACCTATCAGCACAATTTTAAATTACTTGACATAGGACAGTAGATAACTTTTCTATGTAGATAATTTTTGTGAAAGTGATAATTTATGTAAAGTGGAAATGTCTGGGATATGTTCATCACAAATCCCTGGAGGCTTCAGGATGCTCTTTCTGTGCATGCAAAGTCATTCAAAAAATAGAAATGCCGATCACACCCATATGCATTTTTTTTTTTTTTTTTTTACAAATACAGCAGCATAGTCACCTTATCTCATGCTTGCAATCAGATCAATTGATGTAGGCAGGAGAGAAACAAGAAGAAAAAAGAAAACGGTGGTGCATGTGCTTTCCTCACGCCAGAATGAAAGAAGAAACCAGGACAACACATGACCTTACAGAAGATAGTTTCAGAGGGAATGAGGGATCTGTGCAAGTAAAGGTAAGTGTAATTTTTTTAGTTTTCACTTTAGTCCCATCTTGATATGCAAATCCTTAGATAAATTATGCTTGCAAAGCCCTAAAGCTGGACATGCTGTTGTTTTTTTATTTCCTGTAGCTACTGTATATAAAAATATAAAGATTAGAAGCATTCCTAGCTGGTTTGTAAATAGGGGGACAGTTAGGGTGTGTTCCCCTCCTTGCTTTCCTATTCTGTAGACATTGTTACATTTTTATTTCAATAAGGGAGGTTGCACCTTGATACTATGTACTTGCCTGCACACCTTTAAAAATTGCTATAGAACTAAGACTAATATCATAGGTCAACATGTCATTTCCATCAGATATATAATTTTATGTGGGTTTTGTAGTATTTTTAATGCTGTTGTTCAGTTTTTCTCTAGCACATCTAGTTTTTGTGATACAGCTAATTATATATATTGTGTGAAAATTCGTTATAAATAGCCTTAACCCCCTTAGCGGTAAGCCGACTATTAGCCCTGACCTTGATCTGACCTTTGTTGAACTTTTCCTGAACTATTTCATCATTTCCTGAATGAATCATTTGAACACTTTGTCTTTGACCTTGAACTTTCCTGACTGCTTACTGGAGACTTGACCACATCCATGGCATATCCAAAAGGCATCTCGCCAACGCAAGCGCTGTTTTTGAGGAACTTGAAAGCAGTGACAGCCATTTGGAGTCACTTGTGGAATCGAGTTATAGTGATTCATCAGGAAATTTGTCAACAGACAGCGAAAGTGAATTGAGCGACGAATCTGAATCTGAGGTCAGTACTGTGCGCACATAGTGCCCTCTTGACCTTGATGCAGCCCAGGCAGCGCCCCCAAGATTCCCATTTACTGGCATGCCTGGTGTGAAAATTGATGCTGAATGCCACGAATACCTGGCATACCTGAAATTGTTCCTGACCGATGAGGTTATTGAAAAAATAGTTGCTGAGACAAACAGGTACGCTGGCACAACAATTAGGTGCTCCACACCTGAGGTTAGCAAGAGGCAGAAAATGGGAACCTGTGACTAAATATGACATTTGGCTTTTTTTGGGCTTAGTGATACTTTAGGGAATTGTGGGCAATACCCCTGTGTTGGTCTAAGAATAAAATGCTTGGCACTCCATTCTTTGCCACAGTCATGCCAGAGTACAGACGTTCCCCGATCATGAAATTGTTTACACTTTGCCAACAATGAAGAGTTTGATGAGACTACCCATCCTGCACAAAAACGCAAAAAAATTTGGGAAGTTTCTCAGATCAATTTCCAGCAGACCTTCGTGCCAGAAAGTGACACCAGCATAGATGAAAGTCTAATGGCTTACAAGGGGAGGCCCAGCTGGTTGCAGTAAATTGCGTCAAAGAGAGCACGATTTGGCGTGAAAACTTACATGCTGTGCGAATGCTCAACTGGCTACATCTGGAATTCCATCCTTTACACTGAAAAAGGGACACAATTCAACCCAAGATACAGCAACTATGGATTAGCAACATCTTCAGTACTATCACTCATTGAGCCATTGCTAAATCAGGGCTATTGTGTCACAACTGACAACTTTTACTCATCTTCTGAACTTTATGAGTTTCTTCTGCAACAGATGCGTATGGAACCGTTAGGGCTAACCGGCGCAAACTGCCACCAATGTTTGCAAAAAGGAAGCTGAAGACAGGAGAAATGGTTGCCTGACAGAAAGGCAAAATGATGGCCCTGATATGGCGTGACAAAAAAGATGTGTGCCTGATGAGTACAGTCCATAATGCCTCCACTGTTATGGTATGCACAAAAAGTTGAGAAAGAAGTGATGAAGCCTGAAAAAGATTTTCAGGCATCTTGTTGAGCAGTGCTTATGGAATGCATACATTCTGTACAAAATAAGAGTGACAGGTCTGTGAATCATTCTGACTTCATTTGGAAAGTTTCCAAATCGATTGTCAAGGACCACCAAACTATCAAGGGCTGTGAATAGACCTGGACGTCGTGCTTGTGCCGTCGTCAACCCGGAGCGCCTGACTGGTCGTCACTTCACAGAGTACATCCCACCAACCAGTGCACCTACAATATTTTTTTTATAAATAATATTTATAATTATTTAATATATTATAATTTAATATTAAATATAATTATCATAACCTATCATATATATTCCTAATAATTACAGGCCCACAATATTAAACAACAAATTTCTGTGCAAAAAAAATTGTAACACTTTTGCATAAAAATACTGACATAATTAGAACGCTAGGGAGGTTAACATATTACAACATTTAACAACAGTTTTCTTTTTTTTTCTTTGAATCGTTTTTATTAAGTTTCAACAATATAATAACACAAAAAAGGACACATACAAAAAAGGGTGAATACCCATATATACAAGGAGAACATCATAATACAAACATCAAAACGTGTCAATTTTCCATATACAAACTATTGCTTATAGGGGCTGGGGACAACTTTAGGGAAGATCCGGGGAGAAGTATGGGAAAAGCATGGGGGAGAACATGGGAAACACAACAAGGCTTATAAAATAGATGGCAAAATATAGTGAAAACTGAAAATCCAAGTAAACCTTACCAACATGCGTTTTTCACACGGTAACAGTAAATAGTAAACCTCGAGAGCCTCGTCGTTACTCTCTTTAACTATCTAGGATATACCGGGGTAAGCATTGATGACCCACATTTGAGAACAGATGGGGAAGCCTTGGGGCAGGTGTGGGTGTGGGATTAGGTGTAGGGGATAACTGACTAGGCTATTATTTGTATACCCGCCAGATCTGGGGATGAGCAGTGCTGGGTCCAATCTCTTCGACGCCCAACCTTTCTGTTAGGCTCATGGTCAGAGCGACTTAAATTGGGGTGATTCTTTAAACCAGTCCCATGCGGACCATGTCAACTTGTACTTCTCCATCATATCCTCATCCTCTGCAACCAATAATTCCATATGTTGTATCTTTTCTAATTCTAAAAGCCAGTCCCTCTTGGATGGTACTGTGGATTGTTTCCACTTTCTAGGGATAATTGTCCTAGCCGCTGTGAGGAAATGCCTAAGAACATCTCTTTTAGTAGCCTTTATAGACCCAGGAAGGATGGATAGTAGGGATATTTTAGGTGTATTCCTTAAATCTGAGCCAGTCACTCTGTTATAGATATCGGTGATCTGATCCCAGAAACTATGAATTTCCGGGCATTCCCACCATATATGTAGCATAGTACCCCATTGAGTGTGGCAGCGCCAACAGCTGTCGGGGGATGAGGGAGACATACGGTGAATATCTGTAG
The DNA here is from genome assembly GCF_032062135.1 of Pyxicephalus adspersus. Taxonomy (NCBI): domain Eukaryota; kingdom Metazoa; phylum Chordata; class Amphibia; order Anura; family Pyxicephalidae; genus Pyxicephalus; species Pyxicephalus adspersus. The sequence goes on along the minus strand of NC_092862.1, from coordinate 77,268,838 downwards.
GGCATAAATACCATCTGGAGATGGTTTCATATTTTGTCTCCTGGGCCTTGCAAGGGAGTGCCATTTGATGAGTCAGTATAAAAGCCTTTTCCCACTCCAATGGGGAAATAGGTGTCCCCATTTCTGCTTCCCAATATTTCGTGTAAGTGGGGACATTAATAGCTGATACTCTAACCAAAATTTCATACAACTGGGAAATAACGTGGACTGGCCTACTTGTAGAACTCATCAATATTTTGAACGCTGTACGAATCCTGTGTATGGTGTGTGTGTTGAGGTGTGTTTATGCAAAAGATGACAACTGTTTATAGGACAGCCACGTATTCGGCTTCCTCTGCATCTCGGCGTCTAGGGACGAAAAGTGAGGCAACCCCCTATTCTGTAGTACGCTGTATATATGCCTATTGTCTTGGACCGTCCAAGATAAAAATTTACTAACTCTCATCGCCGGGGGAAATGCTGGATTATCGAACATGGGAGTCATGGGTCCCATCTTTGTGGACACATGTCCCGCCCTGGTGAGGCTATCCCAGACTTTCAAGAGGTCTGAGGTAACAATTGGTAGTGACTGCAGTATGTGTAGGACAGACCTGTCCACCCATGGTAGGGAACGAAGGTCAATGGGAGATAAGAAGTTTTCCAGAAGGACCCAGATTTTCCTGTCTCTGTTGTGAAACAGTGTCGACTATATGGGTAAATACTGCAGCTCTGTAATAAGATCTGATATCAGGAACTCCCGCGCCGCCCAGAGCTTTAGGTCTTGTAAGATAGCGTAATGCTATTCTGGGACGTTTCGTTTTCCATAGGAAATCTCTGCACAATTATTGCATTTTACAGAGGAATATGGGCGGTAGGTATATCGGGACTGTCTGGAAAATGTACAGCAATCTGGGCAGAATATCCATTTTGAGAGTGTTGATTCTAGCAAACCAAGAAAGAGGCAATAAATCATATCTTCCCAGATCTGCTCCTAACTTACCCAGTAATGGTTCATAATTATAATGGAACAATTTAGCTGGGTCTGCTGAGATAAAAATCCCTAAATATTTAATCTTTTCATTGCAGCGTCTAAAGGATGTGTGATCTTTAACAAATTTCACCTGATCTGGCTGGAGTGAGATGTTTAGAATTTCAGATTTATTGAAGTTTACTTTAAAATTGCTCACTTCCCCAAATTGTTCAAACACACCCTAAAATCAACGGAATAGATAACTGAGGTGACGAAATATACATAAGCAGATCACCTGCAAATAGAGATAGCTTATACTGGCGTTTTCCAATCTGGATCCCCTTGACATTCGGATTTTTCTGCAGGGCCACTGCCAGATGTTCCATTACTATGGCATATAATAAGGGGGACAGCGGGCACCCCTGCCTAGTACCATTAAGAATAGGAAAGGGTGTCGATAGACATCCACTGACCCTCAAACAAGCCCTGGGTGCTGAGTATAGTGCAGCTATCCTGGCTATCATGAGTGGCCCCAAACCTATTTGGCTTAGCGCCTGATACATAAAGGCCCAGTTCACCCTATCGAAAGCCTTCTCCCCATCCACGGATAGCAAACACATAGGGGTCCGCGACGCTTTGGCAGCATGGGTAATCAGCAGAGTTTTGACAGTATTATCTCTTGCCTCTCTTCCGCTGATAAATCCAACCTGATTGGTATGGATCAGAGACGGCAAATACAGAGATAAACGGTTGGCTATCAATTTAGAAAAAAGTTTTGCGTCCACGTTAATTAGAGAAATTGGCCTAAAGTTCAAACATAGTGAATGGTCTTTACCGGGTTTGGGGAGAACTGTGATATGTGCTTCTAGGCTTTGGAAGAAAGTGTCATCGGCTAGGGAGGAAAACACCCGTGTCATGAATGGAACAAGGGCTTTTGCATGTAACTTGTAAAATTTAGGGGTGAACCCTTCAGGGCCCGGGCTTTTGCCTGCAGGAGTATGTTTAATCGGCAAAGACACTTACTCCTCCGTGAAAGCGGATTCCAAATTAGTAGACACAGCTGGATCTAGTTCTGGCAATGCTGTAGAGGCTATATAATCTCGAAGAGATAAGGTAGAATTCAATGTGTTTCGAATAATATACAGGTCAGAATAGTATTGTTGAAACACTGTCAATATTTCCTGGGGTATAGCAGTGGTATCTCCCTTTGTATTTCGAATAGATGGAATATACGCAGCTGCTAGTTTTGGGTGGAGCCCCCTTGCTAACAGACGGCCACACTTTTCCCCGTACTGATAGTATGATTTACGATATTTGTCTCTAAACTTTTGGTGGGCTATATCATAAAGTTGTAGGAGGTGTCTTCTGGCGGTTGTGAATTCGGCAAACACATCTGAGGTCATATTACTTTTGTGCAGTCGTTTTAACTTCTGTATTTTGTTGATCCTATTGGTTATGTCCTGAGTTCTGATTTTTTTAAGTCTCGCCCCCTGTTGGATTAGCATCCCTCGCAGGACTGCCTTAAGGGCTTCCTATGGAAAAGGGAGGGAGGTGTCATCTGACTCATGGTCCTTCATAAAATGTTTGATGGTATCCAGCACTGCCCCCTCACAAGCTGGGTCTTTAAACAAAGAGTCATTGCATTTCCAGGTCCACTCATAGGAGCCTAGAGAAGGAATCTGTAAAGTTAGCGTTACCGAGGCATGATCAGACCATGGGCAGTTGTCAATAGTCACTTCTGGGTGCCAATCTAGGGTCTTATGGCTCACAAGGATATAATCTATACGTAAGTATGTGTGGTGTGGGTTGGAGTAAAACGTGTAGTCTTTGTCACCGAGATGCAGAGTATGCCACACATCAAAAAGTTGGAAATCGTGTAGTTTGGCTTTAAAAGCGTTTAATTTTGAGTAAAATAATGAGGACTGTCCTGACTATGTGTCTACCCTGGGATCCAAAGGAAAATTAAAATCACCTCCGATTATCAAGGCGCCTTCCGCAAATGTATGAAGCCTATTCAAGTACTGGACAGCCGCTAACGTCGGCTGTTGATTAGGGGAATAAATGGAAGCCACAGTATACTTCTTGTCTCGTAGAGATATCTTGGCGAATGGGTATCCACACATCGGGTCAATGCAAGTGTCCAGTACCTAGACAGGGAGTGATTTATGAAAAGCTATGGATACCCCTTTTGTTTTGCCTTCAGGGTTAGAGCTGTGTATCCAAGTAGTGTAGTAGCGGTTGCGCATGGGAGGTACCTTTTGGGAGTGGAAATGCGTTTCTTGAAGCAATAATATATGAACTCTAGCTTTGTGTTGACCGTACAGAAGTTGGGAGCGCTTGGTAGGACTATTAAGTCCTTTGGCATTGAGGGTACGAACCTTCAACCCCTGTGAAGGGCGCGACTGGATAGACATGGTTCTGGCGTCTCTATATGCTACTAATGAAATAGCTGGCATACCGAAGAGGGGGAATCAACTAAATCCTCTTCGGTGTGCAAGGCGTCCAAGTAAACAAAAACAGGCTAGTCCGTACTTGGGGGCTTGGGCAGGGATGGGTAGTGGAGGAGGTTTTGGTGCAATAGTCAGCTGGGGGGGGCTAATTCCCAGTTGTCTGTGGGGTACTAGGAAGTATAAGGTTTAACCTTATTTGCTGCCTTTACCGGCGATTTACCTATGTGGGGTGATGTGGCAGAAAAAAGGAGGAGGATATTAAAACCGTTATGGGTGTACCTACTCGGGGGGAAAAGCCGATACTATACCCAAAAATCTGGAACATACATGAGGTAGTGAACAACATAACATTTAGCATTAGAACATAAATCGCAGGAACAACATACTTAAGCCATAATACAATATTTTCAGAGACACCCTCCCACAGGCCCTCTCAAACTGCCCGACACAAACTAATTGGATCAACAATCCCTAGTATTGGGGTAAACGAGTCTGTAGGGGAACATTCAGGAAAGATAAACTAGGGCAAAGCTAACCCCATACTACCATGGGACCATACCCTCCGTGATCATCTCTATACAATGCCATAAGGTGGCATGTCCATATGTATATGAGCAAATAACCCCGGGTAAGTAATGAAGGGGATTAAAATAACATCCCCTAGTACAGGGTGTCGAAAGATAAACAGGTGGCGTGACCTCCCACTAGAAGGGCCACAGTAGGGGCTATCAAAAAAGGGTCTGCCCATTCCAATATGCCTCATCCCGCCCCATTGACCCTGCTACAAACCAGTTCACATGTGATGAGCCGGTAAAGTATCCAGGGTTCACACTTTTCCAACAGTGAGGCGAGAGTCAGGCAAGTTTCTGGGTCATTGGTCTTGCTTCTCTTCTCTAAGTGAGGGTAGTAAAAAAAAGGGAAAAAAAATGGAGTAAGTCCCTTGCAGTTTTTCGCACAATAACTGAATGTAGTCAAGCTGAGTAGGGTGGGCAGCGGGGCCAGCGTCCGGATGTCATCTGTGATATGGGAATCTGTTTAGAGGCGCGGAGGTGTTGCTGGTGAAGTTGGCTATGATCCTAGGGCTAGGCGGTCGTCCAGGAGATCCTTCCACTGGGAGTTGAGTCTGGGCTAGATGTTTAGGAGCCCCAGGGGGAGGGCCAATGGAACAGCAGGCCAATCTGGTAGTCGTATATCAGGAAGTTGAAGATCCCTCAGATGTTGTTGTAAATCCGATGGACCTCTGAGGAAGTGATTTTTACCACCGGCTCTAATAATAAGATGAAATAGGTATCCCCAGCGATAGGGGACATTCCGATCACGGAGTACATTCAACAATGGTTTAACAGCTCTGCAGAGGTCCAGAGTATGTTTGGATAGGTCTGGCATTAATTAGGTTTGGGCCCCATACTCGATGGCCTTGGCTTTTTTCATAATGTCCTCTTTTTAGTTCTGTAGAAATGAATACGGCAAATTACATCCCTTGGACGTTGGGGATCTTTCCCACGGGGGCCCAGGGTCCTATGCACCCTATCTATTTCAATATCTACATCTGGTGGGATCGCCAATAGATTTGCAAATATAGTGTATGTAGCAGTATATAGCTCAGAGTTTGGCACTGTTTCTGGTAATCCACTGTTATGTCACGGATATAATTTGTGACAGTTTATGCAAATATTAATGGGTTGAAGTGTACAAAGAGAGATAACACAAAGACTTGAACGATTATACTATTTATTATTAAGATAGATAGACAAAACAATGCAATAATGTAATAACAATTAATAAGCTGTAAAAAAATATACTTAGCTGCAGAAGAAAACTGAATTTACCCAAAGATTCTGTTGGAAATCGATAACTTGGCAGATGATCAAAAAACATGTTGCATCCAGTTAGTTCTGGTCAAGACTAGTTCATTAGGTATGGCACGGTGTTTTTAACTACTCAGGAAGGAACTAAGACAATGGCCAGTGTTTGACCAGTACTGACCAATGATCATCCCTTAAACCAGTATTTTACCTTATAAGGATACCAGTTAAAGGATATGCTGCATTCTTTTAGGGTGACCTCATATATGGTATACATATACCAGTATATACTGGTAAAGCATTATTGTTGGTGAGACATAATTGATATTAAATAAATTTGTGCTAACCCAACATCCACGAATGCGAATATTGTTTCACCTTTTGCGGTTCTCCGCGTCATCCTGCTATTGATAGAGCATATTGATTTGAGCAGCTTGGCGTTCCAAAATAGCAGTATGAGAAGCTACTTGAGAAGAAAGTTCCGTACAGGTATTCTGGAGCGCGGTAGTAGTGCTAGTTACCTGCTGCAGAGCAGCTGCCCAGTCGTCACCAGAGCCTCTAGTGGTGGGGATGTTATGCTGGGGGCCACTGCCAGGTTGTGGCCTTCGTGCACACAGAGGCAGGTGACTGCTGACAAACAGGAATCAGGCGAGGTGCAGGATTAACAGACAGAATCGAGGGCAAACAAGCCAGCGGTCAGGGCAGGCAGCAAGCAGCAAGCAGCAGTAGTCAAGGTTAAGCCTGGGTCAGTACACAAACAATCAGGAACAGAAGACACAAACTGGGACAACAGCAACCTACCGTGTTTCCCCGATGATAAGGCAGGGCCATCAAATAAGACAGCCCCCCCTTTTTAGGTAAAAATGAAAAATAAGCCCCCCCCCGCAAATAAGCCACCCACCGATTACTTACCAGAATAGCATGGTGCGGTGGGTGACTCCGTGTGTGGTTCCTCCGTGTGGGGACAATCATTGCATATAGTGATCAGAAGGGGACAATCAATGGCAGTAATTTTGTCTTTTGCTTACTTTATTTGTTAATAATGGTTCTAAATGCTGCTGTTTACTTTACATGGTTGATTACATGTGTTTATGACTGTGATGTTGGTTTTTAATGCACATAAAATATTTTAGGACACTATTTGTTTCAGAATTTTTTTTTCTTCATTTCCCTTCTCTAAAATCTGGTGCGTCTTATGGTCCGGTGCGTTTTATGGACCGAAAAATACGGTAATGGTTACATTTTTGTATGGGTTCACATTCATAATTCGTTCTGATCTAAGTTCTTTACTGTTTTGATCATGTTTTTATACAATGTTAGTTTTCACATATTGTATGTAATATCATAACCCTAGCTTTCCAATTTTTACCTTGAGAGTTACCTTGATTTGCTTTGATTTTATTTCTGATTTGATAATTCTTTATCATCCGCATTATTTCTTTGTTCCAATAAAAATATTTGAAAAAAAATTACATTTTCTAATACAGTCATAATAGATGTTCAAATGTCCTAATTATGCCATCTTATTGTTAAATGTAACATACAAAATTCCTCAAACTAACTTTACAGACATAAAGGCCAAAGTTTAAAGTTAAAAATTTACATACAGTCTGTTTAAGCAGTATAGGAGTAATATTTCTATCTAGCGAACAATGTATCTTCTCCATCCAAAGCATATGGGAGACATTTTCCTTAAATTATAAAACATTTAAATATATTTTCCAGGGAATAATAAGTGTGGCCTATTTTGTAATTTGTGTAGTATCACTTTGTGCTTTAGGAACACATTGACATTGCAGTTTAAAAAAGTTGTTTAGCTAGATCATATGCAAAGAGCAAAATTCATCCAGCTGGGACTTACTTATGAAGAGCAGATAGATAAAATGAAACATAATGGTATCAGTAATTATTTCGGAAGCCAATTAAAATTTATGAATTTTGACTAAGGGCACTGGTGAGCATTGGGGATCTCCTTATTTTAAGCTCAGTCTTTCTACCCATCTCTCTCATCTTAGTACCATCATTTATTGATAGCTGGGGAATTGATGGGAACTGAATCTATAATATGACTGCCTAAGTATTTTGCTACATGAAAAAAGTCTGCTGACCTGTGTACAGCCATGTTTTTTTTTCTTTTAACTGATATTAAACATAAAGGAAAGGGAAAAAACATTTTAACTCTATGCACATTCACAACAATAAAATAAAGAGAGAGAAGAAAGGGTTTACAAAGAAAAAATGTGTGCTACTAAGAAATAGTTCTTTTACATTTTCAGTTTCAGAGAAAGCACAATAGAATCCTAATTTTCCAATGGCACGACTATTAGGCAATATCAGGCACTATTAGGCTTAGCTATTATAAAGAGTCTGTATTAAAAAGAGATGTTAAGTGCACTGAAAAAAGAGTCTCTTAGCTGTGAAATGTCACTATTGAGTTCTGTGAAGAAGATGCTTTTTTCATCAAACTAATTAATATTGCATTGTTAAACATGTGGAAAGGAAAGATGAGAATTTGAATCCCTGCCACATATGTATAACAAAGAAGCCAAGACCTTGCAGAAAACTGGTGTATTGATTTTATCAGGTAAGTCTAAATGTTGCCAAATCAGGGTTCATACAGATAAATACAACACTTAATATACTGTATTTTCCAGCGTATAGGATGACTGGGCATATAAGACGACCCGCAACTGATTGGTTAGAGTGGTCTGCCAAATAATTGGCAGACCACTCTAACCAATCAGTTGGGGGTCGTGTTAAACGCCCAGTATTGTACTGTTCCTTCTGCCTGTCAGATCTCGCTATTGTGCGAAAACTGAGAGGCAGAAGGAACAGTACAGTACTGGTAATTGGAGGAGGGATACAGGAGGAGGTAACAGCCTACACTGCCCCTCGCGCGCTCCACACTCCTCCTCTGCTGGAGAGCCAATCCAGGCTCACATTCTCCTCTGTGTGCAGCTTGCTTCCCCTTGCTTCATATTCCCCGCACAGAGCGGGGACTCAGCCACGCCGGACGTATGAAGAAAGGGGAAGCAAGCTGCAGGTAAGTACCCGGCGTATAAGACGACCCCCGACTTTGGCACAGATTTTTCGAGGTTAAAAAGTCGTCTTATACACCGGAAAATACGGTAGTTACCTTTTTGTCCAAAGTTTATATAACAAAAATCATTGCAATAAATACAAAATTATGAAATTTGCAAAAATTACATCGGGTACTAGCTTTCTTAAAATGTTGGTAAATCCTGTTATACCTGTATAGACAGGTCTTATTTGTCTTAATACTACTTATTTCTGCATTTACTGTTGTTTTTATGCGTTTGTTACTTTGATTTGGCCCTATTAAGCCTTTCTACACTTTTTTAAACAAGTGTTTTATGAATTCTTGAAACGTGAAAAGTAGTTTATACTGTAGCTCAACCTACTGCTGGAAATTAAAATAGTAGGTATTGGTGGAAATCTAAATTAATAAATGTTCTTCAAAGAACTATGTGCTAACCCTTAATGTAACATATCAAAAAACATAATTGTGAAGGAAAGAAAAGCAAGCAAAGAAAGAAAAGAAAGCAGGGTTTTTTGCACAAAAAAAGGAATTGTATTAAGTATACAATTTAACATACAAAAAGAAATATCTTACATAGACAAAATTGATTACATTTGCCATGAGCCACAATATTTGTATAGGATTCTTGTGGAGTAATGAGTTCTGCTTACTGCAAATGTTTTAAAGTGATGACCATCTCCTCAGCACAGGGAATTGTGTAGTAACAAGTATGCAGCTGCTCCTCTGCACGCCAACCATCAGACACCACCGGGATTATGTCTACCTGGCATTTGCTAAAACTTTGATCTTACCACCAACACTCCGCATACCTGAAGGTTGTTAGTATCTTTATATTAAGATACTCAATCCTTTCGTATACTTGGTATTACACTATTCCCTGTGCTGAGGAGATGGTCATCACTTTAAAACATTTGCAGTAAGCAGAACTCATTACTCCACAAGAATCATATACAAATATTACAAGTGCCAAACACATGTTGCCAAACTACTACCCCTGAGGAAGCCTAACAAGGCGAAACGCGTCGGGTACAATCATCAACTTGATTCATTTGTTATAATTATATGGCACTAATGTATATGCTGTGTTGAGATTAAGTATGTCTAGCGCCGTTTAAGGCCAATTTAATAGTCGGTGGAACCCAAGTCTATATTGTGGTCCAACCCTAAAACTGTCAAATGCACTTTATTATACCCTGTATTTTGTGACCTCTTGTAATCCATCTTGTATATCTTTGACCACAAGAAAATATTGTGGCTCATGGCTTTATTTTTGTATGTTAAATTGTATATTTAATTCAATTCTCTTTTTTGTGCAAAAAACCCTGCTTTTCTTTCCTTCACAAATATGCTTTTTGATATACTGCTGGAAATTGTAAACATGAAATATATTAATATTTGTTTTCCTGTCTGCAAAATAAGGCAATATGTTAGAATCTACATTTTATACTTCTAAACAAAATTAGTATTGAAGGTTTATGCAAAACAGCGGGCTTCTTCTAGCAGCTTTGTTGTTTAAACACTTAAAGTTATTATTTATTTTTCTTTAAGTGTCAAAGATATAATGTCATGTATGATTTTATGAGATGTGGGTGGAATGTGAGTGTATGTTTTTGGAAGGTCTTGCAGGTCTTGCCACATGACGTGTTCCTGATATGGCAGCTCTTTTTTTCCAACACTGATAAGGAACTACATGCTCCAACACCTCCAGCACCTCTGCAGCAGATATAATGGCAGCTAAAGAATCCATTAAAGCTACCCTTTTAGCCATAATTGATTGTGTGGTCATTAAATGCAGTCTTTGATACTTGATTGTCTGCAGTAGATTTGCAATGTATGTAAGATGGTAATGGTGTGTTCTGAAAACATAGAAAACCATTTGCCCTATTGTAAAGATGTAGTCTTGATCCTCCCGGAGGGTGCTCATCTTGCTGTTTTTGTTAAGCAGTTCTTGAAAACTCTTCTTGATTTGAAGAAGGTCTCCTTGTCCTTAACTTAGTTGCACATGGAGTACCATCTTTACCTGGAAAGAAAAATATTGAGACTATAATATATATATAATGAAAATACTATGGTACACCTTTTTCCTGACATTACTTCAGAATTGCAGAGGAGCACACATTTTTTCTTTGTAAACCCGTTTCAATCATTTTTGGAGGTCTGCTGATGACTTTGAATTAAGGGAATTATGTACAGTGTGCAGTATCTTTGTAAACTTTTAGTGAGAAGAAAAAGGGGATATAAAGTTCATTGAAACACCATCAGATGTCTCTGACTTATTGGATACACTATCCTAAAGTTGTCTTTCAATCTCACCTTTGTTTCATTCAATGAAAAGTAAATCACAACACCTCAGGAACAGATGTTTTTCTAGTGGAGTAAAATAAAGCTAATGCTGAGACTGTGGGCCTCATTTAATAAAGCTCTCCAAGGCTGGAGAGGATACATTTTCATCAGTGAAGCTGGGTGATCCAGCAAACCTGGATTTAATCAATCAGGCCCTGTCTGTATAAATCTCACTTGGAACATGATATCCACCCTGATTTTGTGTTTTAGATACATTTTTTTAGAAACTTTTTTTCCCTAGAGAAAATTGGATAAAGATCCACTATATTGTTCCTACTATAAGGCAATGGCCCTCCTCCACATGGACCTTTTGGTCTCTCATAGAAACAGGTTCAACCCCCCAGGCATAATTCTTTGACACTTTATTTCTCATACACAAAGTTCACACAATACTGGGGGTTCTGAGGTTATTGTATTCTTGGATTTAGAAAAGTCACTTGACTTTGTAGGATGACGGAAGGGGATTTGGTCCTGCTTTTCTGAAATTGATACATGGGTTACATGGATTAATGGATACATTTATTGAATGAATATGTGACTGTATGTGTCCATTTTAAATTAACCCCCTAAAATAGGTTCAACCAAGGTCCTCTGTGTTAGTGTATATGAGATTGAGGGAGTTTTTTCTGACAGGGAGAGTTTAGTTGGCATTGATTCATTAAATCTTTGACATGATGATTTATTAAACTTAAGCAAGAAAACAAATTACACACAAATCTCAAGGATTGGTTGTGTAATTTACAACAACCTACTACAAAATATCATAAGCATTCAAGATAGATGAAACAAAACACAGTAAGACATATTAGACCTTGTCCTTAAGCATGAAATTCTCGGTCCTAACTCGTTTCACCTGGTCGGGCTTCTTCAGAGGAAGACGAGACAGAATAGTGCATCTATATCATACAGAATGTCTATTTTACTCAAATTGCTAGTATAGGCATGTTGGGATAAAAGAGAGTTTTTTTATAATGTATAGTTATAAATAGTGAAATTACATTTTTCGCTCAGCAGTTAAGGCATAGCAAGTTCAGCTAAGGCCAGCACTTTGTGTCCTATATGGTGTGCTATGTTGAATTGGTAAATAGTTTGGACAGATCTATAGGATTTAAATGCTTTAGGTGGTTTGCTGATAGATATTTAGCTTACCCTTATTTTGCAGTAGTCAGCTAGCTTACAGATTCTGGTTGGTGTAGCTTATACATACTGCACACTTTCTTTGACTGATAATAATGAGGTTTCTCTGCTGAATTTCAGCCTGCTTCTATCCTGGAATTTTTTTTTCTGTAAGTCGTAATTGAAATGTTGAGAGTATAATTATAATTTTCATTACACTTATCTTGCAACTCCTTGTGATCATGTTTTATCCTCTTACTGTATTTATATTTTTTTTTCTGGTGGGTTTGTCTGCAGTATGTTTTACAGTTAAGGATGATTGGGGGGAATTTTTTCTCTTTTTATGATGTTACTACTCTAAACAACATACTACTCTACACAACTAAATACATGGTACAATACACTTATATTACATATATATTACATATAACTCTATATTGTTCGGGTGTAATAAAATTCAGTCAGACAAGACATTTAAAAAATAATACATTCATTGTGTGTGTGTTTTTACAATTTTATACTTGTACAGAACAAAAGTGGGGATTTTTAGGGTGCCAGCTTTACAAATAATAAAATTGCATATGTTAAAAAAAGAGCTTCGTTAGCTTGATCCTCAGCTCAATTTATCTAAATTCATCAGAACATTTGATTATGTACATTTAAACTGGAAGTAAATGGAGGAAAGGTCAAAAATATTTTAAATACACCTATTTGGTATTCTAAATTCATAAAGCAAAGCTCTTTGTTAGTAAAATTCATATATGTGAATTGTTGCACCTGCCAAAAGATTTATTTTGAAAACCATGGTAATGACCTAGTTTTTTTTATTTATCATTTAAGAAAAAAAACCTGATGAAAGAGTGATTTTAGCTAGGTATTTGGATATTGAAATAGCGGAGGTATATTGTTGTACATTTGCCTATGTTGACACAGACAGTTTTTGTATCTTTGTATTTTTTTATCAGTATATTACATTTCATCCACTTAAGTTTTTCCGTTAGAAAGTCGAGTCCCAGTCTACCACTCTCTGCTTTACAACGGTGCTAGAAGGAGCATTTCAGGCAGCCATTTGTCTATTTAACAGCAAGAAACCCAGGAAAACATACTAAAAATATGTAATAGTTGGAATTTAAGGGGAACTAAACTTAAAATAAAAAAAATTACACTTACTGGTAATCCTGCAAAACCCTCAAAGGCACTGGACCTTCCCTTGATCCAGTCCCGTGTCGTCTTAGAATTCCCCATTCATCCCATCGTAAAGGGAGCACCGGGTACCGCCATCTTTGGTCTTCTCTTCAATCCTCTTCATCTCTTCTTGCTATGATACCTGATCTCGCACTGCGAAGGTGTGCGCAGCGATCAAGACTGAAAGGAGTGGAGCTGCACCCTTTTTTTTAAAAAAAACAAGGGTGTTGCACTTAAAAAAAAAAAATCCTTTACATATAAGGGTTGTCTATCTATCCATGTAAAGTGAAAATGTTGAGTTTAGGTCAGCTTTAACTACATAACATTTTATTGGTATGACCTCTTGAGTTAAATTGTCTGAGAATTTCAGTCAACAAGCTACAATATTTTACAAACAATAATGATTTAGAAAAGAAGGCAGCCCTTATGTGCATATACACTGTAAAGAGTGTAATACCCTAGATCAGGGGTCTGCAACCTGCGGCTCCGGAGCCGCATGCGGCTCTTTAGCCTCCTTGTTGTGGCTCCCTTCGGCTGCCGCGGGGAGATCTCTGA
>NC_092862.1:77211220-77254330 GCF_032062135.1 Pyxicephalus adspersus | reverse complement strand
ACTGTGTTATGTTTTGCGGCTCCAGACTATTTTTCTTTAGTGGAAGAGGAGGCAAAATGGCTCTTTTGATAGTAAAGGTTGCTGACCCCTGCCCCAGATTGTCTGACTCTTTCTAGTCCACTGTACAAATGGTCGACAAAAGCATATATAAATACACATACAGTGACAGCAAGAATGCATTATTTGAACTGTAAAACTTACAACCACCCCCATGCCTGGTGGTCTTAGCCACACTTTGCCCAAGCTCTTTGTGCTAAAACCTCCCCAGAGTAGCTGATTGCCAGATGCATTTTTTTGTATAGTTTGCTTTGATTAAGTAGTTGGGCTGTACACAGCAAAGTCAAGGTATAATTGCAATTCATCTGCTTTGCTACCACTTTCAGCCAGTTAAATTTTTTTAACAGTTTTGTTTTATTTTAGCCAGAAAATTGGAGGCATAGGTGGCAGGGCAAAAAACCTACAGTCACATGTAGCTCATCCTTTCACATAATATGGGTGAGGACAGTCAGCTGTAAAACATACAAACTTTTAAAGAGGCAATTTAAATGGCCATATGCAATGAGGCAGTTTGGCCTAATTGATGTCATTCCTTAGAAAAGGTACTAAGAGCAAAGCTAAATAGTGCTGGTGTGACTGGTTTATCTCCTACCTTCCCTTCCTCTTTCCCCAACACCTCTTCTTTCCATCCTTAACTCTCTCCTCCTTTCTTTTCTTCATTCCTTTGCTCTCTGGCCCAGGCTTTGGCCATTATCAGCCGTGACAATGGCACTAATCTGATAGATGCTCTTTGCCCTTAAAACTTCACACATGAATTAGCTTGTAGCTTGAAAAGTAGCTTGGCTGCCAAATGTCTTTAAACTTGTGGTACAGTGATTTATCATGAGTTACCATTGATTTTAGGAGATCCTTCATCAGGCCAAAAGGGTTATTAGACAACTTAAGTAGCCATTTCTGGTCAATGGTCACCTTGGTCTTGCATACATAATCCCTCTGGCAGCCTCTGTATGCAGGCTTCTGTGTGAGCATGCCTTGGTTTGGATACATTCACGCCTACAAGACTTACTGGCATCCCTTTGCACTTGCATCCCATGATGATGATGATGTTACATTTCCCTTATACCGAATATATTTTTATTGTTTTTTTGCGTCATATATTTGTACCAAATTATCAGGGTTCACTTGGTTTATTTGGTTGTGCCTGATGTTTGCTATGGGTCCACCATTTCATATATAGGTGGAGCCATATATGTAGGGGTGAGTGTTTGTGTGTGAATATAGTTATATTTACTGTCAGCATATATGTTTGCAGCTCACTGAAAGTCCTGAAAATGCCATGTGTCTTCTATGATCTTCCAAGCCACCTGATGATTGTCACTAAACACCCAGGGATTATCAATTCTATATTAGTGCAGTAACCACCACTATTACTTTGAACTATACGGTGCCTGTGTGTGTCAGCAGTCAAAGGTAGATGTAAGTGGTACATATGAAAAAACAAACAATCAGCCAAATGTGTGGAACATTTAGATTTGCTAAATTTTCATCTGGAAATCCTCAGTATAAAATGATTACAGTGTTCATTATCACAGTTAGTGAAACAAGAGAATCAAGTAAATTGCATTGCAACAGAATGTGTGCTTTATTCTTAAAATTATAGGCTTTCACTATTACTAAATGCAATAATGCAAAACAAAAACCTAATTATGAGCTGACAAAAAGATGGAAACTAATGGCACACTACTGCCAATTAAGCAAACCTTTAATGCGAAGCCATTTTTTTCAGAGGGAGACACTTGAGAATGCTTGATATAATGTAAATTGAATTTTTTTATGTTACACAGTGTTTAGGTTATAGGCTAAAATGTAAGTATAATGTACGCAATTATAATTGCGTTTTATCAAACATATTTTATTTTCCAATAGATTATTAAGATTGTATCCCTAAAATTGCTGCCTTTTAATTAATATATTATATGTTAATTCAAGGACTACTACATTCATATCCTTAGAACTTTGCACAAACACCATTTGTATTTTTTGCATTGTACCTTTTTTGCCTGCTTGTAGTTTATATTCTACATGGTACCTGGTTTGAGTATGCATTGGATTACCCCTTCTAGTCTAGGGCAATCATGTAATTTCCAGTGCGAAAATGACAGCTTCTATATTTACATCCTGAATGATTTGTTTTTAGAGCAAACTTCTAATTTGCCTATTTATATTTATGTAAAATTAAATACTACATGTTGTAAGTCCCGGTTCCAACAGTGCTCGCCAGATGTCAGTCCCCCAATCAAACGCGGCAAGCCACTGCTCAGCCTTGGGAGGCAAGTTGTGCCTCCCAACACACGGTTGCCTCCAGGAGTTCAGTATTCAAGAGATGGTGTCTGAGGAAGGGACTGCTGCTGCAAGTGACATCGCTGGACAGAATAAACGGGGTGTGATACTGTGGTGGTGCTTAGCACAGGATGGCCAACCCAATAAGCATCTCCTAACACATGTATTCCTAATTGTTATAAACTTAGTAATAAAGAAACTTTAATAAACAATCAATTTTTTGTCCAAAGAGAACACTTTTCTTTACAATGCCAAATTCTTCTGCTCAAAATGCTGTTAAAGATCGTTCTTTGTGTGTAAAAACTAGCATTTGTTTTTTAAATTTAATGTTCAGAAAGATAATAGAGTATTGCTGGAAATAAAAATTCACTGTGCTTTCACATGCTTGGTGATATAATGCTACAAGGACACCTTTTTAACGGCAACTTAAGGTTAAACTGTAGAAATAAAATAAGGGGGCATGAAGGTCACAGCAACTTAATGTACACTATCCATTGTTTAAATCTGTCTGCATATGACAATCCACTGACAACTTTTTAAGTGAAACTGCAGAAGTTCATTAAACGTTATGGTTTTAAGTGTGGAGTTCTAATACTTGTTAAATGTTAAAGAGAAAAAAAAAACAAACTTGCAGTTTATACTGTTTATTATTGTGTTTGATAAATGTAAATGAAATTACATAAAACTGATACATGTCTGTGTCAGGTACCTGCTTTTAGAACTATAGTTTTATGTAGTCTATATATTTAAAGAATATATTCAGAGACATCATAAAATAGTTTCTCACTGTGCTTTACCTTCAACTTTAAACTTGGCTGTTAGTACCAGTAAGTGGTTGTGGTCACAACTGGTTTCATTTTCTGTGCAGTACTGATGCTAATATTCACCATAAGGAGAATAACTTACTTTGTGTTTGTAGAAATCTTCAAACTGCATCACCAAACACTCAATGTGATCACTGCAATATACCTATTTATATAAAATATCTTACCCTTATCAACATTTATGTAAAACACTGCTATTTAGTATGATATATTTCTAATAGGATTATGTCTTAGTTATTATGTTCTAATAGGATATATGCCTTGTTGCTCTCTGGGTCAATATTTATTTTGATGTTTTTAAAGTGAGAGCTCATGGGAGAAATGAGAGGTCATGAGCAATACAGAAATGTGCTGTAAACACATTACTGCAGAAAAGCATAAAGGTATGTAGTACGTAAAGTGTAACAGCTACCCCAAAGTCGGCAAAAACTTGTGGGATTGGGAAATGGTGAGTAAAATATCTACAATGTGCAGGCTTGCTTAAGCATAACACAAAGACATGTTAGTTCCTAAAGCTAGGACCACAGCTGAATAAGTTAAATATTTTATACATATATAAATAACAACAGATATAATGTAACATGTCAGTCGAAGTTAACAATTGTTTGTAGAACTGTTCTTTAAAATATTCCCCCTAACCGTCTGACTACTTCCTGATAGGACAAACACTTACATTTTGCACTGATCCAGTGGACTTGACTTTGCAGTCCTATACTGAACCACACAGCCTTTTGTCCAAAAATGGCCTCCTCGTATTGCTAATGTTATCAGAATGCTATACACATACAGGTCACCAATGCCTCCAACTCTTTAAGATTTGTAGTATGAAGCAGCACTGGCAATTTAAAACTGCTGATAAAGCTGTGAGTACAAGAATCAGATAACTGGAAGGTTATCAAGTCAATGATCAACTTGTACCAAATAGGGTTACAGTCTAATCCCAACACCCCATATCATAACAGCCAATATGACCTATACCAAATATAAACATGTTAACAGATAAATATATGCATAGTCCTGAGTTTCAGTTAAAAATATTTTTTTCTTTCTAACACACTAACATTAAAAAAGTGTTCTACATGTATATCAGAGCTCCTAATTTTACTTATATCAGACTAGTGACACAAGATGTAATAAATCTATTAGATGAGACTAACATTTTCAAAAGGGGTGGGGATCGGTAACTGCAGCTCACGTGTCTCTTTTGTTAGAGTCCTGTAATAATTTTTAGAATAATTGTAAAATCACTGCTATGATATGCTTCTTAATTCTATTCAATACTTTCAGATGTACACAGAAAGCATGATCATTTTTAGTAAAAAAAATATCTTCTTTAAAAATACTAATTTGCCAAACTAGGAAGCCATTTCTCCACTACATATTTTAAATAAGTAGTTGTCACATTAAAGGCTTGAAAGGATCCAAATGAAGCAGCACATTTGAGTACAGTGCGGGCTATGTGACCTGACAGTTGCTGCCAAGTTTCAGGATAAACAAAATGAAAGAAATATACTGGATGAAGACAAAGACAGCACATTGCATAGCACGTCCTTGATATGACCATGAACTGGAACAATGAAACATTTTTTGCATCTTTTGGAAATTCTGAAAATTAATATTTTAATTGCTTAGTAAACCTCAAAATATAATTATAGAAAATATTTTGTATGCATAGTAAACTGATACTTTGAATTACCTATATAATTGTAACTAACAAGGATAGTAGCAATTTGCAGCCAAGAAAGATGGTCGGTTATTTCCTTTAACAACTATCAAGTAAAGGGTCTGTCGCTTTAAAGGGCTATAAATCTGTAATACAAGTATACAAGTAATACAATGCAAGTGTGCATGTGGCCAGACCATAGATGTCAAAACATTAGTATAGTCTTAGTAAGCAGTAAAAGGACTTTAAAGCAACCAACCATGACCTCTCAAGTTGCATGTACTGAGAATTAATTCACCATTAAATTTGCCATTTAGGTTTATAATTAGGATTCCTAAGGTTTTGGCTGAATTTTAATGGTGTGTCTATGCCCCGGCTAGCCCCACCCCCTAAACTATTGCTATCCCTGGTAGCAAGAACTCCCATTCTTTCGGTGGGTAAGCACATGTCACTTGCGTTAGCAGGTTTTAAGGGAGTGTAGTGGACGGTAGCTAGATGGTCCGTAGCTGCTTCATGTAAAATCAGCCTTCAATTCCTAGAACGTTATTAGCAATCTGGTATTTGTTTACCTAAAAGCCTGGCAGGCTGCTAATGTTTCGAAAAAAAGTTTTTAAAGAATGTTTTTGCTACAATGCTTTTAGCTACAGAGATAAATCTGGGCTTGGGTTAAAGAAATTTTATTGCATATTCATATATTAGTACTTTAATGTGCCTACTCTAGGCATAGGTTTACTCGGTTTGTCAATTGAGTTGAGTAAATCGTAAAGAATTGCTGAACCCCTCCCACTGAAGTATAAAATGTGAAATATGTAGTAAGCTCAAGTAATTTACATATTTACATGTAAATGTTTTTTAAAGCAGGTCATGCACAAAAATGCAAAACCTGCTTTTTACACATTGACTACTCCTCCCATCTAAAATGTCTTCATTAATGCTGTAAAAACAAAAAAGAA
Organism: Pyxicephalus adspersus; assembly: GCF_032062135.1. NCBI lineage: Eukaryota > Metazoa > Chordata > Amphibia > Anura > Pyxicephalidae > Pyxicephalus > Pyxicephalus adspersus. The sequence continues at coordinate 77,248,553 of NC_092862.1, read as the reverse complement.
AATATACCTGTGGTTGGGCAAAGGTGTCGTTACAGTCCTTTCCACAAGATCCTGTATAGGAACAGAATTCCCAGTTTTGCAAGAAAATGTTCTTGCACTGTGCTGGAGCATCCAATGGTAATATGAGAGATACACAACATTCCTAACATCTCATCAGACCAACTGTAACATCAGCCTACTAGTGTGGAACACAGGGTAAAATTAATATGTTTTTATATGTATTTTTTTACATGTTTTGTTTTTACAGTATTTACTTTGAGAATTTAGAGGGGATGGGCACTTTGTAATAATAGTAATTACTGTTTATTTGCATTTTACATTTTAATTGTGAACATATATATATATGTATTTTTTTTAACACAAAAAAATCATAATAATGGTAAACTGAATTTAAATGTAAATAGAATTTGTTATAGGCTTTGTATAAATAGACATAAGTATAGTTCTCATTGTTTGTGCCCCACATCCAACAGGAACTACCCAATGTCTGGTGCTAAAATGTTTTTGATTACATTGCATAAACAGCATCTGGAAAATGTAAAAAATATGAGCACTTAGCTATGTGTGTTCCTGTATCCTTTAAAAAGTTTACATTTCTGCAGATTAACTTGACAGCAGTAAATTTAGAAATGCAGCCTTTACCTTTTTTAAAAGTCAAGTGAGGACTTATGTGTTAGTTAATAGTTTTTATCTTTCTTTTTTACTGGAAACTTTAGTTTTTACAAATTTCCATGTTAAAAAGCCATGGTGACTGAGTGAGGCACATGCTAATTAATAAAAGATGAGTGTGATTCAAAAACTTAAGTAGCACTGCACATTATGTTCATCTAAGTTTTTATCTGTTAATGCTGATGAACTTGGCACATTCACTTTTTAATATTAAATGACTGTTAACATTTTAGGCACTGAAAAGAAATGAGCAGATTTTGGATTATTACAGCACTCTCACACAAGCTCTTCTCTATAAAGTACAGAAGTACAAACTTTATTTTGGAGCTTTAGTTTTCATTTTAGTCTAAAAACTGTTTAAGGTGCAGGTTCTGAGACGTATTCAGGTCTATAATGCAGAATAAAGAAATATATTTTCCAGTTTATTACTTAGTAGTAGGAGAACAATCTAAAAAATGTGAACAATATGTATGATCCGGGTTTTACTATAGAATTAGTAAATAAAATCAATACATAATTATTAAATAAATCTGTACTATGGAACTATTGAGGCATACCACTTCTGACCTTACTTTATGAAAATACAAGTTGTCTGGTTGTAATTCTGCATTGTTATGCACTTTCATACCCATGGATACAGACCTCTGTTATTCCAATTGCACTTTGCTTTCTTGATCCACACAATTTGTTCTGGACCAGAGTATCAATTTGTATTACAGCCAGACAGCGATCAGACAGCATGCCAGGCAACTAGCCATTTCAAAAAGAGGCTTCAGGTAAAAAATATGTTTTTTTTTTTGTTTTGTTTTTTCGCTGCAGATTAGATATACTTCATAAAGCTTAGTTTAAACAAGTTACATAGGAGAAAGTGATGCTAAGATTGCCAGATCTTGGCTTCCAGCTCTTATCTGTAGTGTACTGAAATAGACAATGTAGCGAGAGATATGATGGATAAATGTACTAGCTCCCTATCCACCCCCTCCCCACACCAAATTTAAGTAACCTACCACCAGCAAATATTACCTCTGGAGTTTGGTATGGTATAGCACAATCTCAGAAGTCTATCTCTCAGTAATTTAGACTTAACATACAAATCCTCATTTTTGGAAATTCTGGTCACACTCCTGATTTTTTCTCTGTGCCCTAGAAGCACATTCTCTTCACAACTGTCAGATGACAGCAAGGCCTCTATCAACCTCTATCTATAATGCCTCCTTTACAATGCCAGCCTTACAGACAGCCAAAAAGATCTTTTGGAGTCATGCTTCTGGCTCTTTCAAGTGGAAATAATTATGTACCATGTGATAGGAGATCTCTTAGGAAACCTTTGAAAGTACCCTAAGGTTCCATGAAAGCCTGGACGTTCACGAATTTCACGTTGCATATCATATACATAAATAGATAATTTCCAACAATTAGTTTCACCTTTGCCACATCCCAAAGACAAATCTCCCATTTTTGATATAGAAATGAGAATTAACCCTAATTTGACGTTATCGTTATATTGCAAACCCACCACTAGAAATACTATTCTGTTGGTAGTAAGTGCACATCCAGAACAGTTAAAAAGTAGTATACCATTCTATCAAAACATGAGGATTCGGAGAAACTGTTCAGAGGATGCCGATTTTAAAAAAGGCAGCCTAAGACTTACAACTTAGATTACTAGCACGCGGTTACAGTCAGAAATCCCTTAAAAAAGCATACTAACTAATGAAAAGTAAATCAAAAAAAGTAAAGTGGCCATTTCTCATGTCAGATCCAACTACAGGTAAATTCATAGCCCCTTAGTTACAAATTACTTTTGGAAAGTTGCCATCTATAAAATATAAATTAGTGAAAAGCTATTTTCGAAGTAAAGAAATGAAAAAGAGTTCATGCACAGGTACACATACCTGCCGTAAATGTAATCAATGTGATTGGATTTATCGAAGTTCAGACAAGTTTTATAAACCTAAAGTTGTTACACTGAAGATGAATAAGTTTAGTAGATTGTGGTATCATAATGGTGATTTATCTAGCATTTTGTAGTTGTGAAAGGATGTATGAACATCTTTACAATAATAAAAGTGGGGGATTGGTAACCCCCTTAGTCATTTTATAGGGGTCCACCATAAATTTAGATTGGAAGAGTTAAAGTTTGTTGCCTTGGAGAGAGTTTTTCCTATCACTAGAGGGTGGCAACTTTGATAAAATAATATTGCAAGGGAAATGAAATGGATTTTTGATTTAGAAGCTACTAAATTTGGGCCACAAAGTGATAAAAGTGGGCCACAAAGCCCCGTTTTGCACTTCTTTCTGGGAAGATTTTCTTCTAATTGGGAGTGTGTGGTGGGGCTTTGCCTCTGGGGAAGGTGATCATCCTCTGCCAGGAGTTGCTGAGCTCTGCTGGGTGCTGGCGTTTCTTGGCTAAAGATACACTTTCTATCAAAGAGAACAGATGTTAGGCCTGCGGGTCGTGCCGGAGCCGCTGCTCCTAATTGCAGGCATGTGCGCCGGGTCCTATCTTTCAGGTAGAGTAACCCCATTACCTGTGTTCCATGCCCGAGTTTCCTTCCTGCTGGAGACTTGCACTGGTGTTTGAGCTGGTGTGGGTGTGTCTCTCTTCATCTATGAGGCAGCACATACACACCCTCTGTTTCTACAGCCTATGGCTGGATCTCTGCTAGTATTTAAAGGCACTTCCTACTACAGGAAGTTGCCTGAGCAATCTCAAGGTTTTAGCTTGTCTAAACTCCTAGTGCAAAGGTGCTTCCTCTGTCTGCTTTGCTGTGTACCGGTCCTTGTTTACTGAACCCTTGGACTTTGCCTGTTTGCCTCCTGATCCTGACCTCGGATTATGTTTATGGAATTTTGCCTGATTGCCGCCTGACCCTGACCTCGGATTATGTTTATGGACTTTTGCCTGATTGCCGCCTGACCCTGACCTCGGATTATGTTTATGGACTTTTGCCTGATTGCCGCCTGACCCTGACCTTGGATCTTGTTTATGGACTTTGTCTGATTGCCACCTTCCTCTTGGCCATGCAAGCCCCCTTGGTGCTTGCACCGAGTGCCCGAGCTGCCACTGACCCGGGGATCACTCTGGAGTGGCACCTGGCAGCTACCCTGCAGCCCAAGCCTATCCTCACCATCAGAGGCGCTAGCGAAGACCTGGTAGCTGCTTAGTTACGCCCCTCCGGAGCATACCCAGTCAGTGGCATAGTGGGTCCACACCCACGTGCATTACAACAGAGTGTGTTTTGTTAACAGGATCTGTCATTTCCTGTCCGGGGCAGAGTTTTTTGGACTCCACGAGGGACACCGCTGTCAACAGGATCCTTTTTTAGCAGCGTTAGCTCCCTTCAGGGGGGATGTTCCAAAGGATCATCTTTGTACTTCCACATGAAACAAGTATATGTGCATTATGGTATAGTAATGTAATTTGAGAAGAGTCTGAACTGCTAAGTGAAGATTCATGTGGATTACAATTTATATTAGGAGGAATTTATGGGGGAATGGGCAAATAATGATAATGTTAAACAATTAGTTTTTTTTGGAGGTTTTTAGTGCATAGGTAGTGGTAAGCTTGGTTAAACTGGTTGTTTGGCATAAAGTCATCTAGGTATAATGATTGGGGAGTAATTATGAGCACATAGGAGTAAAAGCAGGTTGGTATTTAATGAATATTTAGGTATTGCAATCGAAATAAGGAACTATGTTCACTTGGATTAGGGTGTTAATGAAAATATTTTTTATACTGACTTCAAATTGGTTAAGTTGTGTTTATCTGACACAGGGAATAGATATGTATAAGGACATATAATGATCACATAAGTTGCATACACACACATTTGGATATGTATGCTTTTTTTGTATAGGTCTTTCAGCACCATGGTACAACAGATGACAAGTGGAATTGGGAATTGGTTCAACGATTTGTAGTAATGGGATTTTTTATGCACTTTACAATTTGAGATTGTGGGAATTGCGTTGTGAGTAGCATTTTGTTTTTGTTTTAGTTAATTTCATATTGGATGGATTAGATCCACTTGATCGTTGTTTGTTGTTTGGTTTATTGCAAAAATTTTGAGGGGACTACAGATGCATGGGGTTGATTAAATGGAAAATGTAAGGTTATTTAAATTATTAGATTATTCAAAATTGTTAATATTATGTATTAATACAATATAACTAATGATTTGTATCTATACAATTGTAGGTCCTAATCGAGTCCTGAAGAAGTGGATTTGTTCCATGAAACATGTTCCATGAAACATAGCAAAAAAACAATTAATGTCTTCAATGTTTTTTTATTGACACATAATTGTATGTTTATTATAATAAAAATAATATATATCTATGAGAGCAATTGCCCTAAAAGTCCTGGGTTGTTTGATAGAATTAGTTCACTTTGCATGTTAGGATGTGTTAGCAGCCCAGGTATTTTGAATGATCTGCCTAAAGAAAATAACATCAAGATATAAGTAAACCCAGTTACTAAAAACTCATACAAATCATACCATATTATATATTTTCAAAATTTAGTTTTAATATTTTTAGATTTCATTTTGTTCATTAAAAGAATACCTGGTTATCTAGCCATGAAGCCCCCTGTACAGCAGGGTGACTACACTCTGTCCCTTTCCTTGACTTGCTGTCGTGCATTATCAATTGAATAATATCGCAAAACATGGGCATACTGCATCCATGTACTGCATAGATGTAAATACTTAATAGACTTTTGTGAACACATTTAACTATTTTTAATTATAAAACATCCTTTATTTTTCAAAAATTTCAGGGTTTTACAGGGTAATAACATAAATGAATTTGGCAAAAACATGGAAAAATAAACTAAAGTCACAAGGGTAACGTCATAAAGTCCAATAAAAAGTCTTTGGTTGAAAAAGGAGCCTCGATATCAGTGGTATCAAAAGCATCACAAATATACAACCTGTAGAGGGGTTCCCGGTGGCCCCCTCAAGCATTGACTAGAAATTACAGACTTTTACCATTCTTAAGTGCGTGTGAAACTCTTAATAATTTTTGATAAAGCTTTTTTTTCTGTATGTGTGATTTCAGGAAGATTTCTCTTTACTTATGTGTTTTAGAAACACATCTGAAAGTAATAGGAAATCTTTCAAAGTAAGATTACTTTATTTTATAGACTTGTTACCAAAATATGAAAGATTACCCATCATACTCCCTACCAAAGACAAGGGTCACTAAGACTGACAAAAATACAGTTCTGACAGCTATTTTAACCCCTTTTACATCCTATCCAAAACTAAAATAAAAAGCTTGGCTTTACATACATTTTAAGTCATCACAGCTATGTCATTGTACAAGTATCATTGTCCTAGCTGATGATTTTCTGTTTAAGTGGGTGGGTCAGTTCTCTTATCTACAAGAGCCTATAAAAATGTAGGATCTGTAAAGAGAACTCTAAAGTGTTATTGTGTTATGAACGCCTCTGCCTTTTATGTTGAAATTTTAAAGCACTTACAAAGCCTAAAACCGGTGTGTTCTCTCTCCTTAATAGTCATATGTTTCAACATACACAAATATCATCAATGTGCCACCTTTATTCTGAGGAATAAGTGTATGTCCAGGGCAAAATTTAAATATTTTAAAAAGGGAAAGCTCTGTAACTTTAAACATTGAAGTGTCATCTGTCATGTCATTTTCCCTTATAAGTCTTTATCACTGTTGATCATGCCTGAATAAGTGTTGATAATCCACTTTAATGCATAAATATCCACCCTATCTACCCATTTGTGTTCCTCTACAATTTTCTCTGAATTGTGTATGGTACATCTTGCATTTTGGCTGCCATGGTTCACAATTATCTGTTACAATGTATTATTCACCCTGCACTCTCTTTGCTGGCTCTGTTCCTTCTCCTGCCCAGTCTGGTAAACCCTTAGCCCTGATTTATGAAGCGAATGTGTGTAAGCTCGCCACACGCATATACGCTCCACTGGACACAGCTCATTACCACAAGCCGGTGCCGAGTGCAAGTGCACTCGCCTGCTGGCTTACAGCATTGATAAATGAGCAGTGGGGTTGAGAATTTGACAAATAAGGGGATTTATTTTCAGCTGCATGATTGAGGTGGATCTGTTAAGCTCTGTCAATGGTGATGTCATAGCAATTAGTTAGGGCTCACCTGGTCCCTGTTCTGTGTGCACCTACAGTCCATTACAGGTCAATTTGAATCTTTAGTGCCTGATTTGTTTTTGGTAAGTGCTACATTTTTATGTTACATTATACTAATTCAAAAAATTGGTTTATTTATAGTTAGATTGGCTGCATTTGTTGTTTTAACACGTTTTGTTTTGGACTAGTTGCAACACTGCAAACAAATACATATCAAGCTGTATATATATTAATTAGCACTTTGTAATATGTCATCTCATCACAAAATAGTATGAATGTTAAAAAAAAATGTTCAAAAGCATTTTGGATCTGATTCAAATTTCATTATAGTTTGGCTTTATAGAAATCAAATATTTGAAAAAAATGTTGTTGGCAAAGATGTTATAATACATGTATCAAGGAACATTTAGTGATTTCACTTGTGTGTGTGTGTGTGTATGTCAAAATAGATTTAAATGTATATAAATACATATGCTTTTTCATTTTTACTAATTTAACAATTTAACTGGACTGGTTTGTGGGGGGGGGGGGGGGGGGGATAATCAAGCAAATTTGCTTGTATGGTATGCATCGATGTGACTTTTTGTAATCTTCATTATTGTTAGCTTCATCTGTTGCGGCAATGTTTTCTGCCTGGTTTCTAATTATGGTTTCTGTTGTTTAGCAATTCTTCTGCAATGTTCTGCAATAAATCATTTTATCCACAAATAATTAGTACAAATGTATGCATGGTTTCCACCCCAAACTGTTCTTGGCTGCCCTTGTTGCCTTTGTCCCATTCTCAAAGTCATATTGTTACATATTGGTATTTGAATGTGTTATATACATATTTCTTTTATGAATAGCTTGTTATGTTTTTTATATATTTTATTAGTCTGACATTTGCTGAGGTTTTCCTTTAATATACTTCACTCATGTTGATGTGCTGCCACTGTTCTACACAACTCCTCTTCTGTTCATTTGTAGTAGTGTTATAGGTTTGTTCTCATTGTGCTGTGCTGCCTGATCTTAGCCGTATTGTATACAAGCACACTTCCACTTGCTGTCCAAACTGGTTGTCAATTAGCTGTCCAGCTCAGTTGCATACGCATTCTAACACACCTGATGGTGAAGGAAGGAGGTCCAGGTTGCCAAGCACAACATTAAACCACATTGATTAACAAGCTCATAAGCAGGGTCAAGCATTCCTAAATACTGGATTGTATGCATTATTTAGGTGTTTACATGATTCAAATAGTATTGGTAAATAAAACTTTCAGGGACAAATTTACTTTGTGCAAAACATATTTTATTGCTTTGACAGGTTTCCAGGGTGTTTATGCAGTTTCAATGCCATTTAAGACCGTGGCCCACTATATATTTACTTCATCACATCAGCTTGGTAGTGGAAGCACATAAAGGTGCATTCTTACTTTAACCAGAAGCAATATCATCCACTAATCTACAGTAGTCTGTGATGCAACATTCTAGAGGCTTCCCAGAGGTTCACAGCAAAGGAATTTTATCATCCAGTTTCAGAATAGTTTCAATTATTAGGTTGTTGTCACGGTCCCTTCCGTGACGGAAGTTTGAGGATCTGTCAGACAAGCTGCATGTGAGATTATCTGACAGTCTCTTTGTTTTTACTTGTTTCTGTGTTGTTGTTTGTAATGAGCACTCCCCTTGTATCAGGTGCAGCTGATGGTCATTACTGCTCCTCCATTTAGTCTGGCCTCACACTTCATGCTGGGAGGTTGATATTCACTGCTGGGATGTGAAGAGCTGGAGTGTTGTGCCATCCGGAGTTCCTGTTTATATCTGCTAATAAGATAAGTTGCTTTACTTTTGGTCTTTTGGTGTTTTGGGGTATTGTGGTTATTTAGTTGTTTACTAGGCCTCAGCGAGACACTGGGTCCTTCATAGGGGAAGGAACCAGCAGTCTCAAGCCAGACACTACTGCTAGGGCTATACAGGGCTAGTAGGCACTAGGTTCCTGTGTATGAGTATTTCCACCATCAGGGGATACTCATACGGTTAGGAGTTAGGGCAAGGTTAGGGTGTCTGCAAGGGGTGACCATTCCCTTTTCCCTAGCCACTGGAGGCCTAGTCCAGAGTATAACCCTTTCTGTTTCCCTCCCCTCCCCTGTTATCTGTGACAGTTGTGTTAAGCACTTAAGTAATAAAAAAAAGGTAAATCATGTTTTGTTAGCAACTAGATGGTGCTGTATTGTATTTTCCCTGCTTTTTAGGCTGCATAAGCAATGCTTGGCCTAATCTAGATATGTGAATGAACAGTGAAAAAAAACAAGAGGAAGAAAAGGCTGCATGCTTCCCTTAAAGTCTTGAACTAGCTTTGAGCCAACCCCATGACTTCAGAAATCATAGGAAGAAATAGGCAATAATTTCAATTTGAAGCATGTTAAACAACATGCCAAAAAAACCCTCTTTACCTATTTCATCCTATAATTTCTCATTTATATGTATGTTAACACACATATAAATGCATACATACATATTTGCATGTATGTACATACATGAGTGCACATTAAGCAAAACAAATAATATACACATAAAAAGAAAAACGTACCCGAATGCTGATTCTTCTCTGCAAAAGTGTCAGGCGTTTGCAACTGATAAAACACATTTCATGCGCACAACAATGTGCTTTACCCTCCCTAGCGGTTCATTTCTTTCCAGTTTTATATGTCTAAAAGTGGTACATTGTTTTTCATGAAAATTTATTTTACAGTATAATATAATAGTATGAGTATAATAAAGTTTGAAACACAAAATCATTTAAAAACAATAAATTGAATAAATAAAAAAATCTATATATTTAAAAAAAATGTTTTAATATTTTTAAATAAAAAAAAATACACATTATACTAATAAATATACTGTAAAATAAATGTTCTTGAAAACAATGTACTGCTTTTACACATAAAAATCCAATGTATTGCATTCAATACAGTTATTTTGTATTGAATGCAATACAAATGGATTTTGAATTTCCCGCCCTGCCCGGCCGGGACGTACACACGCACCGCCGTCACCGGGAACTCCCCCGGTGACTCATCGGATGCAGAAGCAGGAAGAAGAAAGAAAACGGATATCTGTAAATTTACATGACAAAATAAAAACATAAATAAATACACACAAACAGCAAACATATGTAAACCACTTCAATATAAAGCCAAAATAGTTCAAAAATGGCCCAAGAAATACTTGCAAAACCAATATGCAATTTGGACCTAACAAGGGTGGAAAACTGGATTAGAAATAATTTATGGAGAACAAACATTTAAATGATTGTGTCCAAAATCATTTATTGATATGATCCCTTAGAGTTGTACACCAGTGAACAGCTATCTAAAAAAAAATGTAAAAAAACAAAGTAGAGGAGGAGGCTTTAATATTAAAGTAATTTATTAAATGGGTGTGTGTTTATATGTTATGTCTTTTCATATTTCAATACTACATTTATATGTATTTATATATTTATCATAGATATCTATATATGTATTAATATCTATACATATATTTATATATATGGATATAAATCTATAGAAGCAAACAAGAGCATGGGTGGATGATCTAGTCTGCTGGCAAAAGTGAGGTCTTGCCTGCCAGAGTACTCAGGGATTTATCACCAGGCGGATCTTCGGGTGAGGCATCGCATGTAAACAGCTGAAATCAGTTAACTCTTTCAGAACCTGAAAATTTTAGGTAATTTAAAAATATGCTTATTTCTAAGCAAATATATATGTTTGAAACATTTGAACAGATCATACATTTTTATTTAGGGCTAACTGGAAGATGTGCGGCATTTGAAAGAATGATTTGTTAGGATAAGATTGACTTGTAATGCAAGCTCGCTAGTGTCAAGCTGCTGGGAATGCGCTCCTCAAAGTGCCAGATCATTTCAGTTGATAAATGTTGGGAGAATACACCAGCGTATTCTCAGCGGTTGAAAATTTGTTGATAAATAGGTTAGATGGGTCTGATGCCAGGTCGTGAATACGGGCACGAGCGAACTTCTGATTTTGCTTGATAAATCAGGGCTATTGCATGATTGCTACTTCCCTCTCTTGCTTTCTCTATCTGGGCTTCTGCACATTTCTTCTCTATTGCTACTTGCTGTTGACATCTCGCCCAACCCTGGTCTGTCCCACAGCATCTCTCTTCAATACCGTTTCATCAAGATACTCCCTCCTTTTAACCTCATTTACATTCACTCTACCTATAAGCTCTTACACCCTCAGGCACGTTACCTTGGCATCACCTCCGTCTGCCCTCTCATTTACCCCTCATGTTCAGAACATTTCCAGGTCCTGTCACTTTCACTTGCACAAAATCTCCAAAATCCTCCCCTACCTGTCTGCAGAGACCACCAAATTTTCTTGTACACGCTCTCATCATCTCTCCTCTGGATGTACAGTCCTGCGTAATATGTTGGCATTATATAAATTCTGTTTAATAGTAATAATATATTAATAATATTAAATATGAAAACATTGTAAGATTTAAGGCAATATAAAAAGTAATGTTTAATTATCCATTGTGTTGTCTTCCCTTCTCTGTGATGCTGCAGAACTACAGCTATACCTGAAGATGTGCATTCTTCCTTTACTGCTCAGCAATGGGGAGCAAAAAAAAAAGCCCCTACAGAACATCATAGACAGTCAAGACCCCTCAATCGAGGGTCTTCAAATTCAGTTCACCAGGTATAGGATCTGAACATCTTTTTGGTATTAATCTATTAGTTACCTAATTTATGCCTGAATTTGGCCTGTATGTGGCCTACAAGGACCCCTGTTTCAAGCAAACACCTACATACACACGTTGTACATATATATTTGCTGGTTATTCCACCAGATGATCTGCAATTGAGCCTAACAATTGGGATCTATTCGTCAATACCTGTAATCAATATTACAATTATAACACAGGTAACAAAAGTGCTTATCAATAGGATGTGGGCTCATGTGCCTTTTCTGCAGTTTGTTGTCACATACAGAAAACTTTTAACCAGCCTGCTGCCTTTTTAGTGCACACCGAGTGTAGTGCATTGCTACAATGAAACTACTTATTAGCAGGCAACATCTAGGAAATGAAATTTAAGTTGCAAGGTGAAAGCCAAAGCCACCAGTCTGTACAGCTACACTAGAGATTGCTAAGGAATGAGGTATCTACAGTGCCAACACAGATGCCTATACTACAGTTGGTCTATACAATATAAATGAGCCAGTCACTGTACACAAGTTTCTTAGCCTGGTCTAGTCTCATGTTCCTACTCCATGGTGCCTTGGATCACTTATTGCACAATTGCAGCAGCAACATAGGAAAAGATCACAAGTGTGTCAGTGCTTTTTTAAAATTTTCTTTGATGCTAATTGTAACAACAAGAAGGCGGGAAGTGTTCCGTCCCAATAACAATTGACCATGAAAGGATTATCCTCACTTTTAATAGATTTTCTTTTACTTTCTGTTGAGTCTATTTGATTAGAAGTAAAGTAAAGGGACATTTCTCTAATTGGAAGTAGGTGCCAAAAAATAATTCATAAGGTACTATTTTATCCAAAAAGAAAAAAAGCGTTGCATGTATTACACATACCAGAAAATTATATAGATAATCAGGAACATGGAGCTTGTACCCCATTACCTATTCACAGTGTTTTCCCCATAAAGAGGTGGCAGGTTGAAGTAGTAAGAAAGTGCAAATATTTGAGTTGGCAAGTATCAAAAATCATGTATACAGTGGCTTGGCCACAACTAGCAGAAAAAAATGCTTTATGATATGTAACAGTTTGGTTAACACATCTGATTAGGTTTTGAACTTTAGTTAACTTGTTGCCACTCATTCATTTTTTGCTGCTGTAAATGAAGTTTTTAATTTCAACAAAAATGAGTGACTAGAAAAGGCAAATCAAATTATTCTATTCACCTAAAAATCTTAGCTTTTTCAATTGAATATTGAAAGTGAATACTTGTATAGAAAGCACAACGCCTAATGATGTTAAAAAAAACACACCACCTGGCAACTAATGCACTTTAAAGATGAATAATACCACTAATTGTTTGAACAAAGAACTATACTTATATTTTTTCATTCCATTTAAAAATACCAAGTACAAAGGCAGACATTTGAGGTGTAAAGACAAATATAATAAGCAATTTTGAAGGAATGTGTGTGGGATGTTCTTGCTGCATGTATAATTCGCAGATTATTAATTAGTTTTATGATCTGATGATGAAATTTCTCAGCATGCGTAAAGCATGTTTATGTCTGAATTGTAAAAGCAAAGGTTTAGGTGTGTGTTTGAATTGTTACCAAATGTAAAAATTAATCAAATGTAAATGTAATACTTTTCATTTACATAGTATAATGAATGTTTATTTTTAAAAAGTTCATCAACAAGTTGATCTCTTTCTCTACCCCTTTTAGATGATTGTAGTATATGACAGTATACACAATGGATAGTTCCCTGCATGAGCTCATGCTCTAGAAAAAAACAGATTTTACTGAAGCTAGTAGGATACCTGGACAGATAATTTTGATGTGTATAGGTTGTTGAAAATATATGAAAAAACTGCCTGGAGATGACCTTTAATTTCATTTTTCCTAATTTTAAAGCTCAGCGTAATTGAGTTATGAAGCTTATGGTGCTAAAAACGTTTAAAATTTTAAACCCTTCTAGAATCCCTCTCAATGAAATTGTTCTACAGCTAGGCTCAAAAATGTAGAGTTTTCCTTGCTAGTGGTTATATTAGCAGTTGGTAAAACAAGACTAGTTTGTTCCTGAAATAGGATCAAAATTTGTTATAGAATTTCAAAGAATTGTTAATACAACCGATACAATTTAACTTCAAGGTATAGTTTACAATATACATTTTAACAGATGTCCTGTGCCTCTTCCTGATGCTGAGAGTTATATAATAAGTAATCATATCTTGGTATAAAATGACCTTTATCTAAAGGTAGGCATGAGTTTAATGTATTTCTTTGAGAAATAAAGGTTTAAAATAAATCAACAGAAAAAAAACTTAAAAAAATAAAAATTGCTGTGATGTAGTTCAAGTGGAACTATCAGAAAAAAAAATCTTGCCGTGGGTCCCTCCGAAGTCCACTCAGTTTGGCCTGTCTTGCCTTTCTGCTTTGTTCCAGTGTGGACTTGACACCGAGTGCCACCATCTTCTTACTCTTCTGGGTTCTTCTTCTTACGCCTTTCGTAAAATGTAAAATAAAGAGTGCCAATCTCGCTCACGCCACTTTTTTTAACACAATTTTTAGGAGATGCTCATGCAGTCCGCCATCCTGTGTTGTGCGCCACCACAGTATCTCTTCCCATTTATTCTGTCCAGTGGTGGCACTTGCAGCAGCAAGGAAATAGTAGCATCTTCTGCTTCCCTATAGCCGTGCAACCTGAAATGTACTTTCTTGGCACCCCAAGCACACACTCTGAGAAACAACTGAAGGGGATTTCAGGAGCCGATTAGTGCTCCTGTGCTGCCATTTGCTGCTGGGGCTTTAAAGCCTGTCTGCTCCCTGTGATCCATGTCTGTTGTAGCATTTAGCTAATCTGTGCTGGAGAGTTTCTAGTCTGTATTACTGTTGGTGACCTTGCCTGTTTCGGACCCTGTGGGTTTATTTCGCCGAGACGGACTCTGCTTGTGTTTTGCCCTTGTGTACTTCGTTTGGTTGATGGATTATCTGTGCATGACCTCTTGCTTTGTGTTCTGGACTTATCTCTGTTGGAATCTTGGCACTGCTTTATCTGTGGGCTCCTGGTCCTTCTGCCAGCTCTTCCCCAGACACCATCCCTTGCACACTAAGTCTCAGGGGCAACCGAGTGCTGGGAAGCGCAACCAGTCTCCCAAAGCTGAACGAGAGCTTTCTATTGATGAGTGCGCCATTAGATTGGGGGACTGGTGTCTGGCGAGTATTGTTGCTGGACCAGGGCCTTACAACAATTTCTTTTTATTGTATAAACTAAAAATGTGGTAATAGGTCTGCTTTAATTTTCTTTCCAAGATTTTAAAGTGTAGCTGGAGGGAAGGCTTGCAGATTGCACATAAATACTAATACATTGCCTGTTCCCCTTCCTCTAAAAAAACATTATTCACTAACTATGTTGATATTGAGCTGAAAAAATAGATCCATGATTATTCTTGCCTAGTTAACAGAATTTGCCTTCCCCCCATTTATAAGTAATGTTTTTCTTCCAGAACAATGGGCCAGATTTATTAAAGCTCTCAAAGGCTGGAGAGGATACACCTTTATCAGTGAAGCTGGGTGATTCAGAAAACCTGGAATAGATTTCCTAAAAGTCATTTGCTTTTTTTTAGCAAATGTTTTCAATCCTGAACCAGTTCCACTTCAGGTTTGCTGGATCATCCAGCTTTACTGATGAAAGTGTATCCTCTCTAGTCTTGGAGAGCTTTAATAATTCAGGACCAATGTCTTTATACTGTGAGTTTGAAGATGCAGTTTAATATTCTGCTACCTTATCTGTATGTGGCCAACTAGTCTGCTCCACAAAAATAAATAAGAACTTTTTTTAGCCTTAAAAAATGGTAATTTGGGCATTATTAAAAACATTCTACAATAATGTTTCTAAACTTAAAAACAAAAAATAATATAATATAGCTTTCCAGGCTTTGCATGTGGTGGCCATGTTCTTTCTTTATGTTTTTACCTAATGATCCTGCAATTAACATACTTTCGGTCCCAAGAAATGCTAACTAACTGTACTGTATCTATTGAGGAGCAGATTAGCATGTGCATATGGAGGGGAAACCAACCTGTTTTGTCTGATCCCATAGAAAAACGATTTCAGTACAAACTGGTAAAAAAAAATTGGCTTGAAATACTGTGTCTATCTGTGTTTACTGTTTACCTGCGGAAGAAAATGCAGCACAGTGCATTTTAGGAAGGAGGCAGGTTGTCTGACCTAAAGCAGAACTCTTGTAAAGTTCATTTACCTTTTCCAAAGGCATGCCCTCGATTTGTCCACAAACGGAGCCCAGCGAGTCCTGCAATGGTTTGGCTTTCCTCCTCTTTCCGGCACTCATCCCCATTTTCTTTCTTCCATATATTCATGTCACCTGATCTTGCACTGTTCACATGTGAAATTGGGTGTCGTGTCCTTTTGATGATATTTTTAAAAAAGTGCCGATCTTACTGCACATGTGAGAGATTGGGTCACTCATATTTCCTGCAGCAGCAGGATATATACCTACATTTTTCACCCTTTTATATCATGTTGAAAATATAACAATAAGTCTGCTTTAAGGGATCTACTGACAATAACATGGTGCCAAACCCCAATTGAAACCTTCAGAAGTCCTGAGGAGTCCATGCCTTGGCGATCAGAGCTGTTTTGGCAACAACGAACACAATATTAGGCAGATAGTTTCAATTTTTTTGTTGATAAATATGTATGCCTTCATGACCTCAGGGATATCAGCCACACTTAATCATCCATCCATGATGCAGTTATCGTTGTATACATTGAACATGATGGTCACTTTCAATCTGCAATCTCCCTGTGATTAAAAACAACAAATCTGTATTCATGCATCTTACAGCCATCACACTTTTATTGCTACACCCATACTCCATTAGTATGAATTTACAGTTTGCTGAAATTTTATTTTACACAATATTAAGATGGTAATAGCATTAGGTCTGCACAGAATAGGCAAGCCCTGAAAGTGCCAATAATTGCATTCTGTAATGTTAAGCAGCATGTATAATGTTAGTGTTCAGAGTTGAGCTGGTGTTGCTAGGGAAACAATCCTTCTATGTAATCTTTCAAGACAGCTTTACTGTTACAGTAGAAACATAACAGAATTATTATGTTTTAAAAATATGAAAATAATTTGCTTTTATTTGCTGAAATCAGAATAGAAGGATTTGCAATGGGCTCACGGAGTAAATACATAAATTATGAATAGTTTTTAAAGAGGATCTCCAGCTTCAACTTATATTATGTATAGCCATTTTTTTCATTCATCCACTAATTCATTGAGTTGTCTTTCATTCATTTTATCTTTTTATGTCATTCTAGTTTGGCCAGGAGCAAAAGAAAATAAAAAAAAAAAAGGTAGGTGGATTACCAGAAGAAAGGGCATAGGTTGTTTAATAAAAACAATAGGCGGGACAATATAAGTCAGGGGGTGTGAAGTCAAGGTCACAATTTTTGGAAGAAAAGAAAAGATTGTTCTTACCTACCATGGATCCTCTTGATGCCATGCGGGTTCAACTTAAGGCTGCTGCAGTGGATAAGGGGCCAGGTTGGCTGGAGGGGCAGCTAGCGACCATGATTCAGGGGGCCTCTCTGGTGGAAACAGATATGCCGGTAGTGGCACGGCGTCAGAGGTCTTGGCCTCCAGTGTGCCTGAGCCCAGAGGTTCCCAGGGCTTGGCACTGTATTAGGAGCCCCTTCAGGAACCCTCCAGGTCTGCCTGCCAAGATGACTGGTGCAGGAATGGCAGGGGGATCTGGGAAGAATCCCCGTGCTTCGGCAGAGCCTCGGGATAAGAGCGGCAGGCATTGGTCGGCCAGGCTTCCTTCCCAGTCGTCGGTGAATTGGGATATGATGGCTTCAGCTTTACCCTGTTCCCAAGAAGTGCAGGGGGCTGAGGTTCGGTGGGGGAGAAGTGCTGCTGTGGGTGCCAGCCGCTGGGTGGTTGTTGCTTATGACTTGTCCGGTGCCGGGTCTGGATCGCAGGGACGTCCGGAGGAGGGTGGCTGTTGAGGCGGAGGCAGAGGAATCAATGATGGAGCAACAAGGCGGCATCGTAGAAGACGTTAGGCCAGGAAAAGATGGCCATGGGCTCCTTCATGCGGCTCCTTCATGGACTTCCGGTGACGCGGAGGGTGACTTCCGGCAGTGTGGACAGAAGTACGTCATTCGAGGTACGCCACAAGGAAGATGGCGCACAGATTAGCAGGTGGGCGGCGTTGGTGGTGCCACCCTTAGGGTCGGATGCGGCCACCCCTGCGAAGACCCCAAAGAACTGGAGGACCTGTCCAAGGGGGAAGTTGTCAAGTCGGTGGAGGACGGTGAAGAAAAGGGTGCAGCTGCACCTGGTGTTTCGACCACAGGATTCAAAGGCAGTGGAGCGGGGCAACGAAGGAGTAAGGAAATGTGTGGGTTTAATATAAGGGGTATAGTTTGGGGGGCAGCAGGGAGGTGGGGAGGTGCATGGGGTGGCCAATGTGTGTGACAGTTGGGGGGGATCAGCAGGTGGGGGGTCCCGCAGGTGTTGGAGAGGGTGACAGCAATGTTGTTAAGTTTATTGCAGCAGCAAAGGGACAGGTGTAAAAATGGGGAAAAAGCAGGTGGAGGGGGAGGGTGGGCACAGAAGGCAGGGGTCGTTCAGGGACCTGAAGGAGCAGATGGGGTGGATGTCGGGGGAAGTCAGGAGTTGTCAAGGGGTCGGGGGGCCAGAAGACGGCGTGGGATCACATGCGCTGGAGGTGGCATCTAAGGACACAGAAATGGTGAGTGTGGGGGACAGTGCAAAGGGGAGGTGTATGTATGTTTCGAGGATCCGTTGGGGTCACATTTAAAGCAGGAGGTGAGTAAAAAATTTGGAAAGGTGAGTATGTGGAGATTTTTTCTTTTACCATTGGAGTGTTTTCATACAGAGCCAGGCCAAAGTTTGGAGGGCAGAACAGGGGAGGAAGAGTCCAGGCAGTATCGCATGATTTTGCGGACATTCTCTAATTGGCTACAAGCATTTTCATTTTTGGCTAGCATTATTGGTGAAATGGCGCCTGAACACTGTTCGGCACTGTTTAGGTATTTGAATAGGGTCAGTGAGGCATATAGGGTGTATGGGGCAGGCTGGGTTAGGATATGACAAACAATTTCATCAGCGGAAGGTGGTTCGCTCCTCTTTATGGTGGGACCATAAGGATATTGGTCTTTGGGTGGGGCCAGGAGTTCGGTGCCTTTTAGATCCCCGGCCCTTCAGCAGCGAGGGCTATGTTGGATGTTCGACAAAGGAGTTTGTAGATTCAGAGCGACCTGTCGTTTCTGCCATGAATGTTCAGGGTGTGGAGGTGCCCACAGTTTTTTCCGTTGCGGGCTTCAATTTAGGCCCCGGGGGAGGAGGGTACTGGAAAAAGGGAGGACCCCGGTGAGATTAGGAAGGATGCTTCATTTACTAAAAAGGTACCTCAAAAAGGCAGCGGCGGCCTTATTAAAAAATGGGTTTGAGTAGGGGTTTCATATTCCATGTTTGTAAAACAGGGTTCCGCCGTTCCCAGAAAATTTGCATTCAGCACTGAGATTGCCTGATATGGTGACGGACAAATTGAACAAAGAGGTAGGTTTGGGGAGGATGGCGGGTCCTTTTGGAGTACCACCATGTGATAAGTTAGTGGCCTCACCTTTAGGTTTGGTCCCCAAAAAAGAGCCAAACAAGTTTCGGACCTATTCATAATTTTTTCCTACCCACATGGGGGTTGTGGACTGAGCAATGCTCAGTCATGTATGATCCCTTGATGGGTCAGTTTGATGGGTGAGGCGAAATGGGAGGGGGGCTTTGCTAGCCAAGGTGGATATCGATGCGGCTTTTCGTTTATTGCCTCTTCATGCAGATAGTTTGCGGTTGTTGGGGTGTAGGTGGCAGGGGCAATTTTTGTGTGGATTGGTGCCATGGGTTGTTCTGAATCATGTTCATTGTTTGAAACTTTCAGTTCTTTTTTGGATTGGGTAGTGCGGGACTTGGCGGGTGTGGATTTTGTGATGCATTACCTAGATGATTTTCTTTGTGTAGGTCCGCCAGATTCAACGGTATGCAATGTGTTGTTGGGGACGCTGCAATATGTGGCGGAACAATTTGGGCTCCTGAGAAGAAGGTGTGGCCAACTTCTGTTTTGTCATTTCTGGGTATTGTTATTGATACAATGGCCATGGAATGTGGACTACCTGGGGATAAGCTGACAGCATTGAAAGGGCATGTGAAGGCAGCACAAGGTCTCAAAAAGATGAAGTTGAGGCAGTTGAAGTTCCTTTTGGGCAAGCTTAATTTTGCATGTAAAGTTATACCAATGGGTTGTATATTTGCCAGAAGATTAGGGGCAGCAACAGCTGGGATACATTGTCTTTTACATTTTGTGCGTATGACTCAGGAATTGAGAGAGGATTTGGAGGTGTGTGATGTGTTTCTTAAAGGTTTTAATGGTAGGGCTATGTGGATGGAGGGACCAGTGAGTATGCCTGACATGGACCTGTTTACTAACGCAGCAGGTTCGGTGGGATACGGGGTGAATTTTCAAGGGAAATGGAGTGCGGGAAGGAGGCTGGGCTGTTGTCTAACTTGGTTTTGTTGGAACTTTTCCCCATGGTTTTGGCAGTAGAGTTATGGGGTAGTTGTTTTGCAAATAAGAAAATTAGATTTCACTGTGACAATTTGGGAGTGGTCCAGGCGGTTAATAAGTGGTTAGCATTTTCTGCACCAGGTATAAGCTTGTTGCGGTATCTGGTTCTGCTTTTAATGTATATTTGTGGGCAGTCCTCATCCCTGGGGCCTCTAACTCATGCTGATGCCTTATCTCGCCTGCAGTGGGACAAGTTTCGGAAACTGGCACCGGAAGGGGAGCAGTTTGGGGTTCCCTGCCCACAGGAGTTGTGGAGCATTGTAATAGTGTTGTAAAGTCAGTATCGTAATCCACATGTGTAGCATATACTGCGGTTTAGAGGGAGTGGTTTCGTTTTTGTGGTGAGTTTGTAAATTCAGAAGCAGCGGCAGAAAACGTAACTTTGTTGCTTTGTTTCTTGTGTAGAGCATGGGAAAACCGGGATTCAGTGGCAAAAGTTAATAAGGCAATGGCAGGTCAGGAATGCCAGGTAGTAAGGTGTGCCCAGTGTCAATGGTGGAAGAGTTTATGTGGGTGCTGCCTGCTGGATAGGGCCCTTTTCTTGTGAATAGTTACGGTCTGGCCTTGTCCAGATATAAGTTTTTGGCAGTTTTCAGAAGATGTTTGCGTAAAGAAGAGTTCAAAGAAGGTAATTATGTGACACATTCATTCATGATTGGGGCTGCCACAGAAGCAGCAAGGTAGGGCCCAGAGAAAGGGATGAGTAAGTGAATTGGAAGGTGGGAGTCCACCAGGTACAAAAGTTATGTTAGGCCGCAATTGGTGGAGGTTTAAATGGGGTGAAGTTTTGTCTGTTCAAAAGGGGGTGGGAATTTTCATTTGTCTCTTCCTGGAATGTTGTTTTGTTTGTTTAAGTGCTGCTCCATGTTTATTTTGGATTGTCGGGCACTCATACGTGAGCTGGGGAGCTCGGAGAGCAGAGGTGCACCCCGAAGGACGCCAGCTGGAGATTTACCCAGAAGTTCATGAATTTGCAATTTTGGATAGGACGCGTGACGTGTTGGTGTTACATGTGGGGGGAATGATTTGGGGGTCCGCTCTATGAGGGAGATAATAAGAGACATAAAGTGGGATTTATTGAGACTGCGTACTGCATTTCCCTCTTTAATTATTGTTTGGTCTGAAATGGTGGCGCGAACAGGGTGGCGTTTGGCGCAGTTAGTGGAACGCCTAAACAAGGTGCATATTAAAGTAAATAGGGAGGTGGACAGGTTTATTGTAAGGAATGGAGGAATAGTGGTTTGTCATCAGGAGCTGGAGGAAGATTTTCAACGTTTTTTACAGGGGGATGGCGTGCATCTCAATGCGGCGGGAATTGATTTGTGGTCCTTTGGATTACAGGAAGGGATTTGGAGAGCCTTGAGGTTGTGGAGGGGCGCACAAGTGTAAGGGGTTACACTTGAGATGCAGTAGAGGTCCTTGAGGGCAGGGTTGTATGGAATAGGTTTTTATTGGAAGTTGGATGCGCTATTTATAGTTCTCAAGGCGGTGGGGTTGCACCTGAGAGACAGATATATCAAAGTGCAGGCGCACGCGCCAGAAGATCGAGGAAATCAGGCAGGACGGGAAATTTAAAATATATTTGTATTGCATTCAATACAAAACTCTATTGAATGCAATACATTGAATTTATATGTGTAAAAGCAGTACATTGTTTTCAAGAACATTTATTTTACAGAATATATTATAGTATGTCTATAATATTTATTATTTTTTTTAAATGTAAAAGCATTAAATATATATATATTTGTTTTTTAATTTAATTTCGTATTTTTACATGGTTTTGTGTTTCAAACTTTTTATACTCATACTATTATATTATACTGTAAAATAAATTTTCATGAAAAACAATGTACCTCTTTTAGACAGAAAGACATGTACCACTAGGGAGGTTAAACCAGGTCCCCTGTAGCATGCATTGTGTCATTGCCATCAAATTTTAAATCCCACTTTTAACTTTAACGTCTAAATAAGCAAAGTACAGGCGGCATCCCTTGCAAGAATGGTCATTAACAATCCGAGGTCAGGGCAGGCAGAGTTCAGGCACGAGTCAGGTTCAGACCAGGTCGCTATGGAAATGACAAATGGGATTAGCATAAACCAACAAGGACGCACCCAAGCACACTGTGCTCACAGAGGCTTATACCGGGCAATAGTGTACAGGACAGGTGCTCCTTAAGTGGCCAGAGTGACCAATGACCTTGCGCCACCTGGCGCCATTTGATTGGACAGTAACTGAATCCCCTGCGGCCGGCCGCAGGAAATTAAAAATAACTATGTCCTGCCCCGTGGCGAGGCAGCCGAGTGCCACACCCTCGGGGGTGAAAGAGGCACGCATGGTAGCGCACTCACCTCTTCCCACAGCACCCCTAGGGCGTGCACTACTTTGCACATCCAAAGGAGTGCTGAGAACAGGACTTTCTGCAACCACGTCCATAGAGATGCAAGGGATGCCGCCTGGCTGAACAGTAGTTTGGCCAGGACGAATCCCTCCGCCTGCAGAGAGAGACACACTGCGAGCAGAGCAGCAGCCTCGGCCATGCTGCCTGCTACAGCGGCGTCTCCCCCTGCGGCTGGGATCCCCAGGGACGCCGTGGGCTCGCAGGATGGGTAAGTCACTCTATTAATCTTTTCCGATATTGGGAACGGGCGAATAAATTTGGGTCCTAGCTTGGCTGAGGGTTGGCGGAGGGGAATATTGTGGGTAGACACCCAAACCAGATCACCCGGTTGAAACTGGGGCTCAGGGGATCTATGGCGATCTGCAAACTTCTTCTGCTCGGCTACTGCCTCTCTAAGATGGACCTGGTTCCAAACAAATCGGGAACGTTCTACCCAATCGTTAAGGACGGGAAGATCAGAGGGTGGACCTGACAGAGAGGACACTTTGGGACTCCAACCCCCGACACATATAAACGGAGAGATCCTGGTGGAGGAGTGCTCTCCGTTGGTATATGCCAACTCCGCAAAGGGGAGATAGTCAGCCCATCTCTCCTGGCAATCAGATACAAAGCTCCGGAGGTATTGTTCCAACGATTGGTTGGTTCGTTCAGTCTGGCCATTCATCTCGGGGTGAAACCCTGACAAAAAGGAAAGCTCGATGCCCATTTGGGCACAGAACTCCCTCCAGAACCGAGACACAAACTGAACCCCACGGTCCGAAACAATGTTCTCCGGAGCCCCATGAAGGCGGAACACATGAAACACAAACAAATCAGCCAATTCCTTGGTCGAGGGTAACTTGGGTAGCGGTATGAAATGGGCTTGCTTACTGAAGCGATCTACCACTACCCAGATCACCATAAACCCTAAGGTCCCTGGAAGGTCCGTGATGAAGTCCATGGATATGTGGGTCCATTGAGCAGCAGGAATGGGCAGAGGCAGCAGAGTGCCGGAGGGAGCGTTACGGGAGGACTTGCACAAACTGGGCATGCACGAACATAGGATTCAAAATCCATTGACATGTGAGGCCACCAAACGTGCCTTTTAATTAAATTCAGGGATTTCTTAATTCCTGGGTGGCCAGCAGTTTTAGAATCATGCAGCTGTTGGATAACCTTCAAGCGAAGATGGAGGGGAACATACAGCCGCTCTTCAGGTTTTGCAGGGGGGTAGTCGGTCTGGTGGGGAGCTAAGAAGTTCATCAGATTCTCTAATATTGCTGGAGTCTGTATGGCTGACACCAAACATTGCGGGGACAATATGGGGCTAGGGCATGGATCCGGAAGGGAAGCTGCCTCTAGGAAACAACGGGACAAGGCATCAGCTTTCACGTTTTTTGAACCTGGCTTGTAGGTAATTTGAAAGTTGAACCTCGTAAAAAACAAGGCCCAACAGGCTTGCCGGATGTTGAGGCGTTTAGCCCCTTCAATATACTCCAGATTACTATGGTCAGTATAGACCGTTATGGGATGTTCTGCCCCTTCCAACCAATGCCTTCATTCCTCAAAAGCCCATTTTACTGCCAGAAGCTCCCGATTGCCCACGTCATAGTTGCTCTCCGCTGCGGAGAACTTACGGGAGAAGAAGGCACAGGGGTGCAATCTCTCAGGTTCTCCAAATTACTGGGAGAGGACTGCTCCCACGCCAATCTCCGAAGCATCCACCTCTATAATAAATGGGGGAGTGGGCACCGGATGCAGCAATACGGTGCACTGCAGAACGCCCTTTTCAGCGCTTTGAAGGCTTCGCAAGCTTCTGGAGTCCACCTTGAGGAATCCGCCGCTTTCCTAGTGAGGTTCGTCAGAGGGTGGACAATGGACGAGAAGTTCTGTATGAACTTCCGATAAAAATTTGCAAAACCTAAAAAGCGCTGAAAGCCCTTGAGATCAGTGGGTTGGGGCCATTCCAGAACTGCTGAGACCTTGGTTGGATTCATGGCCAACCCGTGATCTGACAGAATATACCCTAGGAAAACAACCTCACGTACCTTGAAGGCACACTTCTCCAATTTCACATAGTGACAGTTTTCTCTGAGCTTCTGGAGGACCTGACGTACTTGTGCTCTGTGGAGGAGAAGATCAGATGAATAAATCAGAATATCATCAAGATACACAACCACAAATTTACCCAGAAATTCTCAGAATAGATAATTCACAAATTCCAGGAAGACTGCCGGGGCATTACACAGACCAAAGGGCATTACTAAGTATTCGAAATGCCCATCCCTGGTGTTAAAGGCAGTCTTCCATTCATCACCCTTCCTAACGCGGACAAGGTTGTAAGCCCCCTTCAAGTCTAGCTTGGTGAAGAATCGGGCACCATTGACCTGAGAGAACAGGTCATCCATAAGGGGCAAAGGGTACTGATTCTTTACAGTGATCTTGTTTAGGCCCCTGTAATCAATACAGGGTCTCAACCCGCCATCCTTCTTCTCCACAAAAAAGAAGCCAGCACCCACAGGGGAAGAGGATGGCCGGATGAAGCACTTCTCTAAGTTTTCTCGGATGTATTCCTTCTGGGCCTTTATCTCTGGTCCAGTGAGATTGAACAAATGACCCCTAGGGGGCATGGTACCCAGGAGTAACTCAATAGGGCAATCATAGGGACGATGAGGAGGGAGTTTGTCAGCTGATCGGGGGCAGAAGACATCAGCAAACTCCTGGTAAGGCTCGGGCAGTTTTTTAAGCACCTCAAGGGCCCCTACTGGCACTACTGGAGTCAGGCATCTAGCCTGACATTTGGTTCCCCACTGAATGATTTGACCCGATTCCCAATTAATGATAGGGTTATGGGTTTTCAACCAAAGGAGGCCTAGAATCAGGGGGGGTTTTACCATCCTGATCACAATAAGGTGGATTACTTCCTTATGGGAGGACCCCACTGTTAGTTGCACTTCTGGGGTAAGAGAGGGTGTAAGACCCTGTTAAAGAGGGGTGCCATCAATGGCTGCTAAAGACAGTTCAGACCCCAGAGGGGCGACTGGTATCCCCAGTTCAGAGGCAACATCTTGGTCCAGTAGGTTACCGTCTGCCCCGGAGTCGAGAAAGGCCATGACTTGACGGGACTCCCCATCCCAGGATATGGTGGCCGGCACCCGGATGCGTCGAGTAGACCAGGCCAACGGGTCTGAGGGGCTCCCTTCTGCACCTCCGATACACTGGGGCCTTACAGGTCCTTTGCGAGGGCATGTCCTTGCCCTATGACCAGGATCGTCACAGTAAAGACAAAGTCCATCTTGCAAACGCCAATTGCGCTCGGCGGGGGCGAGTTTGGATGACCCAATCTCCATGGGTTCCCCCAGGTCAGGCACAAAGGATGGAAACTTTGCAGGTGGTGTGGCGTTGGGAGTATTCACCAGAGGTCTACGTTTCAACTGAGGGGGAGAACGAGTCCTGGTTCTACGAACAGCTTTTTCTAGACTGCGTTCCCGGATCCTCCAGTCAACACAGATGGACTGCTGTATCGCAAGATCCAGGGTGGATGGAGAAGGGAGACCCAACAGCAGGTCTTTGACTTGATCGCTGAGGCCTTGACGGAAACAATGGAGTAGAGCTACGTCTCCCCAACGGGTACAGGTGGCCCAGCACCGAAATTCTGCTGCATATTCTTCCACGGGACGTCTCCCCTGAGCCAGGTATTCCAAATTTACCTCCGCTGTCCGGGTCAGGTCCAGGTCACCGTAAATCACCCCCATGACAGCAAAGAAGTCAGTGACTGAACTGAACACAGGATCATCTGGAGGCAAATTGAATGCCCATCTCTGTGGCTCACCTTTCAGGAGGGAGATGACCACTCCAATGCGTTGGCGTGTTGTCCCCGAGGCAATAGGGTGAAGTTGGAAATACAGAAGACAGGAGTCCTGGAAGTTGGGGAAGTCCTCTCTGTTCCCTGAAAATTTCTCTGGTAAAGGAATCTGGGGTTCCACGGGCACAGCTGGACTGGATACATTTGGACCCGAGTCTTGCCCTTGGAGCGACCGTAATTCACCTGCCATTTCCAGGAGGCGCTCATGAACCTTCGAGGGGTGACCGGTGGGAGCCCCTAATGCAAGCTCCTGTAGGCCCCGCTGGATTTCCTCCATTAGGGCTGGGTGGTGTGTGAGTGGCCCGCTATACTGTAATGCGCCTGGGCACACAAACCACAACCAACTCCAGATATCCTTCTATCACGTTTTATTAATGTCATAAAACACGACAAAGGTTAACTCCAAATAAGCAAAGTACAGGAGGGTAAGGCAAGGCAGGTCAGGAACAATCCGAGGTCAGGGCAGGCAGAAGATAAGAATGGTCATTAACAATCCGAGGTCAGGGCAGGCAGAGTTCAGGCAAAAGTCAGGTTCAGACCAGGTTGCTATGGAAATGACAAATGGGATTAGCATAAACCAACAAGGATGCACCCAAGCACACTGTGTTCACAGAAGCTTATAGCGGGCAATGGTGTACAGGACAGGCTCTCCTTAAATGGCCATTTGATTGGACAGTAACTGAATCCCCTGCGGCCAATTGGCCTCAGGGAATTCATACTATGTCCGGGGGGACATAGTATGAATACTCGGGGGGTACAAGAGGCACGCATGGTAGCGCGTGCACCTCTTCCCACAGCACCCCGAGGACGTGCACTACTTTGCACATCCAAAGGAGTGCTGAGAATAGGAGTTTCTGTAACCACATCCATAGAGATGCAAGGGATGCTGCCTGGCCGAACAGTAGACACGCTGCGAGCAGAGCAGCAGCCTCGGCCATGCTGCCTGCTACAGCGGCGTCTCCCTCTGCTCGCAGGACGGGTATATTCCTTCAGCAGCAGCATCAAGCTTTTATTTTTTTTTTTAAAGAAAGGATCCGAAAAATGAGTCCTCTTCCATAAAACAGCCCTAGCAAAAGCAATAGGCTTTTATGTAACTTGGTGCCCACCATTTTTTATGTAATGACATGTTAAATGTTTTTAAATGTTTAAATGTTTTTTCAGAAGGTTGATAATGATGACCTTTATTATTTTAAAAAAGCTGTTTCTGAGTGGATTCTTAGGAATGTACTGCTTGCCATGGAAACAGCATAATCATGGAAATTCAACCTGTTTATTAACTGTTGACATTATTACAATGCCAGCAAACTTAGATAGTTTAACTCTATACTTAGGAAAATATATTTTTATCTGTATTCTGTAAATCACATATATTGTTTTTACATATATGAAGTGTATATTATAAAATATAGAAGAGTAGTACTGTCTGTTTTAGCAAGGAAATCACGATATTGTGAATATGGGACCAGCACAGTAGACTGTTTAATCATATGAGTGGCAAAGCCTATATACCTTAATGTTAAATTTTAGTCCCATTCAAACCTAGAGAAATCCCAGGCCCAGAATAAGGGGGCTGATATGGAAATAACCTTCTAAAGGAGGGGCAGTTAAAAAGTTTTAACCATGCACTTGGAAAAAATGCAAAAGCGTCCAATGCTAAAGGTTTCGCAGGAAGGTATCTCCTATGAAAGAACATAATTTTAAAAACTGACAACAATAACACTTTCTAGTTTTAAAAATAGCAAAAAGCAAAAAAACAAAAAAAAAAAATATATATATTATGCCTTCTAAGACCAAATGCCCTATGACATCCCCCACTATCGTTGATTGGTTAGATATTTTTTCTGTACTACAAGATAAGACATTATAGATAGAGAGATTGTTAACAAATGAGACATTTTACCCCCTTTGTTTTTCCATAGGCCGGCAAAGCGGTTACTAAATACTTACATTTTTATACAAAAAGAGTTATTCCTCTAAAACTGCATGAGAAATTATCAGAAAGAAACAAAAACATTAGGCCACATTATTATATTTGAGTAAGTTAAACAGGCAATAATTGTAAAAATTGTTACTATATTTATGTTTCTGTTGCCGAGGGATCAGCACTTAATTTGTAAAAAGCACAAGGAATTGTGAGATTAAAATATGTCCTATACCTGGAGAACATATGCAAGGAAGATAGATGCACACAGATATTGACAACTAGTTAATAGCATCTCTTGATTACTTCTTTTGTAACTCTGGCTCACTTTGGCACCCGGACCTATTGGGATAACTGGCAATATGGTCAACAGAGGTCCAAAGACGTAACAGCAGTCTAAAACTGTTAAGGGAGCACTAGTACACTCTTTAATCACTGCAGACACAGGACTTTCTAGCAGAGAGAAATGTTTTTTCTCTTGGGCTTTTAAAGAAACCATGTGACATGAAGTGTAAAAACATTATCTTATAGAAAATTTGAGGCCATGCGGCAAAAAACACTGCATTCAACATCCAAGCAAATTACAGATTGGCTAAGCAGTATAAATTTTTAATAACATTTCTCTCTGCTAGGCTTAAAAGACCAGGACAGGAATTTAAACAAAAATGACTAGGATACATAACACTGGGGAACGCATTTTTTGTTGAGTTAGATCTTACACTTGTTTTTTACTAATTTTTTGGTGGTGAATCCAGAAATTACTCCAGATTTTTGCTATCACGTCCAGTATTTATGATGCAGGACACCCTCACTTTGCTCACCACTGATTGCATCAAGGTTTTCCGGGAACTTAGAAAGATGGCTATGCGGAAAATGCACCTTAAAGCTCATATTGCAACCAAGCATTCTGTAGCTCTCCAAGCTTTTCTGGACAATTTCTGTGTAATTATTTGCTTGTGTGTTTCCAAGAAAGTCTTTGACAATGGCTTTAAATGATAACCAAACATTCTTTTCAACTTCTGACATCTTTGGTGAGCTGCCGAATCTGTGGACCATCAAACACACCGGCCATTATTTTTTCAAATGACAGGCTAGGAAATGCCAAAATGGGGTACCTGGAACAGTCTCTTTTAGCTGGCAAAGCATTAACAAACTGCTTCATCAGACCCAGTTTCATGTGCAGAGGCGGAAATATAATATTCTTTCTATCAACAAGTGGCTCA
Source organism: Pyxicephalus adspersus (assembly GCF_032062135.1). NCBI lineage: Eukaryota > Metazoa > Chordata > Amphibia > Anura > Pyxicephalidae > Pyxicephalus > Pyxicephalus adspersus. Next base: position 77,218,978 of record NC_092862.1, on the reverse strand, counting down.
TGTAGAATGTTTGGATCACCTGGTTTTAGGGCAGATCTTTGAGGCCAATTCCTTTCCACCCAATGCCTCTCACGAGCTGTGCTGTCCCACATGCACAGATAACAGGGATACTTGGTGTATCCGTGTTGCTGACCAAGAAGGAAGCATACCATTTTAAGGTCAACACAGATGACCCAATTGGGTTGGTGATATTGCAACATCTCAATGACTCTCATTTATGTCTGCATATTCTCCACAAAGAGAAACTGAATGGCCAATTGGGACTGACCCAAATATATTGCCATTGTGAAGGAGCTCCGCTTTGAGCTAATATTGAATAGTTGCCATTCAGTTGAGTTATAGATTGGAATTCCCAATTCCTCTAATAAACCAGGTGTGGTATGGCACATACACAAAGCCACTGTCAGTTCTAAAGTACTAAATAAATGCATTTTCCCTGGTTGAAAAGTACGATACCTTCGTTCTTTTATTAAGTAGGTTGTGCTAACGTTCGCCCCTTGACTGGGAATGGTGAAACTGCCACAGATATAACAAAATGAATCAGGGATGTTTAGGCACTTACGACGAGAAACAGCAGAGCCAGACATGATCTGAAAGAAGGAAATACGGAAAGAAAAAAAGGAAATTTTGCTTATTCACTACGTAAAGCAGCGCACAACCTCTGACCACATTGTCTTACGTGTAAATGATTAGCCTATACAAATCCATGCTACAGTAATCACATTATTATAAGCAGTAGAGAAAAAAACTAACGTGATAGAAGAAAACTAACTTCATTTTCTGAATCAGCATACCTTAGTGTAAATAAGCTTAAAAATTGAAGTCAACAAAAAATGTAATTCAATATATTATATGTACTGTACACCAGATTTTATTACAGTATTTTTTTTACATATAAGTTGACCTGCTGCTTTCATGAAGCAGAAATATATGAGTTAAGGTTAGGGCAGAAACCTGCAGGGAATTCTACCCATTTGGTTATATCATTTGTGATCACCTAATAAATCTTACCAAATATGCAAAAACCCCATAGAAAAACACAATTTACATTCTTGTACTTCTTTGTACATTCTTGTACTTATATTTTATATCCATTATGTTTAGCCTGTGCTATATTTACCACACAGGTCTAAAACCACACAAACCCATAAAAGGATTTGCAAGTAAAGTCACAAACAAAATAAAGGTGTCTCCGTATCTTTTAATTTCTAGCAGTTAAGATAACAGTTTGTGCATCTGTTATATTTTAGCTCTATAGGCACCTAATGATAGCATTTTGACATGTAAACCTATTTCCAGATATTTTTTTAAGTGGAATTGTAGCTTGGAATAGCATACAATAAAAATCTCTTTTACAACTCCATATTGCCTAAGTAGTTCTCTCTCTCTCTATGGGGGCAGAGCGCCCTGAACATGAACTATAGTCTGAAAATAGCTAATATTTAATATTCTCCACAAAACTAGAACAAAGGTAACCTAGCATAAGACATCAATGAAACTAATTTTAAACAGACCAACAGAAGCTTAGCTACTATAAACTAGATTTATTAAAGCTATCCAAGGCTGGGGATAGACTATCTTGAGTAATCCAGCAAAACTAAAATGGATTTGGTCAGTAATTGAAAACATTTGCCAAATAATAGCAAATGAAATGAAAATGAAAGAAATTTCAGATTTGAGGGATTGCCCAGGTTCACCCATAATAGTTTTTCCACTCCAGCCTTGGAGTGCTTTAATAAACCAGGCCCCATGGCTCAAGTTTCAATAAAAATCTACTAAAATACTCCACCAGCCAGTTTTGTCAATACCGGTACCCATCCCTACAGTGATCAATTCAATACCAAATTTAAAGCCTAGATTAAAGCATATACTGTATCTGTTCTGTATAAATCCAGTTGACAACCTTCTAAATCCAAATGAGAAAACAAGAAACAATCATGTGAATGTGAGATTGAGAAAACAGCACATGTGTTCAATGTTTGTAATAAAATATAGGACTATGTGTTTCATTTGTGTTATTGTTTGGAATTTTGTTTATTGTAATATTACGCAGTAAAGTACGTTTTTTTTATATGAGCTGGCATCCGTGTTGTATTCTCTGTTCGTGACTTCGCTGTATCCTAGAAAGCCCCCGGTACACGGCTTACATGAATATAATTTGAAAGCTGAACCTTTTTCAGGGTTTTTTTTTTAAAGTAAAGAGTTGGAGGAGACTCCAGTCTCATCAAACAAGAAAACACCTTTGAGAAAAAATGAGTAAACTAGGAAATGCTATCTTAAACTGTTAAACATTGCAGTAATAAAGTTTTTAATTTACTTCCTAAATAGAAATATTTCAAAACTTAAAGGAAGGCAAAAACCATCAAACCATCTATCTTTTTCCAAACTAGAAAAAAACGTAGAAACTAGAGACAAATCCCATCTCCAAATCCTTGCAAAAGAAGACAATTAAAAAAATCCAACTGCCAGAGCTAGTGGCAGAATTAGCTAATATTGCCAAAAGGCTGCACTTTAAATTGAAAAACTATCCTTAGCATGCAGGGTAAGGCACTGGCTGGGATGATTTAAGTTTTACACTCTGGTTTAACAAGTGGGAGAGAGGAAGGGGATGGAGACTGTATAATTAGTCAAGATAATCAAACTTCTATTAAAAAAGTTCATCAAATGAATTGTGTTGGGTGGGGCGACTGATGTGACATCATCACACTCTCACATGGACAGAAGGTGTTAAATAATGACACACGGGTATTATTTTGGTTCTGGCTTGACTGATTATAAAGCTGGAAAGTGAATTGTGTCCAAAGTAAAGGGTAACTTAGCCTATTGAATGGAGTAAGAAGGCATGAATCCTATCACTAATGCAGTTTTGTATGTGAGTTAGTTTGTGAATTAGGTTTAAGCTTTTCGTTCCTCTAAATAAAACAAATAAATCTGAAAGTTTCCTTCTTTATCCACACTTACAGAGTTTGGTCCTGTCATGAGATGTAATAGACCATGTTTCTCCAATGCAGATATCCTAATCCCACTTTATTTCCTGTCTGATAGAATACAAACATAATTTTACTTTTCCACTAGTCTGTGGAGTCTATGACCCTCCCCTTTCAGCTATTAGCTTTCCTTTCCATTAGCAAGTCTCAGTCTAGAAAAGAAATCTGTGTTGCCGTTTTGCACATTGACCTCTTCTGGTGTAATGGTTTTAGCACTCTCATATGTCTACTGCTGTGGGTTAAAGACGAACCAATGATGCTTTGGCCTGGATAGGTTTGGCTTTACCTAAAGTAGTTATATTTTAGTTTCATTTTTATATATTATTATCATATATATATATATATATATATATATATATATATATATGCACTCACATGAGTCTCAGTCAAATGTCTAGCAAGTTTGCTTGAAATGTGACTAGGCATTTTCTAGTGATGACATACACACATACATCCAAATATAGCTCTGATATATAGCACAGCACTGTACAAAGATGACTGGTGCTCTCACATGAGTCTCAGAAATATGTATAGCAAGTTTGGTGCGTTTCCTAGTGATGGTGGAACACACCAAGTTTGGTTGAAATGTCTCCATGTGTTTTATCCAAATATACCTCTGACATAGCACAGCGCTGATCAAAGATGACTGGTGAACTCACATGAGTCTGTCATATGTATGTCAAATTTAGTTGAAATGTCTCCATGCATTTTCGAGTGATGGTGGAACATACACACATACATACATACATACATTTGATTTTTATATATAGATATACTATATATCTTATTATATATTTTAATTGTCATAATTTTTTTTCTATACATGCTGGTCCCTTCTTGTTCCACCACAAACCTAAATGAATATATTATATTTTTTCACATCTAGTTCTTTTTTAGACCCACATTTGCCTTAATACACAGGACCTGATTAAAAAAGTATGCAATGTGCAGAAAGAAAGGTGAACCTTTGAACATAACCCTAATTCCTTATCATTAATATATGTTTTAGTAATAATATTTGTATTGTAATGAATGAGTATTAGCAAAAAGCTTTGACTTAAGGCAGGAAGACAAGCAACATATAAAAAGAAGCTGGTCAATATACTGGAACAGGTAAAATGCATATAGATGTTAGTGTAGAAATAGCACATGCGGAAGGCTGAAATGGATTCTGTGGTTGCTTAACAAACTGCTGGTGCATTAGCGATAGACAATACCATAATGCATGTGACACAAATGCTGCAGTAAGGTTTTTAGATTTCACAGCACTTTGTCAGATTAAATCATACAAGGAATGACATTTCAGTTCTCTAGGGTTTTTTGTGCCAAAACATTTCACTACAACAAGTATATTTTATAACAAATGTAGACATCAACCACATTATAAATGAGTATTCTAAAAGCTTCAAATACTGTATATATTAATGGCTTCAAATCATTAAAGTTGAACTTAAGGTAAAATTTAAAAAAATGCATCCAGGCACTCCCTAATTGCATTGTGAAGAGCAGGTGATGTTACTTCTTCAATAAAATAAACTTACCTGCCTGCTTACAATTTTTTGAATAAACTCACCTGTCTTTGTTCTGTCATGGGCACTGAAATTGTGAATTTGTTCAGGCCAATCATTTACACGCAAGACAGTGTGGTCAGAGGTTGGGTGCTGTATTTCCTTTCTTTCAGATCATGTCTGGCTCTGCTGTTTCTGGTCACAAGCGCCTAAACAACCCTGATTCATTTTGTTATATCTGTGTCAGTTTCACCATTCCCAGGCAAAGGGTGAACATCAGCACATTTGTAGAGCAAGCCTATTTTGCCTATTTCAAAGTTAAACTTGGTGATCAAGGTAAGACTTTGGCCTCTATTAAGGTGTGCAAACAGTGTGTCGAGGGTTTACGGATGTGGACAAAGGGAACACATGAGATGCCATTTGGTATACCTATGGTTTGGAGAGAGCCAGGGGGTCATTTCAGTGACTGTTACTTTTGTATAGTGAATACTTCAGGATATAATAAGAAAGATAAACGTAACATGGAGTATCCTAGTCTACCATCGGCTATACGCCCAGTGGCTCATTCAGATGAAATCCCAGTGCCGGTTTTCGTTACACTACCCTCTCTTGAAGAACATGATTATGGTGATGAACTAGGTGACAACCATGATGAGGAGTTTGAAATTTAGTAAAACTCTGTTCGTAAGGGATTTGATCAGCATGATTTGAGTGATTTGGTATCGAAGAAGGCTTCAGAACTCCTATCATCAAGACTGCGCGGGAAAAACCTACTTGATAAAGGAACAAAGCTATCGTCCTTTTCAACCAGAGAAATTGCATTTCTGCAGTACTTTAGAAATGAGGGTGGCTTTTGGCATTGCCATAACACACCTGGTTTAATAGAGGAATTGGGAATTCCAATCTATAACTCAACTGAATGGCAACTATTCATTAACCCCCCTAGCGTTCTAATTCTGTCAGTTTTTTGATGCAAAAAGTGATCCTAATTTTTTTGCATAGAAATTTTTGTTTGTATTGTGGGCCTGTAATTCTTAGGATTAACTCCCAGGTATGATAATTATATTTATTTATTATATTATAATCATAAATTATAATATAACACATAATTATAAATAAAAATTTTAAAAAATAATTAAATAATAGACAACAACAATGTTATTTAAAATAAAATATAAAATTAAAAATGTACTTTTATTTAGTACTTTTAGTACTTTTATACATCACCCCTCGCATCACCCGGAAGATGTCACATCCTCCCGGGTGATGCGAGTGGGCATGTCCCGCCCGCCTCACCCCGACGCTGCTGCTGCTCTGCATCTCCAGGGAGATGCAAAGCACAATGCAGACCTTCTGAATTGTGCATCACATCTTCCAGGAGATGCGAGCAGCAATAGCAAATCCCGGGGGTGGTGCCAGCTGGTATCACCCCCAGAATTTACTATTGCTGCTCTCATCTGCAGTTAGATGTGAAGCACAATGCAGAAGTCCTGCATTGTGCTTCGCATCTCACTGCTGATGCGAGCAGCGGCGTGCCTGGGACCCGGGTGGTATTTAAAAGCAGATTACTCGCGTTTAAATTTTCTGCCCGGCCACGCCCCCCCCACGGACGGGCGCCCCGGCATCACAGCGGGACCAACAGATTGCCACTGGAGTGCGGGGCAAAGGTAAGGAGGGATTCTAAATTTACCCCAAATGTGACTCGGGATTACCGCTATTTGCAAGAAAAATCCACCCCGAGTCACACTCGGGATTACCGCTAGGGGGTAATAGCTCAAAGCAGAGCTCCTTCACAATGACAGTATATTTGGGTCAGTCCCAACTGGCCATTCAGTTTCTCCTTATTCTCCATAAAGGAATTCATTGAGTTTTTGCAATATCACCAACACAATTGGGTCATCTGTGTTGACCTTAAAATGGTATGCTTCCTTCTTGTCAGGAACACCAAATATGCTTGTTATCTGTATGTGGGACAGAAGAGCTCGTGAGAGGCATTGGGTGGAAAGGAATTGGCCTCCAAGATGTGCCCTAAAACCAGGTAATCCAAACATTTTATATGAGCCACTTGTTGATAGAAAGAATATTATATTCCCGCCTCTGCATATGAAACTAGGTCTGATGAAGCAGTTCGTTAAAGCTTTGCCAACTGAAGGAGACTGTTTCAAGTACCTCATTTTGGCATTTCCTAGCTTGTCATTTGAAAAAAATAATGGCCGGTGTGTTAGATGGTCCACAGATCCGGCAGCTAATCAAAGATGAACATTTCATCAGGACAATGTCAGAAGTCAAAAAGAATGCTGGGTTATCATTCAAAGCCATTGTCAAGGACTTTCTTAGAAACACACGAGCAAATAATTACACAGCAAATGTTCAGAAATTCTTGGAGAGCTACAAAATGCTTGGTTGCAATATGAGCATCAAGGTGCATTTTCTGCATAGGGTAGATGGGATGTACATATGATGGATGACTATTGCTGGACCTTACGGCGGGATTGTCCTAACACTGAACACTCCAGAAAAAGCTATATGTGAAAATTTTTACCTTAACAGCTTACCCGATTAATTTTCAAATATTTTACTGTAAAAAAATGTCAGAGTAACAATAAATCCTTTGTATGAACAAAAGAATTTTAAATAAACAGTACAATCAAGTTATTTCTTTATTTTTTATTGTATGTAAAATTTGAATGTTTTTTGACAAAAATTAAGGGTACCCTTTTAACGTAAAAACTGGATAGCAAAAAACTGGGGTCATTTCTGGAGTTACCACCTAAAAATTAGTAAATAAAACAAGTGTAAGATCTAACTCAACAAAAAATGCTTTCCCCAGTGTTATAATTACATATTTATTTTCTCTTTGTATAACTCACATATACATCATGTAATGTTTTTATAACAAAGCCATATATTGGAAAAAGTATAAGTCATAACAAAAATAGAAAATCCAATTTGGGACTTTAATGGCCAGAATTACTGATATAAAAATCATAAAAACTGTTATTTAAATACAAAATGACATGCAACACCCTCTGATTGGGATGACTCTTAACCTCCCGACCGTTAAGCCCGACCTTCGTACGGGCTAAAAAAAGTTGCTCTTTTCGTTAAGCCCGAGATTTTCCGTACATTAAAATCCACACTTACCCAGGTAAGGTAATCTCGGTTCCCCTGTGCTCATCCAGCGTCGGGTTCGTGTTCCAGCGGCGTCCTCCGTCGATCGTCGGTCTCCCTCTCCAGCGTCGGGTGCCTTCTCGTATACCAGC